>NC_136753.1:2738938-3241438 GCF_936440315.1 Barbus barbus | reverse complement strand
CTTAAATTCCAGTTTCTCATTTAAAACTACTGCATGGTTCAGAGTTGGAATATGGTGCATAAGTCATATGGATGACTTTTATAGCACGGTTTTGTGTGTTTGTGAGCATGACAGGCCCTGAATACTTAACAGTATGGAAAAGGAGCAGCATGAACATCCTTCAAAACATCTTCCACTGAAGGCAAAGCAAAAGCATTGTTTGTTTGTTTTGTTTTGTTCATGCATAGAACTCAACTTGTCTTCTTTTAGACCAGTGGCAAGAACACATCTAAAATACATATTTAAGAGTTTATTACATTTGATTGATTTGTGCCTGTAGATTTTGATGCATATCTTTAAAGGCTGTTTTCTCAATGAGAGTCAGAAAACTACTTCAGCAGCACTTACATAAACTAAACTTTAGTTTTATTTCTTTCTAGATTCTGTAGGTTTATACCGAGGGTTTTGTTCATATATCATACTTCTGATTCATTTAACATATTCCTCCTAAAAACATGGTGATTTTTTGTTCTAATGTTGAAAGTATTTTATGATTTATGGAGTGATCTTCAAAATCCCCTCTGTAAAAACCTTTAAGTCTAATATTTCTACAAAATGAAACAAGAATTTTGAGCCTGGCTTTATCCAACGGTCTGATTTCTGTTCTTTAAATATATGCAAATTAGTGCATTTTTTAATCAGATAATGCATGATTTGCATATTTAAACATAACATTTCAGTAAACTTTACTGTCATTAATCAACTAGGGAAATCTAGTTATTTTTTTTCTGTTTGCCTGTGATGTTTTGCCTTTAGAAAAGTCATAAATGTTTGTAATGACATAAGGTCGAGTAAACGATGACAGAACTGCCGTATTTGGTTGAACTTTCCCTGTAAAGTGTCTCCATATCCATAGTAACGGTGTGTGACGGCCATATATCCATGAGCTCTGTCTTTGATTGGACACTGAAGATAACTGACTCTTTCATGAGCTCATCCATACATCACTGACGTTAACCAGTCTCATTACCAGTAATCCTGATTCCATGGATCTCACGTCCTTCTAGTTCTTGGAGTTCAGAAAAAGACGTGAACCAGGAACAAATCAGGGAAACAGATGTTCAGGCTTACTGTTAGACGTCACAGCTGTCTGGAAGCCTTCATGCTTTATGACTCAAAGCAAGTTCTGCGTTGCAGTTTTTCGATTATGAAAAACAACACAAAGACGCCAACGCATAAAGTAGCACGTCACAATTCAGTTTTGAGCTTGATCGCAGAATTCCTCTTGCTCCTTTGCATTGTAAGAAGTGTGCATGCTTTGTGAGTGTCAGTCTGTAGTTATTATGATGCATGTGATCAGCTGAACCCGTGATGACAGGAAAGGAAATGCTACAAGTAAACTACATGGGCCCATCTTATCCGAACATCACTCCTTTTGCATTTTCCTGCATCGTTGCAGATTATGCGCTCAGCCTTCCTGTGGATCCATGCATTTTCCAATGCATCTGCATGGACGGATGAGGGTGCGTAACTGTGGTCACACAGCCCTAAGAAAGCATGAGATGTGTGTCCGTGCATCAGCTGTGCATGTAGCTGCAGGGCGAATCCATGGAGGGGAAGTCGTATTTGCCCAGAGGAGACGGGTAATATGTGGTAGCGTAGACGTTGGTCTGCGGTAAAGCTGATGGGAAGAAGTTGCAGCTTTCATCCGGTGGAAGCAGGTTATTCTTATTCAGAGTCTGCGGGGGACAGAGAGAAAGCACAGAAAGTGAGCACTCTTCAATATTTCAAGGGCCACAGCATGTTTTGCATCATGCTGCAGCGGTCCTGTGATGTTAACGCTCTGAAGGAAAAGAGGGAACCAGAAAATGAGGAATGATAGAAAAGGCGGATTCCTTTGAGACAGATTAGAGAAAGTCGCGATTCTCAACTGCTTCAGACCCTGATTTCACATCAGATGTCAAGTGAGCCCAACTCAGTGAACAAAAGTAAATAATAATAGTAATTATTATAATTATTAAATAAAAATAATACACTATAACATAAAAATATTAGAATTATTATTTAAAAATATAACAATATAATGTTTTATTATGACAGTATAACATATTTTTAAAATGTTCATAATCAGAATAGTCATTATTAATTGTGCATTTTGTTTGGTTTAGACAGTTCATGATTATATTACATTATAAATATATTATGATAGATATAAATAATAATATAAATATGTTACAATAAATATAAATAAAAAATAACAATAACAATTCTATTACCCTTTAAAAAAGTGAAATCCTATTTATAGCTCTATAATAACAATACATGATTTTATTATCTGCACTAATCTGTATTGCGGTTGCAACTCACCAGTTAAGGACCACTGCTCAAGAGTAATACATAGAGACCACTGTGGCATGATGGGATACCTTGAACTCCATGGGTGTGTATAAGTCGTTCTTGGGCGCACAGCTGTTCTCTTTATAGTGTAGGTGGTTGGGGGTGCTGGGATGGATAACTGCGGATTCTTGAGGGGGTTTGCGGAGTCTCTGACAGTACACATACACCAGGACTGACAACAAAACGGCTCCCAGAAAACAGCACGCGCCAGTCAGCACCAAATGGAACAGAGAAAACCCTGCAGGAGACCAAAACAGAAAGAAATGTTACACTAGGGTCATTAAACACATCAAAACCTGAATGCTGGTGGATGATGTAAGATTTACCGCCACAGTTTGTACTCCTCTTCTGTCCCTTTGACAGCACTAGAATTAAGAAAATGAAGATGTGAAACAATACTGTATTCTGAGATGCCAGAAAGAAACTAACAAAAAGAGGGAAAGGTGCGCTCTCACTGGGCCGACACTGTCTCTGATCTGTGAAGTTTCCTTGGCAAGAGGCGGAGCTTATTTCACATGAACGAATCCGGAGCTGCAGCCCCTCCTCGTTACACTCCGCCCACTCTGACCACACCCCCCACCCACCTGACACAGGTGAGAAAGATAAACAGAACAGTTCACAAATGTGTTATCTTTAGTCATCATGAACACAGTGAGTAATTAAAGGGGAAGTGGGTGATTTCTGCAGCAATGTAGTCCAACTGAGTCAAAAAAATACCATGTAACTAGTGTATTGTGTATAGCATATTATGTACTGTGATTCCCTAATGAATGACTCTTATAAGCTCTTCTGTTTTGTAGTAATTCAAAAGAGGAAGCAGTATGGTTCGTCTCCCAAACAAATGACTCATGAAAGTTGATTCTTTTTAGAGAATCAAAACCATAAAGCACAACCAATGTATTCCAATTGGTTTCTAAAAAAAATACTCTTTTAGTTCTCTTCGAGTGAATTAAAAGCTTTTATTACAATACCCAAAACAAATGACTGGTACAGTCCAACTGATTCCCGAACAAATTACTCTTATGAACCAGTTCTTTTAAGTGAATCAAACACATTCAGACCAACCAATTCTCGAATGAATGAGCCAAATGAGTTTTATGAGCCAGTTATTCTTAATGAATCAAACACATACAGTACAACTGGTGTAATTCAACCAATTCCAGAATGACTCAGTCTTATGAACCAGTTCCTTTTAGTGAATCAATCACTTACAAAAAAACTTGTACAGTTCAATCAATTCCTGACTGAATGACTCTTATGAGCCGGTTCTTTTTATTGAACCAAAAACAGATGCACATTAGGGGTTTTGTCAGTAGCAAAAATATAAAATGAAATAAACCAATGAAATATGCTACATTTGTTATGTTGTTAGGTGGTGTTGTTTTATTATTATTGTTTCCAAATATTTATTCCTTAAAAGTACTAAATGAAATGAAATGAAGCTCTTAAAAAAATATATTTTAATGCTGCAATTTTGCGATTTTATCACCTTCACACTCGTGTGTGTTACAGAGCGCTTCCTCCGTGTGCAGGCCAATGCAGATGTCTCCAGAATGAGCAGGAGAAGGGCTAGAGCAGGAACGAGAGCGCTGGTAGTGACCGCCGCCACAGGAAGTAGAACACTGAGACCAGGAAGACCAGCATGACCACGCCCCCTTCACTGAAAAACAACACTACTATCACACTACTAAATTAACAGGGCATGAGTGACTTATTTAAGAGGATGCAAGGCTCTCTCAGACCTGGGCACGGCTGAGTGTTGCAGTCCTGATACTCGACCGGCGCTCCGCTGCAGGCGAACGGCGTGCTCTTGCCATCCGGTGTGGCGCAGGAGCGCTTGCGTGTGCGGAAGCCTTTGGAGCACTCTTTGGAACAAGCAGACCACGTTTCCCATGATGACCAGGCAGCTCCTTGAACTCGTGTCACAGGTCGACCCATTCTCAACAAGTCCTCAACTAGACCTATACAAATATAAAAGTGTGCATATAGTACGGCTGCACAATTAATCTGAATCGCAATATTTATTAGTGCAATTATGCAATTATTTAATTAAATATATGCGCGGTGTGTTTTAAAGTGAACACTGGCACTGTGTTTGTTTATACATGAGCAGCCCATGGTACAGTGATTTCAGCATCTCAGAGTGGCTCGGTTCACATGTAAATGCTCCATCTCTGTATCGCTCCATATCATGCCGCCCTATCTAACAGGATGTGTGTATATTTGAGTATGTGTCTCTGAGGCTGTGTGTGTACCGTCAGTCTCGCAGGTAGCAGCTCCGTCACTGGTGGGACAGAGGCGAGTCTCTATCTTGCGTTTGCCGAGCTGAAGGTCGTGAGGGTCAGCGAGGAGAGCCCGGCAGGTGTACCTGATCCTCTGCTCCTGTCTCGCCCCCATCTGAGTCACATTAACAGGGTACCAGGGTGTCCACGGGGTGGTGCGCCTCACTTCAGCACACGCATCCAAATTACACGCCTTATACTCCTAGATACAGTAACACACATAGTTTTCACATTTTTCTGATATTATTATTTTTTTTATGACCAGTTGAAGACCCTACCAGAGGGCAACCAGCACACGTGTTTCCGTTCTCACAGGTCCGAACACGGGATTGGACTCCACCACCGCAGGCAACACTACATTTGGACCAAGCGCTCCAGGAGACCCAGGACACCGGAACAGGACACGGATTCTTTTCATTACACAATCTGAATCACACACACAAACGAAATCGAATCATCTTCCAGTCAGCTCAAATAAACACACGCTTATGATTCAGTTCAGTTTAGTTAGACAATCAAACAAATGACTCTTATGAGCTGGCTCTTTTAGCGAATCAAAACCATAAAGCAAAGCTAGTGGAGTCCAACTGATTCCTAAAGACTTGACTCTTATGATTCAGTTCTTGTAGTGAATTAATAATAATCTTAAGATGCTTTTTTATGAATTAAATATATCAGATCGAATCAGAACTATAAAGCACAGCCTGTGGTCCATCTTTCCTCTCGTCTCACCTCTCCTCTCGTGCCTGACCCACACATACACGTCCTCCGTGTCGGGGTGCTGGGTTGTTGCAGGATCGCTGACGGACCTCAAATCCAATGCCACAGCTGGTGCTGCACTCGGCCCAGGACGACCAGGGAGTCCAGCCTCCATTCCTGAACAAACAGAAGCAGGAGTTAGCATGGATACCATACAATAACAGTCTGGTAGGCTGTCAGTAGTGCATTAAAGAGGCCATATTTGTCACTTTTTGTAATTGTATAATGTTTGTCAATGCTTCTTGGACTAAAACCACAGTAGTAACTTGTTTCATGACTATTTTCCACCTTCTCTCTGTCCTGTTAAATAAAATAGACTTCTATAAGACGTCTATATGTAAATGACCTTACTTATGATTGGCTATCCTCTGTGTACAATGGTAGTTTAAACTATTATTCATCACTGCGGCTGCTAAATATTGTTTAGGTGTTGATATGTGTGTAGTTTCAGTTTTAGTTTTAGTTAACTATAATAACCCTGACTTCAATTTAAACTTCTTTTATTTAGTTGCAAACATTTTTATTTTTAAGATTTTCATTTAATATTTATATTTTGTAGCTTTATATCAATTACAAAATTATTTTTCATAGATTTAGTTTATGTTAACAATAACTCCACTGATACTTACTGCACTGTTCTAACTTTAGACCTGTCATACGGGTTTGAAACGATATGAAGAGTAGAGCAGGCACATGAGGGAACTGGATGCTTTTCACTGTTGCAACCTTTGCAAAGTTAGAGTATTTATTTCAAAGGAGCAAGAAAATCCTGTTTTCTAATATATTACCCCTTTAATAACAAGGACAGACTCTGGAGTCACGCGACTCCTTCTAAGGGCCCGATAATGACTGCACAGGATTGTGATCACAACTTTAGAGCCCGACAGGTAACATCAGTTTTATTCAACTTAACAGTAGCTTTCTGACAAAGATGTATTAGCAGCTCATTACTCATCTATTATAGATCTGCCACAGCTGTTATACTGAAATACTGCATCCTGTTAGTTTCTCTCGCACCCAGACCGGTGATGTGTGTGTTTAAACAAGCTCTCTAGGTGAAGAAATAATTGGAACATTCATTCATTGACTGAAAGTGACTGCAGGATAATGGGACATGCAAAGAAGGAGCTGCTCCGCCAGAAACGCTGTGTCAGCTGCTTGCAGTTAATGAATAAAGCCGCACGTTACACGCGACACGTCTGTATCAGAGTTCAGGATTGATGGAGTCGAGTCCTCGCTCTCTGCAGCTGTTAGTGCTGGGTGGTGCCTTTCTCTCACGGAAGAGCTGAATCAGACGGAATAAAAGCGTCACACTTTTACGTGCTTTGACACTTTGATTGGCTGTGATTGAAGACTTCAGGCTGATCTCTCTGGCTCTCATATATCAGTCTAGCTGCACTGTTTACACCTGCCACTTCAATATGGGGAGTCCCAGATTATAAAGGCCTAGTTCATCCAAAAACAAAGTCATTTACTCACTCTCTTACTCCTATACAAAACCCATATGAGCTTTCATTCCCTGTGGATCGACAGTGAGTAAGTGGATGCTGTCAAACTTGAAAAATGAGATGCACCATTATATCCATATGACGTGTGCAACTGTATACTTCAAGACTTCCAAGACAGTGTTTTGTGTGAAGAACAACTTTCATATGTACTACAATTCCAAAGTTTTTTTCTTTTTTTTTTTAGAGAATTTTAGTTTTTTTTTTTTTGGGGGGGGGGGATTAATACTTTTATTCATCAGTGAGGCATTAAATTGATCAAAAGTGACCGTAAAGACATCTATGATGTTACAAAAGATTTCTATTTCATAAAATAGCTTTTCTTTAGAAATTTATAAAACAATCCTGAAAAACATTATTGTGGAAATATTATGGTTTTATGCAAACCGCAAGATTGTAAGATAATAATAATTGATAATGTAGTTTAAAAAGCAACAATTGATAATAATTGTTCCTTAAGCAGCAAATCAGTATATTATAATGATTTCTGAAGGATCATGTGACACTGAAGACTGGAGTAATGATGCTGAAAATTCAGCTTTGACCACAGGAATAAATTACATTTTACAATATATCCAAATAGAAAACAGCTACTTTAAATGGTAATAATATTTCACAATATTACTAGTTTTACTGTATTTTTAATCAAATAAATGCAGCCTTCGTGAGCATAAGATACTTCTTTCAAAGAACATTTTAAAAATCAAACCAACCCCACAGTTCTGAACAATACTTTATGTGCTCACATATATACAAATATGGCTCGTCAAGATAAGTTTTGTTATCAATGAAGCACAATGACTTGGTTCTCATGTATCTAGTAACCGATCACAATGGATTTGAGAGAAATTGTCAGTGACATTAATAACAGCTTCCTCCTCACACAAAGCTATCACGTGACTGGAATATTGCACACAAGTCAAATAAACTATTTTTATAGGGTTTTGTATATTTGAACTTTAACAAGCATGGTTAGTTTACTTTAACAAGCATAAGGGTTAGTAAGGTAAGTGTACCTGGAGCAGTTGGCCACCTCGATGTTGGCCCCGACACACTTCATCCCTCCACACTGGGGTCGAGGGTTATCACAGGCCCGAGTGCGACACTGACATGTGCTGGTGCCTTCACCTCCGTCGTCATGGTTACAAGCCTGCCATGGTGACCACTGGCCAAATCCACCATCCTGGGTGAGGTTACGCTCCTATAAATGTAAATGCAAACAAGACATGTTTTAAGTACAGATTTGCATGGAAACTCTTTGTACTTGTTTTCAAACTTAATTCAGAATAAACCTCTTAGTGTACAGATTTTAACTTCCTTTTGTACATAACTTCAGTAGGTAACACTTTATTTTAAGGACCAATTCTCACTATTAACTAGTTGTTTATTAGCATGCATATTATTAACATATTGGCTGTTTATTAGTGCGTATAAAGCACATATTCTGCATGACAATATTCTACATCCTAACTAATGCCTAAACTTAACAACTACCTTACTAATTATTAATAAGCAGCAAATTAGGAGTTTATTGAGGCAAAGGTCATAGTTAATGGTTTGTTAATAGCGAGAACTGGACCTTAAAATAAAGTGTGACAAGGGAAACCTTCTTGAAAACAGTCATTACTTTTGCAATTTCATTTGATGATGCATGTGGCACAGAAATGATACATTTCACCTTTATGATTAAAAGATCAAAATAGTATTCATGCCTTAATAGAAGACAAAACCTTGTATTCAAAAGTCACAATTTGAGAGTTGAACCTGCATTTTTCTATAGTCATGAAAGTCTCCACAAACATAATCTCATTTTTCAAAGCAATTTAGCCAATAGCAGTGATGTAAAGAGCATGTACAATACATTCAATGTCTCTCCCATGTGTCAGTCTGCAGTAGAAGGTGGTTCATGTAATGCACAGGATAAAAACTGTCTCTAATTCATCTCCATGCATGGGTAATCTTCAGCAGGTATGCGGTGTGCCCATTGAGGTGAATACCAACATCTACTGCGAGTCTGGATCAGTAACAACTGACCAGAACTCAGTGACATTCATCCAGTAGTTCAGACCACAGAAGCGCTCAAATGTTATTAAAATTAATAGCAAAAGAAAATTCGAGACCTGCATCAACTTTCACTGTACTTCAACGGTATAATCAAAAAGGTCAACTGAGGGTTTTTCCCTGATGCATGACAAAAAATTGTTAATGTAATGCTTATCAGTTTGCCCTTCTATGAATTTATAAAATAACACTCCCCTTCAGCTTCCTCTGATACCCTGCGGCTCAGATATTCAGCTACAGCCTATCAATGAGGAGGAAGCTCAAGAAATCATCAGTTCTGCTGTGGAAGCAGGGCAATAACTATTAGTTAGTTTGTAGTTAACTTGGTACTTCATTTGTAAATTTGTCGTAAGTTTTCCATAGTTTCCCAAGTAATTTGTAGTCGCATAATGATGTTTATGCAGCCTTTAAAACTGTAAACACTTCTTCGTTTGTGTTTTTTTTAAATATTGCAATAAATATTGTATCGTGGACTTCATATGCGATATTATCGTATTGTGAGATTTTGATATCGTTACATCCCTAATAAACAGTGTAAAAAAAATGTGGATTTTACTTCAGCTGGATGTTGTTTCAGTTTTTGTGTAGCAGCAGTGATAAATTGCATTCCCAATGAGACACAAAAAAGTTAAATAAATAGTCATAAATAGCATATTTAAATATGTGAATAATATTCAGGAACTGCATGTAAAATGAATCAGGGCACTAGGCAAGGTTGCAAAAGTTTGCATTAATTAACACAACAAACAGAAATGATCTTGGTTAATGTTAATGTTTGCATTATATATAAATAAATGTTGCATTATAAAATAAAAATGAACAACAGTACATTTATAAATTAATATTTATAAATATTAAATGCTGTAGAAATATTGACCATGTTTAACTCATGATACTAAATACATTAACATTAATAATACAAATACTAATAGTAATGCTGTAATGTTACCATAACTAAATATAATACAGTAAAATCTCTTATAGGTTATACTGTATGATTTATAGAGACAGTAGCAGCACAACACCCACATTCACATAATGTTCTTTCTCTTAAAATGTAAATGTCATCATCATTATATAATGCTAAAAGAAAGTTTTTCGTGCATAACATGAACTCCAATGCAATCAAATGAGTCCACTGTTTATCTCATGTTAATTCTGACTAGAATCTTCCGTACATGTTTTGTTTATATGCTTAATGTTGCAAATCACAAATATTTAGTAGTGCATACTGTGCATGTTGTAACTTAGTGTTGACTTGCGCCATAACTATGGAACCAATACATTCTGCAAATGTTTGAGAAAAGTACTCCTACTCACTGTCTCAACTTAAAGCTATTACTATGGAAACAACAGTTTTTTTTCCCATTAGCATAATAGCAAGTACTTTTAATGCATAATATTAGTATGCAATTTGGGACAAATCCAAAGCTTCCACAACGTTGTAGAAAATGAGGTTTGTTTATTATTGCTCCTCGGAGGATATCAACCATCAGAGTTAATAGGAAATTTGTGATGTCTAATTATGGACCTAATGAAGTGTCAAGAAGGAACAGGAGTGACATTGGCCAACCATCGTGCAGAACACCAGCGTGTAATTGACATTGTCAGACGAAGGGTTCGGATCAGCTGGGTCAGCCGTCAGGCTCTGTTTCAAGGCTCTTCATCAGAAATTTGATTCTTCACGACCAGCTCAAAAAAATCATAGGAGATTTCTGGTGTACTCAAATAAAATGATACAGAATAGAGTAGCGTAATGTAGAGTAGAACAGAATAAACATAATAGAATAAAACAGAATATGGAACAGAATAGAGTTGTGCAGAATAGAACAGAACAGAATACAAGCATACAGATTCAGTATACAGGTGCATCTCAAAAAAATTTGAATATCGTGAAAAAGTTTTTTTTTTACATTTCAAAAAGTGAAACTTTCATATTTTCTAGATTCATTACATGTCAAGTAAAACATTTCAAAAGGTTTTTTGTTTTGATTTTGATGATTAGAGCTTTCAGCTCATAAAAGTCAAAAATCCAGTATCTCAAAATATTAGAATATTTCCTAAGATCAATCAAAAAAAGGATTTGCTAAACAGAAAAGTTCAAGTTGTTTAAAGTAAGTTCATTTCTGCACTCAATGCTTGGTCGGGGCTCCTTTAGCACAAACTCCAGCATCAGTGAGGAATGGCATGGAAGCGATCAGCCTGTGGCTCTGCTGAGGCACTATTAAGCCTTCGGCTCATCTGGATTATTGGATTGACTGTTTCTCATCTTTCTCTTGAAAATATCTCATAGATTCCATGCGGGGTTCAGGTCAGGCATGTTGGCTGGCTAATCAAGCACAGGAATATCAGCAAAGCACTTGGAAGTGGTTTTGGCAGTGTGAGCAGGTGCTAAAGTCCTGCTGGAAAAGGAAATAAGCATCTCCATAATGCTTGTTAGCAGATGGAAGTATAAGGTTCTCCAAAATCTCCTGGTTTGGGCAACAGTCCAGTTCTTTTTCTCTTTAGCCCAGGTAAGATGCTTCTGACATTGTTTCTGTTTCAGAAGTGGCTTGGTAGCCCTTTTCCTGAAAACGTCTGAGCGTGGAGACTCTTGATGCACTGACTCCAGCTTCAGTCCACTCCTTGTGAAGCTCTCCCAAGTGTTTGAATCAGCTTTGCTTGACAGTATTCTCAAGCTTGCAGTCATCCCTGTTGCTTGTGCACCTTTTCCTACCCAAAGTCTTCCTTCCAGTCAACTTTGCATCTAATATGCTTTGATACAGCACTCTGTAAACAGCCACACCTTTCAGTAATGACCCTCTGTGACTTACCCTCTTTGTGGAGGGCGTCAATGTTCGTCTTCTGGATCATTGCCAAGTCAGCAGTCTTCTCCATTATTGTGGTTTCAAAGAACAAGACATACACAGAATTTATACTGTAGGGGGGGGGTCATTTATTGAAACTCAAATGTAAATATTCTAATATTTTTGACTTTCATGAGCTGTAAGGTCTAATCATCAAAATTAAAACAACATTTTTTAAAAACGTTTTACTTCAGATGTAATGAATCTAAAAAATATGAAAGTTTCACTTTTTGAAATAAGTTACCAAAAAAAAAAAAAACTTTTTCACGATATTCTAATTTTTTGAGATGCACCTGTAGAATAGAATAGAAAATTAAAGATTAGTATAGAAAATAAATTAATACAATAGAAAACCAAATATAACAAAGCAGAATAGAATATAACGGAATATAACAATAGAACAGAACAGAACAGGAGAACAGAAAATTATATATTAGTATAAAAAAGAATAAAATAGAATACAGATCAGAAAAGAATAGAAGCATACAGAATAGAACAGAACAGAATCACATAGAAAAATTAATCACAAACAAAAATAACTGCAGTGTACAGAATAGAACAGAACAAAAAATAATATAGAATAGAACAGAATTTAGAAGTGAATAGAACAAAACAGAATGGATTACAACAGAACAGAACAGAATACAAGCATACGGTACAGAACAATACAGAATATAATAGAATAGAATAGAAAATTATAGATTAGTACAGAAAATAATAAAATAGAATATAGAAAAGAACAGAACAGAGGGTCTTTTGCTAAAGATGATAATCAAAGTTACAGGAGACTTAATCAAAAATCTCCATTTACTCTCTATTTAATCTCACTTCTGTATTGAAGAAACACCTAAAATAATAAAGAGATGAAATTTGTGATTTTTATTTCATGTGTGATGATATTGTCTGAAAGTGTGTCTTACAGGGCACTTTATGATGTCTTGGCTCCACTGGCTCATGTTGGAACTGTTCTCAATCGTCGTACAGCGCTTCTGTTTCCGGTCCCAGCCGCAGTATGGATCCCTGGCACCCAGACAATCCCTACGATCACAAAATCACACATCAATGACAAGGTCTTAATAAATACCAGCATAAAAAGTGTCCCGTCCGCTCATCAGAACTTCTTAATGTCAAAACAGAAAAACGAGAGGAGAGATTGGACAGAAATTGAATTCTACAGAATATTGCAGACCTTAATAACTGAAGAATAAATCTCAGTGCAATAAATATTAAAACTAATACCATCCTTCTCACACTGATCACTAAATCTCAAGGGAACGTTGTGCAAATTTTGTCTATAATCTAAACATCACTTAGATTTATTATATTAAGATCAAAGTCAGAGACTGAGCTGAAGTGTAAATATAATCTAAGCATCTGATCAGAGCGTGATATGATCTGACTGTTACAGTAACTACAGAGAAGACACAATAAACTCAAATCCTGCTCTGGGAGATAAACAACATCACCTCTGGTGATTTATTAGAGATAGCAGACTTATCATTTTCTTCTTGCGTCCTTTGGGTTCAGTGGAGTGAGACTGTGTGATTAATTCAAGAGCATGTTTCAGAATTTTAATGATGTGTCATTCTTAAGAAGGACAAAGTATGAAAAAGCAAACAATGCAAATTACCAGTAAATTACAAGCACATGCATACAATCAAATATTAACCAGTGTTCACAAGTTTGGGGCCTTTGTTGTTGTTGTTTATATATATATATATATATATATATATATATATATATATAAATAATGTTACAAAAGATTTCAATAAATGCAGTTCTTTCAAACTTCCTCTTAATCAAATAATCCTGAAAAAAAGCATCCTGGTTTCCACAAAAGTGTTAATCAGCAAAGCTGTTTTCAACTATCATAATAATCCAAATTGATTCTTAAGACTGGAGTAATTCAGCTTTGCATCACAGGAATAAATTACATTTTAAAATATGTTACAATAGAAAATAGCTATTTTAATTTGCAACAATATTTCACAACATTAAGCCCTGCATAAACTCATATTTTACTCCCAAATCAAATATAACAATGTGTCTCAGCATCCCACTAACAACTAAACATCCGTTTAATAAACACTGGCAACATTAGAAAACTGCAAATGTGCTAGAGATGCATAAAGAGAATAAATTTACATACATTAAAGGTTATATAAAATTATAATGACATGACTAAACACTTGCAGGTCCATCAAACTCTATAGATGAGAACTAGTATAAAATAATTAGAGCTATTTGCAACATCTTGTGAGATTTGACCTTTACACGCCACCTGGGTGTATGTGTGCGTGGGGGAGAATATGCAATGAAATGACTTTTTTCCATTGCATAGGCATGCTAAACACCGAGCGGCTTCGCAAACACAGCTCCATCACATCCCATAACAGCTTGTAACATCAAACCGAGTGTTTGTGCAACAACATCTGCGGCAGGAAGTCAGGAAGAGAGTCTGAGGATCATGTTCCTCACATAAAGACCCTCTCCTACCTCTAAAGCAATTACCAACACCCTCGAATCATAAGCACATATGTGCCTCTGACAGATCACATTCTGATGTGACATGCTGCAAACATCTCTACTATATGGTGCATTTTAAATACGGTGTTAAGTGGAGCTCTCAAAGGCGTTTAGCAGATCCAAACAAATATATTTTTGCTTGATTTTATAACTCAATTTACCACGTATTAGGGAACAAACTTGCACAAAGCTCTTACAAATCCAGCCCAATTCATCCATTTGGAGGCCATTATTTTATGAATTACAGTACATCTTGAATATAAATGCAGTCGCTTCCTGCAAGAAGTGACGCATGCATTATATATTTTTAATGACGTTCGACAATTTATAGGTGTTCTATTCATAGCAGCGGTGGAGAACAGGATGCAGCGATTTTTTAAAATGACCTAGTTTATCATTTGTCCGCCTCTCGGCCAGTGGCGTAGGATTTATGAGATAATAATATCTGCGACTGCTCATAAGTACTGTCATTCACTTCATCTCCTTGAGCTTCATTTCCTGTCTGACTCCAAGGGCATTAGTAACTCAGAAGGACATGTGCTGTAATCAGCCTTCGCTGTAATTTAACAGCAACTGTGCATTTCACTATCATGTGTGAATTGGTACTCATTGTCAAAATCATGGCAAGCGGGATCCAGAAATTTCGAGGCTTAAGGAGTTCTGTACTGATAAGAGTGTGAATGTGACAGTTCAATCCTGTTCATGTTTAGGACGCTCTGACCTCAGGAGTCTGTTGTCAATGAGTCTGACACAATTATTCTTCAAGATGTGGGCATTGAAAATCTTGCTGCATTTAGAACCAAAGAAATCATTTTTTCTCTGCCATTTTTTCAGTCTTTTAGTAGCCTATTATACTTCTCAGGAATCTGGTACCAGGTCATTTCTGTGAAATTACACTACCTTTCAAAGGTTTAGGGTCAGTATGATTTTTTTTTCAAGAAATGAATATCAGCTTCTTCAGCAAGGATGCATTAAACTGATCAAAAGTAGCATTAAAGAAACTTGATTCATCAAAGAATTCGGAGAAAACCCGTGTCTAATTATTAAGCAGCACAACGGATTTCACCATTGACAATAATAATACATTTGTATTTCTATAACACCAAATAACCATACTCCAAATATCTCCAAATATCTGAGAACTAATTACAACTGTAATGTAAATGCAGTCCTTTTTTTTTTTGAGGAGTGACGCATGCATTATATATTTTGGATATATGTTGGTGTTCTATTCACAGAAGTTGAAAATCTTATTGCATTCAGCTCCAAAGAAGTCACTTGTTACCACTTTTTAAAAATCTATTATAATTTTGGCAAATCTGGTTCAATCAGTTAATTTCTGTGAAAATGCACCACCGTTCAAAAGTTGATTTTATTTAAAAAAAGATGCTAATACTTTCATTAAGTAAGGACGCAGCAAAAAAGTGACAGTAAAGACATAAAATATTACAAACTTTCAAAAATGTATGATAGTTCACAACAAAATATTAAGCAGCACAACTGTTTTCAACATTGATAATAATCAGAAATGTTTCTTGAGCAGTAAATCAGCATATTAGAATAATTTCTGAAGGATCATGTGACACTGAAGACTGGAGTAATGATGCTGAAAATTCAGCTTTGATCACAGGAATAAATTACATTTTACAATATATTGAAAGAGAACATCTATTTTAAATTAAAATAATATATCACAATATTATTGTATATTTGATCAAATAAATGCAGCTTTGCTGAGACCTCATTTTAGAAAACTACTAGACTATTATTCATAATGCCTAGTCAACTAAAGTGCATGTCCTGGATGATGCGTGCATGTGTGCGACTCACTGGTCGGTTTTGTAGTTAGAGCATCTCTCCAGAGGGATCTTCAGCACTCTGCTGGGAAGTCCCACGAAAAGCGACCTATCGCTGTGCAGAATCCGCAAGTTCAGGATTGGTTCCTGCAAGTTTTCTGGGAGAATGTTCATCTCTTCCAAGTAACATCCATGCAGACTCTTATTAGTTGTGGATAAGGCCTTGATGATGGTGCCATACTCTGATTGGTCAAAGAAAGAAAACTATTAGAACCACAGTGCACGTCATTGGAGGATAAAAGTGGGAATGTTAAACTCTTTTCCTTCCTGACCTGTGCCGATGTACATGACATGGTAGAGCGTGTCTCTCCCCTGAACAATGTCCACAGCCAGTTTAGAGAAACGGATGTTGTCTTGCATGACCAGAGGATCCGTGGAGATGGGCTGAACCACCTCGCTCATGAGGAAGAGCCGCTGGGCGTCTTGAAGACTGCGTTCTGTTAGATTACAGCCCGGACCTGAATCATTCACTGTCCCGCACTGTCACAGAGAAAGAGGACGTTAGAGCCAGAGAACTGCACATTAGAGAAACAGTAAATCTAAACGTCTTGAATAAAATTGTGAGTTGGCTTCAGGGTAAAAGTAAAGCTGCAGCAGTTCATTTCCTTCACCTGAAAATTTGGGATGGGGTTGGGAGTGGAAAGCCAGCTGGTCCGAGGGTTCTCCTGATAGCGAAAGGGTCCATTAAAGGCCTGCGTGATGGCACTGAGGTTAAACGCACACACTGCTGATGCAGCAATGCTGTTCCTGTGAATGAGAGGAAGAAGTGAAAGATGGTGTGGTGCTGCACATTCTAAATCAAAATCTTAATAGAAAAACAGTAGTGTTCAAAAGTTAGGGGTCGGTAAGATTTTAAGAGCTTGATTTACTAAAGAGGGCAAATTCAGCTGGTGATCTACTGACAATGTGCAAATTAAAGAACACAGATGGAGCCAGATCATTTGACCAATGACCAAGCAAATTAGCAACTAAGGCAGCCATATCAAGCACAAAGCGATTTCCGATATGCTTTTTTGGAAGTTGAACGGCACAAATAGCAGCAAATTGACCCCCGCAAACCTCAGGAAATAACCTTGCATGTTTTAGTTTAATATTCTCCTCCCATAAATGCTGTGTCTAGGGATGCTCATACTAACCGATTAACCAATTAACCGTTAACTGACAGTAAGAGTTTTGACTGATTTATACAGTTAGTTATTCCCGTTTTGAGGTCCTTTGCCAATCCCGTTCCCCTCTCTCCACCTAATGCTTTCCTGTCATCTCCCTACTGACCTATCCTAATAAAAAAAGGCATAAAAGCCCATAAAAATAACTTAGTTTGCTGCATGGTTAAAAATATGCTACAAATATAAAATAAAATAGTTTTTGCGAGAAAAACAGCTAAGTCACATTTTATTATTACATTCAGAAATACCAGTAAATAAAGTGAAATGTTTATAAACATTAGAAAAACTACATACATAACTAGACTATATGCTATTTTAGTCCACCTCACTCCACAATAAACATTTAAATTTAATGGTACTCAGAACAGAACAAGGAAAATATAAGAGGCTATATAAACGACAAACCAGGATAAATTAATTTAAAGCGAAACCGAAACACAAACCGACATTGAGCTCTCATAGCCTCTCATTCGGCACAAATCCAAATGTTTCCATATTTGCGATGTATTTGGATGCCAAACTATGATTTATTATGTAGGCTGAACCAGGCTTTGTACTTCACTCGTGTTCCAATATCCACGTAAAACAAAATGTGCTTGGAATAAAATCACTGAAGGATCATGTGACAAGAAAACTCAGCTTTGATCACTAGAATAAATTTCATTTTATAATATATTCAAATAGAAAACAGTTATTTTAAACTTACGTCGCGCTTACAAGACATTATTAATCGGAATTTTTATTTTGTAGCAAATCCTGCTCTGGCCTAATGAGACTGTTCACTACTTCATGAAGCATCCACTCACACGTTGGTGGTGAAGACTCCATAGATGAGATCTTGCTCAGGGAGGTAGAAGCTGCTCTGCAGCTCATGGTAGTAGAAGGGAACATCTCCAGAGCGGGAACAGTTGAGTCGAGCCTTCATGAAGGTGGTCCATGTGTCTTCCAGCAGGAAACGACCACCAATGTCATTCTGACACACGCGGGCCACACGAGAGAAGACCGTCTTCCCACAGTCCTGCTCTACTGCGTTCTCTCTCAGAAAGAGGTACGTGAAGCGGCCCACCTCGTATGCAGAGACAAAGTGAGGTTCTGTAGAGATGAAGGGATGGAAGAAGCTGGATATCAGTGACATGACAAAATATAATACCTTAAATATAATTATAAGGAATATTTATAATGTTATTTGAATTATGATATTATTTCCCTCAAAATCCTTCACATTTTTTGTTCTCACATGTGATTCTAGTCACTGTAATACAGATTTTTTTCTTTTTTTATCACAGTGAAAAATACAATACACAATGCATGAATTTTAATGATGGGTTTTTATTTAAAATTATTTATTATTACAGTACAAATGTTGTATTTATAATAATTCATAATATAACATTTATAATAAAAAATGTATCCATGCTTAACTTTTGAGTTTATTTAATTTGTGTCATGTTTCATTGTTGAATTTTCTAAATACAGTATTTAGAAAAAATGTAGTATTTAGAAATACAGTATTTCTGCATGAATAAAAAAAGCTAATATAATGTTTTTTTATTTAAAAATAAATGTCGTCATAGTAAAAAATATGCTGTAATGTAATATATGTAATTAAATATGCAACATGTTTAAAGTATAAACAATATATCCAGATGTTTAACGCTTGTGTTTGTGTTTAATTCTTATTTTCTAACACAATATTTTGATACTTCATTACATACAATTAGTTGATATTTCTTTTAATGCACAAATATAAATGTAGAAATTAAAGCAAGTAAAAAAAATCGTAAAGATCCTAAAATGTGTTCGATTTTCTTTAAACAAAACAATTTAATGTTATTTTGATTTTAATGTAAAATATGACCTAAACATATTCTTTACATGATTTTTCAGATTCATTGATAAGTTGTGTGTTGTCCTGCTGTACCATTGAGCCATTTGGAGTTGTACTGTGCGGTCCGCAGGGGCGGCATGTTCCCCAGACTGCGGTAAATAATGGGGTCGCGGCTAGAGAAATCAGTCACTGTAGCTGCGTAGACTTCTCCACTCTCAGTTATCATGGCTGTAGAGTTGTGTCGAGGGTCGTAGGGACAGCGGGCCACACCGCTGATGGACTCCAGGACGCTGGAGATGTCCGTAACAGGGCGAGTCGTACAGATGGGCATGAATGCATTAGTGCCGCAGGTGAACAGACGACTGCCGTTCAACAGGAGGACACGGACATAGTTCTGACACTCATCCTGAGAGAGAGGAAACATTTGATTTCACACACATTACAGTTTACTTCCAGAACCCTACTGGTGCACTCTATAACATGCAGTACATTCAGTCACAGAGCTCTCCACATCCCAGTGTTTGTCTCTCACCTCTGTCTTTCCTTTGCTCTGGCAGGACCTCCTGGTGCTCTCGTCTACAGCCCACTCTGTGGCCTGCAATTAACAGCCAATTAACATCACGGTTAGAAGTTAAGCTATCAAGACATGCATCCCATGCATCCATCTACTCTGAGATTCATGAGGGAACAGAAGGGGTTCACGAGTTGATAAAAAACTAATAATTAATTCAAATAAATAAACCATTTTAAAATAATTCAAAAAATGATTTTAGATATTTGTTTACCTGCTTGTCATGTAACAATAGACCAACATCAGAAAAGCATGAACCATGTCATTTTAGTATCACTAAGATACTATTATTTTTTAAATATTTTGAGTCTAGCTCTAATATTTTACATATTTAGTTTAATATTTTGAATATTTTTTGTATTTTCTGTTTTAATTATTTGCTTAAAATGTTAGTAAATTTGTTGTGTTTTTGTCATTTTTATAAGTTGCTGTTTTTTAATGTGTAAATTTAGCTATTTTTATTTGAGTTTTAGTTTAAGTAACAGTGTTATTTTCATATCAGTTATATACTATTATAGATTTTATTAATATTTTAATTAGTTTTTTAATATTTTGTTTTCCTGTTGATGTTAGTTAATGTCACTGTAATTAAAAAAAAATAAAAAAAAAATAACTGTCTAAAAGTTAAACTAAATGAAAATGAGAAATGTTGTGTTAGGAACTAGTAGAATTAATTTTTGTATATATTTTATTTCAGTTAATGTTTTTATTTAAACTAATGAAGGTTTCTTTTTATATAGTTTTAGTATTAACAAAAAGATCTCTGTTAAGTACATCAAGTAAAACTAAATAAAAATAGGAAATATTGCTTTCGAACCCAGCTGAAATAAAATACGTTTTTTTTTGTTGTTGTTTATTTCAGTTTTCTTTATTTTTATATTTTTTATGGTTTTATTTTAAGTACAGCACTTTAAAATGTCAAATGCATTTCAGTTTCATCATTTTTGTAGCAATGTTACAACTCTATTACACTCACAACTCAAGATGAAGATGCAGCTTTGCCTGTGTATTCACTCAAAACAAAAATTTTGATAAAAGTGATTGTTCGGCTCGTTATCATAGCACCAAATCTTGGTGCTTCAGTGGTTCTTCACCGGTTCCTCACCGGTTCTTTTGCATGATTGAGGGGCTATATAGCACCGCTATCATATACAGAACCTCTTAAGCTCCTATATGGTTCTTCGGTGGTTCTTTGGGGTGAATAAGGTGCTATATAGCACCACTGCATACAAAGAACCTGTTAAGCCCCTTTGGGTCTTTACGAGCCAAAGAACCACTATAGGTGCTGTTTAGCACCATTTTTGTTGAAGAAATACAGTGCAATATGGCACCTCTTATGGTTCTATATAGCACCATTTGACAAATGTGCTGTATAGCACCTTTAAAGATATGGTGCTATAGCACTAAAAGTGGTTCCCATATGATTACGAGCCAAGAACCACTTTTAGTGCTACATAGCACCATTTTAGTGTAGACTACATAGGGAAGGTTTCAGCTGCCAGACATACTTAAAAGCTTTCCTGCAAAGGAATCTTTTTAATGATTCAACTGAACTGATTCACAACACATTCATCACTCCATGTTTGAGAGTAAAACTGTGATGTGTCAGAATCACAACAAAAATTGTAAAAGATCACACGAAGATGATTCAAACAAATCTGTAAATTGTTTACTTCAACCTGTTCATTTATGATACAGACCACAGCCCACAGCCATATCACCCTGTAGCCCAAGACTGGTTGCCTACTGAAGCTAAGCATAGTTGAGCCTGGTCAGTACCTGGATGGGAGACCTCCTGGGAAAACTAGGTTGCTGTTGGAAGAGGTGTTAGTGAGGCCAGCAGGGGGTGCTCACCCTGCGGTCTGTGTGGGTCCTAACGCCCCAGTATAGTGACGGGGACACTATACTGTCAAAAAGCACCGTCTTTCGGATGAGACGTTAAACCGAGGTCCTGACTCTCTGTGGTCATTAAAAATCCCAGGATGTCTTTCGAAAAGAGTAGAGGTGTGACCTCGGCATCCTGGCCAAATTTCCCCATTGGTCTCTGACCATCATGGCCTCCTAATCATCCCCTTACACTGATTGGCTTCATCACTCTGTCTCCTCTCCACCAGTAAGCTGGTGTGTGGTGGGCGTTCTGGCGCACTATGGCTGCCGTCGCATCATCCAGGTGGATGCTGCACACTGGTGGTGGACGAGGAGACACCACCCCTCACAATGTAGAGCGCTTAGAAAAGCAGAAAAGCGCTATATAAATGTAATGAATTATTATTATTATTTAAATGAACTCCCTGAAACTCCTTCTGTAAAGTGCAAATATCGACATGCCTTTTACCTTAAAAAGCCATGACAACAAACCTAAACCTTTCTTGTTATTATGATTAGGAGGCAGAATAAGTCAATGAGCTAAAACTGTGAAAGATATTCAGTCATGGGAAGCTCTTCCATTCAGTCAGCTTCTTTCCTTAACCCTTTGATGCACTACATGGGTCTAAAGTATTCATTTTCTGTGTTATTTCAGTCATGGATGAGTGTTTCTTTGCTGAATCTTTAAAAGAAATGCATTTTATAATTAATTATTCCAGGTATTCATTAAATATCTTGTTTTTGATTTCCACAAATCACTGTTTATTTTCCCTTTCTTCACTTTATAAAAAAACACAGTTTTTGTATTTCTACATCACTTTTACACACATGGGTCAAAAATGACCCATAGAGAAACATTTGATTATTTGCTATTTTTTTGTAAATAGGAACATATTTACTGCAGAAATCTATTCACCTGCCCCACATTTCACAACTCAACGTGGCTGCTTTTGTATAATTGATGCATTTAGTCTTATTTTATCATTTATTACCACAGCAAATATTTGATATACTGTGGAAGATAACTGGACATAATATTTGAGCTTTAGGCTAAGGTTACCTTGACCTTGAAATGTCCAATACTACTAACTAGCTTGTTGTTGACATATTCTATTTGACCTAATGTTAGCTAGGTCAACAAAATAATAGTCAAAATAATATATTATATAAAAGTATATATCATTGCTGTCAGGCAGAAACCTTGTATCTCCATATTTGTATTTTTTGTCATATATAAGTGCTATTGGTCACCCTTTATGTCTGTCAGTGTTTCTGAAAAGCAATGGTTTTGGACATACAAGGTTTCTGTCTAAACATATTTAAAGTGTTAAATGTGTTGGTCTAAATAACTGCTAAAATAATTATTTTAACAAAATGTCTTTATTCTTTAGTTTTTTCATGCTTGCATTTTCATGCTTGTCATTTTTGACCCATGTGTGTAAACTTGATGTAGTAACACAAAACCTAGTGAAAAAATCTAAATATTAATTTGTGGTCATTGTACAAATATATTTTGAATATTCATGGATCATGGAGTTCATAGATCAGGGAAAATTAAATACTAAAATAAGCTGATTTCAAAAAGATAAAACAAGAAAATGCCCAGCGAAGCATGAAATAATATAGAAAATGAATACGGGTCATTTTAGACCCATGTTGTGCATTAGAAGGGGTTTTCATAGCGTGGGCATCAAAGGGTTAATGTGAAGAAGATACGAAACACACAACAATAGAAGACAAAAAGACGGCGGAAAGTTTTTCTGCATAAGATTCTATAGCTCTATAGCAACTGTGTGACATTTAATTAGGGAACACTGGATGGTTTGTCCAAATGGCATTGGTTCCCTTATCTGAAACGAAAACCCTTGAATGTGTTGTTTCACTGGTTTTAGACATTCTTCCTCTCTTTTGTTCCTTGTCCCTCCCTCTCCTTTCACAGTCTGCTTTGTCATGTTTATCTGTGTTGTCATTTGGCTCTAAAATAATGATGTAGGCCAGAGTCACACACACACACACACACACACACTATAGAACGAAATAATAAAGCATGATTTTGTATTGAATGTGACCCTTATTGAAGGCATCAGCTGAAGAAATGTGAGGATCCAGCAGAGCCTGAATGGAGTGAGAGGAGTGGAAAGGTCACAGATAAAACACAGAGCTCTTCACAGATTAACGTCTGTGCTGAGGGATGCTTTACGACAAACATAAGCACAGCCAGATCTAGATGATCAAACTCACACTATTGAACTGGGCAGAACGTCACCCTAAAATCTAAATATAGACTATATAGTTCAAAGGTAGGTAGGATTAGTTTTGTTTTTTATAAATTACTATAATTCATCAAGGACACATTAAGTTGATCAAAAGTTACAGTAAAGTCATTACAAATAAATGCTATTTGTTTGAACTTTTTAATCATTAAATAATCCTGAAAAAATGGTATCATGTTTTACACCAAAATATGAAGCAGAACAACTGTTCTCAACATTAAAAAATAATAATTAATTCTTAAGTAAATCAGCATATTAGAAAGATTTCTGAAGGATCATGTGACACTGAAGACTGGAGTAATGATGCTGAAAATACAGCTTTGCATCACAGCAATAAATTACATTTTAACATATATTACAATAGAAAACCGTTACTTTAAATTTGCATAATATTTCACAATTTTACAGTTTTTACTGTATTTTTGACCAAATAAATGTAGCCTTGGTGAGCAGAAAAAACTTTTTTTTTAAACTTTCTTTTAAAAAAAATAAAACATTTTTGGATAAAAATATGCTAAATGACAAAGCAAAAATGTATCATTACTGTAAAGAGAAAAAATAAAGATATATTATTTAAACTGTAGAGAAAATGTACATAGTACTTAGTTCTGTGTTGAATTATGCAGCTTTAAATGCAATGCAGTGTAGTTTACTATAATATAGTGACTTTATTACAGTAATGACAGTTCAATGAAAGTCACAAGTGAGGATACAAAAAAGGGAATTACAAAAACTAAAATTATAATAAAGAGCCCCATTAAAACTTTAAGAGTTTATTTTGATGGAGCTTAATGTTCAATTTGAGCTTAATTCAAAAACAACAATCTGGCAATAATTAAAGTGATACATGACTGACAGTCTCTAATGTAAAAACATAATCTGGCTCCTATTGCCATTTGTGAATATTGTTAAAATGCTGTTCTGAGCATGATCAATTATTTTCTTTAAGTGCCTTCACTGTTTAGTGGTAGCTTAAGAAGTTTTAGGCACAACATTGCATACACTAATATAAAAAGAAAACGGATTGTAGAGCATATTTTGCGATTGATGAGTAAAATCTGTGCTTCTGCACTCTTGAAAAGCAGCAGGCGCTTCTGATGAGCACACACTCGTCTGCAGAAGGAGCTGACACACGTTCTGACAAACTGCATCTGTTCACTTGACTTTTGCAAACTACATTTCATGCTTCTTGTTTAAGAGAAAGACGGAGAAACAAAGAGAGAGAGTGCAAGGGTTTAGAAAGCAATCATCAATCTAACCGTGCCTCTGCAGTCATCGGTTGAAAAGCAGGATTCACCCTGAGAAGATCTGTGAGGGTCAGACTTGTGTCACCTCTGGATGTTGAAGGGTTGTGTTTTTTCTCCAACACATTCAAGATCTGCTCATCCAGGCACGGTCATTTGACCTCAGCTAAACGCTCTTATCTGCCCTCTCTCTGCGGCCTGGTCCTGACCAGAACCATCATTAAACCAGAACGCTTTCGAGACAGATATAATAAATCATTGACATGAGATGCAACAGATCCAAACATCTCATTATCATATCTTTCATATATTGACTGATGTGGCTGGTGTGTGTAACTTTACTGAATCTCAATGTCGAATAGCCAATGGGGTGAGTTCGGTATGGCTGAGTAATCAAAAAGTGGCAAGTTTTCAAAACAGTCATTATACCATTTTGTGATGCTAATGGCTGAGAAATTACACACAGCTTCAATGCAGCTTCTTTAATTTTAAGCAGTTAAGGTCTTCGTATCACTGGATATTTATAATTTTTCATATCCAAGTGATACATCAGGCACTTTTGATGTCTCAGGGTGGTGAATTTTGCAAAACTAAACTAAATGAAACGAAACAAAACAAAACAACAAAACTCAAATGTATAGCTTTTATTATTAGCCTTGTCCCAGAATCAAACGTTCAATCTTGAAATGAAAATCCAACCTAAAAATATGAATAATGATATTTTTAATTTTATTATAATCAGAACAAAGAATGAAATAAACTTTTAAATATTTATTGTGTGAAAACGATCTCATCGTTTTTTTAACCAAATTTCAGCTGTTTTTTAGCATAATATCTACCATAACCAACAAGTTTGTCCCTAAAAGATTTTTTTCAAAAGTTTGCATACTTGCTTCCTAAGGTGTTTACCAAGATGACTAAATCACCTTTGAATTTAAAAAATATATATATTTTTTTTTTATAAAGTTAAATAAACTGAAAATGTCTGCCTTTTTATTTATTTTAATTTTTTATGTCATTTGCACCACAAAATGAATGATGATTTAAGACGGACTGTAAATGACATTCATTAATGATGGACAAATTGTCAAAATTGTATCTTTGGTTCCTGCAAATATCCATTGATCTACATGATGTAAGTGAAATATGTACATTCTAAAAGAATTTTTCAGAACAGGGATGTAGAGGTGCACAGTGAGGAGTTTGTCATACTGCTGTGTGTGTGTGTGTGTGTGTGTGTGTGTGTGTGTGTGTGTGTTTGCTCGAGGGGTGACTGTGGGTCACTCTTGTGGACACAGGGTCATGAAGTCACCCTATATCACCGGATTCTGACAGATTCTTGTGAGATCTGCCTCCAAGGCGTCACCCCTCTCAGGGTTACGGTGAACGTTTAGAGGGTTCACCAGCAGGGTCTTCCACAAACGCCAGCAGCAAAGTCACTCTTAGATATCACACAAGTGCTCAAAGCTTTCAACAGGCTTGTCACGCAAGCACAACACAATCTCAGCGTTCCCACCACACGCTAAGTGCAGAGGTGGTCTCGAATCATCCTTCAAGACAAACAAGGCCAATTTAAACCCACTCCCAGATGAGATTGCTGTCTACAGCAGCTCCTCACCTCAAACACAGACAATCTGCGGCAGCAGACAAACGTACAGACGTCTGCATATTGAACGGATCATCTTCTACACTTTATTTGATCTGCAGTGCTAGTGAAGATATCTTGCACCAAAAAGAGTCAGAAAGTTTTTCCATAACCATTTTCCAACAAAACATACTCTGAAGGATGAGCAAACAATGGCAGAATTAGTTTTTTTAAATTATTCTGTTAAGAAATTAAACTAAAACTAAAACAAAACGTATAGATTTTTATTATTACCCTGGTCCCAAACATACACAATAATTAGAGGATTAAAGAAAATATTTTAAATAAATACATTAAAATATTTTTTTTATTATAGCCCTGGTACCAAAAATGCCTTATCTGATTCTTATGCACAAAACAGACTCTACAGAAGGATAAGCAAATTATGACATTTTCATTTTTTTAATGAATAAATACATAAATAAATAACATGGAATAAAGTAAAAAATAAAATGATATCATTAATTTATGATGAACTTGCAAAAATAGTTTGGTTCCTCCTTTCAAGAGATTCAGAGGAGAGGAGCTCAAATCAGGATGCTGAACATGACGCAGCTGTCTTGGAAGTCAATGCTTTTCACACATCTGCACAATACCAGATGCTACTGAATGTGTGTATGTGTGTGTTTGATTTGTTGGGAATTTCTGCTTCTGTACGTCAGCAAATTCAAACATGTGGGCAATCATAATAAAAGACTGAGTCTAAGTGTATGTCTGGCATGGGATGAATTAAATGGGCAGTGCTGGCTCTGCATTTCTAGAGACGTCAAGATGATTGGATGGACAGATGGGAAGGAGAATAAAGAGAGAAAGAGGGCAAGTGACGTCCTACCTGCAGGAGAGAGACGTTGCTCAAACTCAACCGGAAGAGATGATTCCTACACAGAGAGAGGTGCTTTAGGTTTGACAGGCTCAGCTGGGCTTATACTTCGGTGTGTGTGTGTGTGTGTGTTACCTGGCTCCCACTATCAGCTGGTTCCTGGTGAGGTCGAGTGCAAGCGGTGAGTAGTCATTCACTCCAGGCAGAGAGAAAGAGGACAGCCACGGGGTCAAAGCTATGGCAGAAAAGAGTTACAGGTGACATTTAGACAGCCAACACATTTAATCTGCTGTTTAGCTGCCGGTTTCACGGCTTGTAATACCACAAATTGAGAAAAATCCCAAAAGTGAACTCAAATGAAGACCACTGTGATGTGACTACTGGCATTCGTCTTATGCGATACTCTTCATGTTGCTGAGCGACTTCACTGTTCTGTATGATTTGTCTCTGCACACATACAGCGTAGATGTTTAGTAACCGTGTCAGGAACTGTCTAAGTGAGTTTGATTCATGCATTAATTATCTTGTCCATGCATTATGCACTTATGCAATTTATACACTTTTTAATATTTCAAGGCTGCACTGATTTGACCAAAAATACAGTAAAAACAGTTTAATTGTGAAATATTTGTACAATTTAAAATAACGGTTTTCTATGTGAATATATTTTAAAATGTAATTTATTCCTGTGATCAAAGCTGTATTTTCAGCATCATTACTCCAGTCTTCAGTGTCACATGATCCTTCAGAAATCATTCTAATATGCTGATTTGCTGCTTAATTTAATTTTGCTTAATTTTGACACACAATACATTTTTTCAGGATTTTTTGATGAACAGAAAGTAATAAAATTGCATTTTTATGAAAATCTTTTTCAACATTGTGAATGCTTTTACGGTCCCGTTTGATCTATTTAATGCATACAAGCAAAACAAAATAATTAATTTCTTTTTTTTAAATCTAGCTGACCCCAAACTTTTGCACAGTAGTGTATGATTAGATTTTTAAAAACAATGGCACGTTTCACAGCCCACCAACTACGTTAATGCATTCAGAGGCAGGAACAACTGCTGGCAACCTGGTGCACTCCAGCCGTATGTGTGAAGATACTTAATATATGTTGTCCTGTTTAAGAGAAACAGCCACAGAGAAAGAGAAAGCAAGGGTTGGGAGTCCAAACCACACACGTTGGACCATTAATGAGGTGTGATGCTCTCGAAACCCAGTCACAACATCAGCCACAACACAACTCTCATACAGAAAGACAGAGAGGAGGTGAAGGAATAGACTGCAAATTCTTGTAAAACTTGTGAAACTTTAAATACAACCTTTGCAAAATTAGTTTTCTGGGGTGTCCTGCCAGTTACACTACTTCTTTTCAAAATAATGAACTGCGTAAAATCATTTCGTGATGTGAGTGTCTACTGCCAAACATCTTGACGTCAGTAAACATCAGTGAAGACAATGCCATTGGCTGCTGCTTGCTGGAGAAGAAGGAGAAGATGCAGTGGACATAAAAGGTATTTCATCACTTAAAGGTGCTTAGAAGTTATTTTAGAAAAACACACGTAAAATGTCCTGTCCACTACATAAACAGCAGACTGAAGCACTGAAGCAGACTGTGCTGATTGGCCAATCAGAACATTTAGCCAATTAGAAACACTCTGTTTGGCCAAAAGGTGTTTTGAAGGAGAGCATTGTCAAATTGCACGATATGGGCCTAGTGAAATCTTGCGTAAAAGTCGAGACAGATTGTGCAACATGGACTGTCTTTCATGTCAAAATATCCCTAAACTATAGAAGACTTTTTTCTTCTGTGGAACATAATAGCAGTTTCCGTACCTATTGGCTTCCATTGTATTGTTTGGCCATACAATAGAAGTAAGTAGGAATCAAAACTGGTTACCAACACTGGAACATGAAGGTGAGTAAATGACATATTTTTTATTTTTTGGTGATGATTTCCAAAAAAATGATCTAAGATGGCAAAATCGTGGTGAAAATCCTGCGTGAACCAGGCTTAAGTTTGGCGGAAGTCAGCAGAACAAATGAAATTGTGTGATTTAAATGTCTGAAAACGTTTTAGTGGCAAAAAGTAAACAGTGACTAATGATGAAATGATCAGATATTTCAGGAGCTGTTCGGCTCAAGAGAAAAGAAACATTGAGTAAGGAGCCCATTTAGTTCTCCAAACAGTGCTGAAGCAAGCGCTGCTGTAAATCAGGGTCGTTATCGCCCTAAAACAGACGACTACATCCTCAGTGTTTCACACTTAAAAAAACAAATGCTCCTGAATCTCTCTCTATAAGCAAAATCACTCTCTCAATGTCTTTCATGAACAGCAGCTTCTTCTACTACTGCAGTTCACGAACACTTCTATAACAGAGGACAATATAAACACAGCCTCGCATACTAACAGAGCAGACTGTGTCGATTAGTGTGTGATATTAGAAACTGCATGGCGTGAGCACATACTCCTGATCGTACACACAGCTGTGTTAACCTTAAACATCTGGCCAGCATATGATTAAAACTGTTAAACACAGACAGGTACCAATGAAAGGCTGCTGGCAGTTAACTAGTCTCAGATGAAAACATACCTTGGACCAGAAACAGGCCATTAATGGACGGGCTGATGCATACTGCACATAAAAATGGCAAAAGTTTCCTCAAAACAAGCAAATACATGTGTCATAAGTGCAACAAATGGAGTTGGTTTGTTGTTTTACATGTCAGCAATGTCCCTGTAAGCAAGTTGGTTCACTTGGTGGCCATCTATCCAAGGTTTGTCAATGTTTCAATAACGTATCACAGAAACAATAATATCTGACAAAAATGGTGTAATTAACTTCTTTACCCCTAATCATGCTACACTACTGTTTAAAAGTCTGTAAGATTTTTAAAAATGTTTTAAAAGAAGCGTCTTCTGCTCAACAAGGCTACATTATTTGATCAAAAATATAATAAAAACTATTGTGTAATATTATTAAAATTTTATTTGAATATACTATAAAATTTAATTTATTTCTGTGATGCAAAGCTATATTTTCAGCATCATTCCTCCAGTCTTCAGCGTCACATGATCCTTCAGAAATCATTCAAATATGCTAATATTTATTTTTGTATCAGTGTCGAAAACAGTCGTGCTGCTTCACATTTTTGTGAAAACACTGATACATTTTTTTTTTTAATTTCAGGATTCTCTGATGAACAGAAAGTTCAACAGTACAGCATTTATTTAAAATGGAAATCTTTTGTAACATTGTAATGTCTGTACTGTCACTAATCTAATGCATCCCTGCTGAATAAGTATGGTCTAGCTAATGCACATTTAATAATAAATGCAAGTGATGTCTTTTTCAAAAAGGCTCTTACAGCCATCATAATAAGCAATGTGATTTCTCCCTTTCATTTGACTGTTTTTATCCCGTCTCTGGTTTCAGTTAGATGGTCTCTTCTGATATAGCTATAATGTGGACGTTTGGCTATGTAAGACTCACAAGCAGTTTCTACTAGCTCGACCATTATTACTGAGATGTTCAAGAAAAAAATTATTCAAAGGCTTATCGTTTTAACCTTTGGCTTCAAATGCGAGGATGGAAAGGGCAGGAGAGAGCGGTATTTTACACCCACCTGTGTAGGAGGTAACGGGGTGCATTTTTCTCCGGCACTCTTCAGGCAGAGAGGGCGCAGACTCAGGGTCAAAGGTCGCTGGGAGTGATGGCGTCTGTGATGTGACGAGAGGCAGAGAGAGGAAGAGGAAGATGACAAGTCCAGAGAAGGACAGCGGTCCGATCCAGAACGGCAATGCTGTCATGATTACTGCAACAACCACTCCTGTACTCAGGAACGATGACAGAGTCCTGTGAAGAAAAGAGCAACATTCGGGTTCTTCGGATTCGTTTTAGGGAAAATGATTTTAACAAAAACTTTTAAACCTTTAAAGACAGACCTGTTGTGAGCTACAAGGTTGTTAATCGATGGTTTATACTGTAGTTGAAGTCATCAGTTCACATTATTTCAACTTATTTTTTTAAGCAATGAAGTTTGATAGCTGCAGTTGTAGTGAAAAACTACAATACCCATGATGCTGTAAAGAACATTTCAAGTTACAGCAGCCAAATTGTGACAAAAGAGCATGCAGGGAATGACATAATTGAGTCAGTCTCCCTACACTCTCAAAATACTTAAAACCACTTTAATTTAATAGTTTTACATTTACCCGTTAATTTTAATTTATGTCAATCACAATGCTTCATGGGATTGTAGTTCTTTCCCTTAAAGTCACTGAAAATGCAAGCGGGCATTAATGCACTCTTATTAAATACACCATGTTACTAAAATAAAAAAAGACTTGCTTTCTGAAAGCTTCAGACCCTCATTGTAGTCTTATGGGGAAAACGACCAAAATAAATTATAAAAGTAAAACAGGTTTGGAATTGTTAATGATGAAAATACAGATAACAGACTGACAAATCAACAAAATAAACCAAAAACTTGAAGAACAGAAAGAAAAATATGGACAAGTGAGTTAAACGAACAGATAAACAGACAGGCGAGCGGACAGCATGTTGTGTAAGTCTTGCTATTTCTAATCTAATTAACCTCCATCTCTCATCAGAGTAAACGACTGGACCTCTTCCAAGACCCGCAGCGGTTCAACATAATGTTATTCTAAAACATAACATTGATTTTGCTGTAATTGTCAGCCTGTGGACGATGAGCCAGCAAATCATTAAAAGTTTAATTATAAGTTGAAGAAGGGATTTTGATATATTTTCAGCCTGTCATGGAAATCAATGGGTCTCTGTAATGACCTCCCTAAAGCTTCAAACGGTTCACCCAGTTCATTTTCCATTAGGTGTTTGACAGCGTATGAGGCTCAGGTAAACCCAACGTCTAAACAAACATCTGAGATCTTACATAAGCTCAGAATATATACATACACACAGCTTTACTTCAACACAAACCTCCCTGTTAGTCCTCGAGTAAACACAAACACACATGCACAAACACACTTAAACATATACTTCCTGACGTGTCACAGAGAAAGCACTGCAGCATCTGTCTTGGTTTTACACAAACACAAACACACCAAACACCGGCCACTCTGTAGAGAGGTGGTCTGATGTCCTGTATCTGTAACTAGGCCCACCTTTTCACATTTTTGTACTGATTCAATTAAACGTGATGCCATATGATAGTATCAAATGGAAATACTCATATACTTTAATAACAAAGTTCCTTTAAGTCAAGTCGGTCCACTCGCGTCATCTTAGAAACATCCCCAAACAGCTATTTTTAATTTAGAAAAACTACTTTAAAAAGGAAATCCTAACAACTCCAAAACATTGTCAAGATTATAAATAACAGCCAATGCCCCTATCAAAAGAACTATTGGCCTTTTGGCATTTCTATAGTCGCCATATTGAATGTTACAATTTTTCACATTCATTTTTCAACAAGTGATATGTGCAAATAATGTTCAGGAATTTAAATTAAGCTAAAAATTCAAATAAAATATACATTTTAAATGAAGTTGCCTTGGAAACTACCTGAAATAAAGTAAGTACTGCAATTACAAAAACTGAAAAAAAGGGAAACACAAATTTAAAAAGAAAATAATAAAAATGATAAAAGCATAAATGACCAAACCCTAAACTGAAATTAAAATGAAAACTGAAAATGTACAAATAAAAGCTTATTCAAAATATTATTAAAAATTATTATAGCTTTTATTCAAAATTATCATTTTATTTAAAAGAAAAAAATGATACCCTGTCCAAACAACCTATTAATACCTATATATTCAAAATAAAAACAATTGGGAACATTTTCAGCTGAAAATTTCATTTTAGCAGAAACTAATATCAAATATATCAAAAACATTTACATTTGATTTTACATGGTATTTAATAAGCTGATGTGCGAGGGTTAAAACACTTTTTCGTATACAGTGAGGGAAAATATTATTTGATCCCCTGCTGATTTTGTACGTTTGCCCACTGACAAAGAAAGGATCAGTCTATCATTTTAATGGTAGGTTTATTTGAACAGTGAGAGACAGAATGACAACAAAAAAATCCATTAAAACGCATTTCAAAAAAAGTTATAAATTGATTTGCATTTTAATGAGTGAAATAAGTATTTGATCCCCTATCAATCAGCAAGATTTCTGGCTCCCAGGTGTCTTTTATACAGGTAAGAACTGAGAACTGGGTGAAAGTGTTGTGGTCAGATGAGACCAAAATCCACTCAACTCGCCGTGTTTGGATGAGGAGTAATGCTGCCTGTGACCCCAAGAACACCATCCCCACCGTCAAACATGGAGGTGGAAACATTATGTTTTGGGGGACAGGACAACTGCACTGCATCAAAGGGGCGATGGACGGGGCCATGTACCGTCAGGGCCAGGTCATTGAAGCCAACCAAGGCATTGAAAATGGGTCGTGGATGGGTTCCAGCATGACAATGACCCAAAGCGCACGGCCAAGGCCACAAAGGAGTGGCTCAAGATGAAGCACATTAAGGTCCTGCAGTGGCCTAACCAGTATCCAGACCTTAATCCCATAGAAAATCTGTGGAGGGAGCTGAAGGTTCGAGTTACCAAACGTCAGCTTCGAAACCTTGGAGAGGATCTGCAAAGAGGAGTGGGACAAAATCCCTCCTGAGATGTGTGCAAACGTGGAGGCCAACTACAAGAAACGTCTGACCTCTGTGATTGCCAACAACGGTTTTGCCACCAAGTACTAAGTCAGTAATAAATACTTATTTCACTCATTAAAATGCAAATCAAATCAATGCGTTTTAATGGATTTTTTTGTTATCATTCTGTCTCTCACTGTTCAAATAAACCTACCATTAAAATAATAGACTGATCATTTCTTTGTCAGTGGGCAAACGTACAAAATCAGCAGGGGATCAAATAATTCTTCCCTCACTGTACCAGTTTATCATACAGATATACCTATGAGTTGATTTAACACCAAAACAATATAAACTTCCCATCCTAAATGGCAACACTGGCTAAACCAATGTCATGACTTGTGGGCGGGGCTATCAGTGTGTCTCACCAATAGCAGACAGGGGGAGTGTTTACGAAACCCTTTTGAAAACTGTACTTGTATTTACTGTTCCACTTAATGACACTACCATTGGAGCCGAAATTGCACTCTTCAGCTTCATACATTTATACAATACTCTCAAAATCCAGTTAATAAGGAAAAAAGTCACAGCAAGGGGAGGGGGATGTGTAGAATTTTATGAATGGTGCGTATTTGAATTCTTTGGAAATGCATCGAGTTTTAAGTGGAATTCCCTGGCAGCGGGCTCCGCATGCGTACTTTTGCTCTTATTCTTGGCTCCGGGAATGTGACGCTGTGCGGCAGACACTTCATCGCCGACCATGTCTAATGCACCTCAATAGCAAAAGACCCTCAATCCCCCAAATCCCCCTTAATACCCTCAGCACTCCCCCATTCAGTCTATTCATGCCCACCTTCTCAGACTCATCAGAGGCCATAGAGATGGAGGGATGACGGAGAGGGAGATGGAGAACCATGAAAGCCAATAATGGCAGTGACAAATGCACCGGAGGGGGGCCAGGGTCAGACAATGATCAGACTAGGTGGGCCACTGATGGCCCGTCTGGGACGATTCCTTTTGGGTTAATAGAGGATATTAAAGAACAGGATGAATAAATAAGGTCAAAGACGGCTGACAGGCACAACTGCACACAATCACACACAGATATCCTCGAGGTCAGTACAGGTTAATAATGAGCTGACAGCTCTTCTAACTAGATTAGACTATGAGTGAACAATTCAAACAATGTGTGCTAAAGTTAATCAAGATTTCCAAGGATGTTTAAGGGTAATTCACAAGGCAACATGTGTTGTTTCTACACAATATTGCGACATTGCTCGAGTCTGGTTTAGAGGCTGTTTGTTTCTTGCACTTGCAAAGCAAATCCACCAAAACAATCAGTGATTTACGAGATTATCAACTAATGTTATTATATAATAGAGACTTTTCAAAGTGTAAATATAGCCCAGTCATAACATAATGCTTGATTATCAGAATTAAGCAGTCTCCACTTTTGCTGTAACAATGATTTAAAAAAAATATTTCTGATAAGGATGTATTAAAATTGATCAAAAGTGAAAGTAAAGAAATTGAAAAATAATGAAATGTGAAATGAAATATGAAAAATATTTCTAATAAATTCTGGTGAACTTTTCATCTATTTCAACTTTTCATCTACCTTTCACTGTTCATCACAACAATCTTTTTTCATGATGTGAAATGTTTTAATGTTCACTGTTTTAATAATAAAAAATGTTTCATGATCAGCATATCAGCATATTAAATGATTTCTGAAGGATCATGTAACACTGAAAACTGGCGTAATGATGCTGAAAATTCATATTTACGTCCCAGAAATAAATTACATTCTGATATATATTCAAATAGAAAACGTCTGTTTTAAATTGTAATCATATTTCACAATATCTTTTGTTTTTACTGTATTTTTGGTGAGCACAAGTACTTTATATTCCACTGTGCAAAAATGTATTGAACAATTTCAAATCTCTTTCTTTTCATTTACTGAAAAAGACAGTATCCGATTCAGATTCTCTCTCATATAATAAAACTTATCATCTCTTATCATCATCAGCTTTCCACCTCAGTTTCTCTCCTCTCACTTCTGTTCTCCTACATGTAGGTTCTGCACCAAAATATCTCTTTAATACCTGAAGAGAGACCAAAATGACTGGACCACTTTCTCTCCCACAGCAAAGCTATAACGCACAAAGTGAAGCCCTGTGCTGCGTCTGTGTAAAGGTTGTGACTCTGAGGGCAGGAGGTGTTTGGCGTCCTGCAGCTCTCTACAGTAACACGCTGTTGTCTCGTCAGCCCAGTCTAAACCAGACGGAGAGATTTAAAGGCCTTTATGTGGAGTTACAAACAGCACTGGCAGTTCCTGCCCTGGACAGGGTTCAAAGTGCATGCTGTGACCCCAAAATGACAGCTAAAGTGTTTGTGTGTGTGAAAAAGCCAAATATTTTTAAAGCAAAGTTATGGTCGATAAAATTTTAAATCACAGCATGTTGTTAATTACCATAGAAAATAATCTTGATTTCAATTTGTGTATAGGAACAAACTGAGCAAAAAAAATAAAATACAGATTGTTTCAAAAGTAAAAAACAATTTAGATTTTTTGTAATCAAAAAACAAGACTTTATTCTCCTGTCATCACCATGTACAATCGATAAACTTTTTAATGCAATTTTATGCAAATATATGCTCACAAAGACTGTACGATAAAAAAGCAGAAAAGACAAATAGAGTAATATTGCAAAATATTATTTAAATTATATGTTAAATTATGATAAGATGCATTTTTTTCCTGTGATGCAAAGCTGAATTTTCAGCATCATAACTCTTGAGTGTCACATGATCCTTCAGAAATCATTCTAATATACTGATTTGCTGCTCAATAAACACTTATTATTATTATTAATGTTGAAAACAGTTGTGCTGCTTCACATTTTGGTGGAAACTGTGATATATATAATATATATAATATCTTTCCAGGATACTTTAATAAACAGAAAGTTTAAAAAAAAGAGCATTTATTAGAAACACAAATCTTTTGTTACATTATAAATGTCTTAATCATCAGCTGAATGCATCCTAAATAAAAGTATTAATTTCTTTCAAAAAATCCCAAATATTTGAAGAGTAGAATAACTGTTTAAATTAATCAAACTCTGTAATGTAAGATTTCACAAACCGATCTTTATAGCAAACCAACACATATGTTAAATGGATTAAGTTCACATTTCTGTTTTGAAACCCTACCTTGCCCCACAGACTTCCTCTGTAAGTGATGTAAAGTAAACACTACATTTGTTTCTACAAACTTTGGTTTGACGAGTTGAAAATGTTGCGGTAATCAAAAGCAGACCACAGATGCTGTCGATAGAAGTTGTTGTAGTTGTATTCAAACCGGAACATTCCTTCAACACTCTTAGATTATGCAATGCATAAACAACTGAATTCCTTGGATATTAAATTTCGTATGTAACAAGGTCAATAAGTGAGAGAGAGCAAATATGAAGGGCGTTGAAGGAAAATTCTGCCAAAAGTCAGATCTTGATCGCAGCTTTCCTCAAGCACATTACTGAAAGACAACCAACCCGTGACTGACCAGTGTCAACAGTCTGGAATAAACAGAAGAATTAATGCTAATCCACTGTAGATGCTCTCACCGCTTTACAACCGCTGCAGCATCAGCACGCTGAGACAGGGCCTTTATGGACTCTATTCATCTTCAATTGTCCTCCATCAGGGAAAGAGCGAGAGGGAGGGGGAGGGAAGTCATAAAGAAAGACGAGAGAAGTGATAATGAGCAGCTGGGATTGCAGGAAGCATTTCAAGATGAACTCAGGAAAGTCCAGACAGCTGGAGCCAGATCAGTTTAGTCCAGATGTTAGAACCGAGCTGGTCGCATTATCTTTCTAGTTGAGCAAGAAAGTCTAGTTGGTAAACTAGTTCAAGTCCATATGAAATCAAATGGAGATAAAAAATATTTATCTTCATAATCCTTCATTAATTATAATAACTTCTGCCCCTACTTTGGGTAACTTTAATTTAAAGTCCAAATTGAACTCATTTGCACTGTAAGAAAAAAAAAAATCTGGAGAAAAATGGAAAAGATACTGGCAATTTTTTTAAATGTTAAATTTACAGGCATCTCCTTCAACCCTAAAACGCAACACAGTGCATAATTCAGAAAATCCCGAAAATTACTGTTTATTAACAACACAGTTGGCCCCTATTTTTTGGGACTTTTCTTCAATTTACTTTCTAATGCACATTTCGAATCTTATTGTGAATATTAAATCAAATAATCTTTTTTGCTTTCATACTCTTTCATTAAAAAGATGCACTAAAAACTTAAGCTACCAGACAATATTAAGCAAGAGACAAATAGCTGTTTAGAAATTGTTCTAGCAAATATCACGAGGTCTGAGCACAGTTACAGCAAATAATATTGGGGGAGAAAACTTCTTTATATATCATCTGAAGAGCCTCAAAACTTGCTTTTTTAAAAGCATTGCAAGACCCTGTTGTAAATTTCATTTGCAGAGTGCATGCAATTGAAGTTAATTAGTCTAACAATGCCTAACAATAAACATTACTTTTACAGCATTTACAAAATTGGTTAATGTTAATTGTTTTTCTAACAATAAATGTTGTATATGTCAACATTAGTCTATGAATCAATATGAAGTGATGAATTTATAAATGAATTTATAAATAATATTTATAAACCATAAAGAATCATATATATATAAATGATCATTAACCAAGAATAATAAAATTACTACAAACTACTAAAGTGTGTGTGTGTGTGTGTCTATATATATATATATATATATATATATATATATATGTGTGTGACCCTGGACCACAAAACCAGTCTTAAGTATAGTCTTAGTTTGTAGCAATAGCCAAAAATACATTGTATGGGTCAAAATTATTGATTTTTCTTTTATGCTAAAAATCATATTAGGATATTAAGTAAAGATCATGTTCCATGAAGATATTTTGTAAATGTCCTACTGTAAATACATCAAAACTTAATTTTTGATTAGTAATATGCATTGCTAAGAACTTAATTTGGACAACTTTAAAGGCGATTTTCTCAATATTTCGATTTTTTTGCACCCTCAGATTCCAGATTTTCCGATAGTTGTATCTCGGCCAAATATTGTCAGATCCTAACAAACTATACATCAATGGAAAACTTATTTATTCAACTTTCATATGATGTATAAATATCAATTTTGAAAAATTGACCATTATGACTGGTTTTGTGGTCCAGGGTCACACACACACACACACACACACACAAACTATACACCAACATTAGGATTTTTTATTTTATTAAAGTCTCTTATCACTATAAGGCTATCATTTGTTTAAGAATACAGGGAAAACAAATACTTTTTTAGTATTGTTTTCGCAAATTGCATGAGGTACGTGCACAGATGCAACCACTAATATTGTGGGAGTAAATGTGTGTATGATTTATCATCTAAAGAGCCTCAAAACTGGCTGTTTTAAAATGACTTTAAGACCATGTTGTTTGTTGGCATGTATTTTTTCTAATCGATGCATCTACAGCCTCATTCATGAAATGCAAGCTAAATTTTCTGCATGCATCATCTGTAAAACCATCCTTACTTAAATTGCCACATTCCTTTCAGTGCAACAATTTCCAAAGAATGCTTTACAAATGATTTACAGAGAATTACGTTCTGTGTGCATTTCATGAATGAAGTCCGTAGTCTGTGATTACTCATGTAAAGCATTGTCAACATGAAAGAAAACAAGAAATTGCCTTCAAATGTGCACAGGATGAAGACCTTCTGTCTTGTAGATGCACTCGACTTGATCATTGCATGTAATTCAAGCTAATTCTCACAGCTAGACTCACTGACAAAAATACCAGATAACAGTAAACATCTCAACAAACATTGTTTTTGCCCAATAAAGGCCCGGCCAGCCTCAGTCCCCAACATTTCTCTAAATGCTGAAAGGGGTCACACAACCGAAACCTTTATTCCCTAAAAGAGACCCTGAATGAACTGTATTCCCATTCATGCAGCTGGAGGTCCGTGCACTACCCTAGTTAGGGCACTAAGACGGGCCAGCAACCTCGGCCGCCAACCTGAGCGTCCTGAGATAGATGTACAGTGAGACACAGCCAATAAATTATCAGTTCCACAGATATTTGTTGTATCTCTGAAAGTGTTTGCCTTTTCAGATGCATCCTTGTTTGCTATTTTTTTCCCCTAAACCTTCCACTCCTTCACTGTGTCCGTGTGAAAGCCTTCTCTGTGCGACCGGCCAACTATCTGTCAAAGCAGAGGCTCTTTAGCACGTGAATGAAGTCCGTTGAGCTTTACGGGCGCTCTGAGCGAGCACGTGGTCATCCGCCAAAGCTGAGCACTTTCACTCAGCCCTGACCACGGACCCGACACCAGGCAGAATCTTAAACAGCACGGCAACAAGACCGGCCTTTTATTGTGTCCATCCTCACGCCATTCACGTTTCACTCATTCTCTCATTCTCTGTCTATCTCTCTTTCTCTTTGTGTCACTGACAACGTCAGCTTTGTGACAGAAGCATCTGTCTTAGCAGAGTATTAAGAATTGAATATATTCAAGCAGATATAAAAGAGAAAAGAGTGCTTAAATTAAAGTTATGAGCTTGATACAAAACACAGCTCACAGATGTAAATTTGCATATTTGTGACCCTGGACCACAAGACCAGTCATAAGTGTCAATTTTTCTCGAAATTGAGATTTCTACATCATCTCAATTGAATAAATAAGCTTTCCATTGATGTATAGTTTGTTAGGATCAGACAATATTTGGCCGAGATACAACTATTTGAAAATCTGGAATCTGAGGGTGCAAAAAAATCTAAATACTGAGAAAATCACCTTTAAAATTGTCCAAATGAAGTTCTTAGCAATGCATATTACTAAACAAAAATTAAGTTTTGATATATTTATGGTAGGACATTCACTAAATATCTTCATGGAACATGATCTTTACTTAATGTCCTAATGATTTTTTGCATAAAAGAAAATTTGATAATTTTGACCCATACAATGTATTTTTGGCTATTGCTACAAATATACCCCAGCGACTTAAGACTGGTGTGGTGGTCTAGGGTCACATTTGTTCATGAACCGTTGCACATTGACGGCTGGCCCTGAATAATGGACAACATGCACTTAGACTTGCAGATCCATGAATTTTCATTATCGTGGTTGTTTAGGTTTTCTGTTAGCAATTAATTCTGTTATGAAATACATCCAACAGCCACCCATTTCATAGACTTTTCAAAACAAAAAATAAGTTTCTTTCAGACTTTCTTTTTCTGTAAAAACTTTCTACATTAATTCATATTAGTTAATGCAATAGTGGGTTTTATCCATCAATGAACATTACTTTTACAGCATTTAATGAACATGGTTAATTTCTACATATACTAACAGTTCACTTTTTAACAATACATGCCATATAGTTTAACATTAAAATAATTAATAAACAATAACAAAATCATTTATAAATAGTCATTAACCAAAAACTGATAAATGCTGCAAAATTAATAATAATTTTTTTATCAATTTAAATTCATATAATTATAATGTTTTTAAAAAAACTTTCTTCTGCTCACCAAACATGCATTTATTTGATCAAAAATATAATACAAACAGTAATATTGTGAAATATTATTAAAATTTAAAATAAATGTTTACTATTTGAATATATTGTAAAATGTAATTTATTCCTGTGGTCAAAGCTGTATTTTCAGCATCATTCCTCCAGTCTTCAGTGTCACATGATTCTTCAGAAATCATTCTAATATACTGATTTGCTGCTCAAGAAACATTTATGATTATTAATGCTGTGGCTGCTTCATATTTTTGTGGAAACTATGATACATTTTATTTTTCAAGATTCTTTGATAAATGGGGAGTTGAAAATATTTTTTATTTATCTGAAATAAAAATCTTTTGGATCATTATAATTGTTTTGTCACTTTTGATCTATGTAATTTAATTCTTTCAAAAAAAAAAATACTGAGCCCAAACCTTTATATATATTAGGTTTTAGCAATCCACATTCTACAGTACACACTAGATTCAAATGTTCCAGATCTGCAGAGCAAATTACTGTCAAGACCATGAACATGAATACAACCGAATTAAAAATAAAACTGAATTAAAATGAGAGTTGAGAGAGAAACAGAATAGGGACACAAAGAACAACAAAATGAACTGTCATGACAACAAAGACTCATTTAATTGTATTGAAATGAAAAAAGAATTACACCAAGCAAAAACAACTCAGTTATGAGAAATATAAGAACAAACAGCCAGAAATGACAAGATTAACTCCAATGACAAAAACAAACAGGTTAAGTGAACTGAAACTGAACTCAACTGAGAAAAAGACAGACAGACTGACACAAAAACAATCAAAATGCTGCAACACTATGGACAATATGGCTAAATTCTTGCATAGTAGCTCTGTCTATTCAGACAAACACAGACACACTTGAAGTGGTCAGTCACACACACACACACACACAGGGGCCAGTGCCACAGGCTGAGAGAACAAAGAAAATTGGACACACAATGGGGGAGGTCTGGAGATGACGGCCAAACTGTTTATCAGCATACCTCAACAAAGGCACGGAGAGAGGGAGGGGACAGAGAGAGAGAGGGAAGACGGGATGGAGCGCGGAGAGAGAGAGGACGAAATTGGAAAAGATACGGGATGGACACGAGGGGAGGGAAGGCATGTGGGCAAAATTGCTCTCAGGACAAAAAGAAGAAAGGAAAGCACAGTGCAACAAGATGAAAAGACTCACAGGAAGTGGATAGTTTTGTCCACGGATGGAGAGAGGAGGACAGAAAGAGTGTACTCACCAGGAGGAAGGTGTCAGCAAGGGCTCATTCCAGAGGAGCGCATCCAATAGACTTCAGATCTGTTTAATGCAATCCTTACAGACAGAGAGAGAGAGAGAGAGAGAGAAATCATTTTAGTCAGCCTCTCGCGGACGGGCTGCGTCCTGAGGAAAGGGGGAGATGAAGGGGCTTCAGTAATGTGTGCAGGGGAGCATTCAGCCCTGTGAAAAACAAACTGTTAACTTTCTCAATGGAGGGAGGCTGCTGGGGGCACGACAGTGGTGCACAAGAACGTGTGTGTGTGCGTGTGTGTGACGAGCTCACGCGGGGAACGAAAGGGTTAAAATTCCTCTAATTGTTCCCAAACTGAGGCTGGTGCACCTCAGATGCGTACAGCAGCTCCAGTATTTCAACACTGATGCTATGCTTAAAAATGTCTAATAAAAAATAAGAACACAAGTATCATCTGTGCTGTAACGCTGCTGTATCTTTTCTCTTCTCTATGCTTTTTCTTCATAAAATCACCAAAAACATTAAGCAAAAATGATAAAACCACAGATGGCATTCATAGATCAAAAAGATTCACTCACATTTCACATGTGTAATTTTTGTCTTAATTAACATTCATTCTAATTAATATTGCAATATATACCGTTCAAAAGTTTATGGTCAGATTTTTTTTAACGTCTTTGAAAATAGTCGCTTCTGCTCAGCAAGGCTGCTTTTATTTGATTAAAAATACAGTAAAAACAGTAAAATTCTGAAATTGTATTACAATTTAAAATAACTGTTTTCTGTTTGAATATATGTTAAAATGTAATATCTTCCTGTGATGCAAACCTGAATTTTCAGCATCATTACTTCAGTCTTCAGTGTCACATGTTCCTTCAGAAATAATCAATGTTCAAAAAACAGTTGATTCATATTTTTATAGAAACATCATTCACATTTCCGTTCATGTCAAATTACAGATGCATCTACCCTGACTAAGCTCCACTGATTAAAATCACTTAAAATTGTTGATATTAAATAAAATGTTGAAATCACTTAAAACTTGACAATACGTCTGTGAAACGTTCTTCTTAATAAGTATACTTTTTTCTTTAAAATAAATGCAGTTTGGGTTGATATTTTGTTATTTAATGCAGTGACATTCATGCATTTTTAAGTGTCCAAATACTTTTTGGGGCCACTGTATATTCGACGTGAGACCTTTGCTTACTCATTAGCTAAGAACAGCACTTTGAGAAGCAGTGATCTAGTTTCTGTGGCAACAGCACCCCTCCCCCGACGACATCCCATAATACAGCTGTAATTTTCCTTTCAATCAATTCAAATTTGACATTTCACAGTGAGAATAGGTGAAAAGAGATCAAGAAACATGTTCAATCCCCTCTGTCATTATTCTGGTTCCCTCCATCTCCAGGCCTCCGTCGCACACAAAAACACAATACGCAACGGGGCGGTTGATTTCGAGTTCAACTTTTGTACGACTTTCTCTTGAGATCAATCAATTCCCTCACTCATTCATCCATTCATTTGTGGCTCCATTCAACTGAGTCGCTTAATTCAGCAGTCTGAAATTAGTTATTCATTCATTTATTCTCTGAGGTGAATGAGGGAAAGGATCATATTTTATGCAAGAGATGTGCTAGATTCACAACGTAACAAGGTTTGGTAAGATTCAAAAGATCTCTCGACTACACCAGGGAAAATGTGGTCAGTTTAGTTGAGCTAAAAGCTTAAAATACATGGTACTATACAACCAAGACAAAGACGGCTTGATAGTGATACATTAATTGTATAAAACTACTTATTGTCCAATCTTGCTTTGTAAACACAGACAATGGGCATGCTTCTTTGTCAGCAAGACCAATGTTCTTACCAGTTTAACCAGCATGAACCTTCTACTTTACTGACTTAAACAGCAAGTCGACTAGCTTGAACAGAAAGACCATGATTTTTGCTGTTGGACAGCATGGCATTGCTCGTCCACCAGATCAACCAGCCATAACCAGCACTAAACCAGTACTAATTTAACTCTAAACCATAATGAACCAGGTCAAGATTAGCACTAACCAGCATAAACCATCCACCAAACTTTTAAACCAGCAAAATCACATTGGCTGACCAACTTAACCAGTAAAAGCCTTTACTGATTTAACTGTAATATGCTGTTTTGCTGTGGGGCAGCATGGTTTTGTTTGTCCTCCGGTTTGACCAGCACTAACCATCGATAACGAGCAACAAACCAGTACTACTTAACTCTAAATCACAATTAACCAGCTCAACTAACCAGCATAAACCAACCACCAAACTTCTAAGCCAGCAAAATCATATTAATTGACCATTTTAACCAGCAAGAACTTTTGCTTTATGTATTTAACCAGAAAGTCAACCAGGTTGACTAGAAGTAACCAGCCGCAACTAGCACCAAACCACTACTACTCAACTCCAGAATGAACCAGGGATTAGCACTAACCAGCATAAACCAACCACCAAACTTCTAAATAAGCAAAAATCACAGATTGAACATTCTGCTCTGCTGATTTAACCTGAATATTCTAACTATGCTGATTTACTGTGGAACAGCATGGTTTTGTTTGTCCTCCATCTTGACCAGCACTAGTTCCAGATTAGAACTAACCTAGCCACCAAGCCACCTAGCATAAACTAGCCACCAAGCCCCAAAATCTCATTAGCTGACCAGCTTACCCAGCAAGAACTGATTTAACAAGAAAATCAACAAGCAACTAACTAGCATAACTAACACCAAACTAGTATTACTTAACCCTTAACCAGAATGAACCAGCTCATGCTTAGTACTAACCAGCATAAACCAGCCACCAAGCACCAAAATCACATTACCTGACCAGCGTAACTATAGTAAAAACCCTCTGACCAGCACTAACTAGCCATAACATGCACCAAACTAGTTCTACTCAAGATTAGCTCTAACCAGCATAAACCATTCACCAAACTTACAAACCAGAAAAATCACATTAACTGACCAGCTAAACCAGCGAGAACCATTTGCTTTACTGATTTAACCAGAAAGTCAACCAGCTTGATGAAGAAGACTATACTGTTTTACTTTGAACAGCATGGCTTTGCTCATCCTCCAGCTTGACCAGCACTAACCAGCCATAACTAGTACCAAACCACCAAAATCGCAATAGCTTACCAACAAGAACCTGTTGCTTTTTTGCTATCAGTGAAGCGTCTTAGCCAGCCATGATGGTTTAACGGTTTCATGTTCTGCTGGTGAACAACATGGCTAGGCTGGTTAGGACCAGTTAGACAAGCATCAGACCAGTTCTAACCAGCACTAAACCAACCTGAACTAGTGCCAAAACAATACTAACCAGCATCAACCATTTCCAAAGCAAAACTAAGCAGCATAAATCAGCCCGGACCTGCATGGAAATTCATGTTTCATATGAAAAAAAAAAAAAAATGTAACAAACAAAAACACATGAATAGAATAGAATAGAATAGAATAGAATAGAATAGAATAGAATAGAATAGATAGCCTTTTGCATTGGAAACACAAATCTAATCAGAAGAGGAATACTACAAAAACAAAAGAAAGTTGTAAAACAAAAGATTTGTACAGTATGTTAGCGTTCAGCGTCGAGGTAGTCTGGTGTTAATTAGTCTTGGCTCCGCCTCTCACGGGTGTGTTCCCTCTCGAGGGGTTCACTATGAACATGTCATGTCTGAACAGATGCCAGTACCATAAGTCATGCTGGAGCACTGGATGAAGAAACACAAAACAGATTTAGCCAACACGATCTTACTGTGAAATACATGACTTATGCTGTAATCATCTCAATTCAGCACACATTTTTAGACACTTTATTTGTTCCCACTCGCCATTTCTCTCACTGATTTGACTTAATTCTTCACAATCATTCTTTATAAACACAAGCAGTATGCTGGATACGTGCCATATTCTTCTCTGCAGGCACTGAATGTGGGTGTTTGTGAAAGAAAGCCGGATTGAAATAGATGAGGAAACGAGGTAAAACTTTTGGAAAGCTAACTCAAACTAAATTAAAAATAAAAAGATTATTTCTGTAAAATATAAAGTCTCGGTGTTTGAGCACGCAGTATTTCAGGGACAAGAGTACAGAGGTCTTTTGGTATGTATTTTGGCTTATTTGAACTCATTTTATGCGCACCTCACAGTGCTGTCGGTTCATTTCTGAGCTCCTGTGGTCAGTCTGATGGTTGCGATCACAAGATGTCCACAAGACAGCATAGCAGTTGATTTAGGCCATCTTCTTTTTGAGGAACTCATGATGAACAAGGGGAAAAAAGAGATCTTTCACTCAAACTCAAACTTGCATTGTGAGATGAAATTGAGAGCAAATGAAGACTTTTGCTGAAGTTTCCTGCAGATGTGTCTCCTGAAAAAAATACCTCGGTAATCTTGCATGCCACAACTGAAAGGGCTTATTAATTAGTGCACTAACATTTTGCTTCAAGCTATTTAAGAAATCATTCTGTAATTAGTATTTTTTCTTTGCCTTATTTTCCAGTAAAAATGTCTGAACATCCATAAAGGAAGAAAAATGTACTTGCAAAATTGCATAAAACTGGTTTTCCCAAACTGGGATTCACGAATGAGGGAACTGCAGGGGTTTGTGAACTATAATTTAATAATAAATACAATTATAAAAATGGAAAATAAGAATTTTAAAATGAAAAACCTTAAAACTCAAAATAAAATACATTGTATAATTTATATTAATGCTTGAAATATTTTATTTGTTTACCTGACCATAAAGCAACATCAGATAACTGAAAAAGCAAATATGTTATCAAATGATTGAAATATGGCTGGCAAAAAAGTTTTGAAATCACTAGCATAAACTATAGAACTAGATAACGTTTCTCACTAAATTTGATAAATCCTAAAAAAGCAGGCTAATTGCTTAAAAATTTTTCTTGACAAGTGCATTAATTTTATAGCTTGATAATCACACTATATGTCCAATGACTGCCTCATTATAATATATGAATCTCTTTTTACTTGCCCTAAAAGTCAGAAGTCGTGGCCTAATGGTTAGAGAGTCGGACTCGTAATCCAAAGGTTGCGGGTTCGAGTCTCAGGCCGGCAGGGATTGTAGGTGGGGGGAGTGAATGTCCAGCGCTCTCTACACCCTCAATACCACGACTGAGGTGCCCTTGAGCAAGGCACCGAACCCCCAACTGCTCCCCGGGCGCCGCAGCATAAATGGCTGCCCACTGCTCCGGGTGTGTGTTCACGGTGTGTGTGTGTGTGCACGATGGATGGGTTAAATGCAGAGCACGAATTCTGAGTATGGGTCACCATACTTGGACGTATGTATGTCACTAAAGAAAAACATCACAAATGAAGATGATACATAAAGAAAACATAACTGTGTGAACTCCCTCAAGTCTCCTGATCTGTGAAAGAGCAACTGCTGAGCAATAAAATCCTCCTCTGGAGAACAAGCAAAAAAACTGTGGTGAGAGTGAATGATTTAGAGATTTCCTCAAGCCTCAGGTGGGATTCAGTCAGGTTTGAGCGGTCTGCCAGAGAGGAAAAACTCTCCTGAGACTCAGAGATGTTCATACAGTAACTACACAGCCTACGGTTCCTCAGAGACGGAGAGAAAGAGACAGAGGAGAGAGGAAAAAGAAAATAACAAGAATTCCCCCACTGGAGAAAAAGTAGCAAGTGATCTCTTCACAAAAGTATTAATAAAGCAAATTAAATACAACAGAAAGAAAGAAAAAAAGGCAGAGAGAGGACCAGGAAAAATAACATAATTAACTTAAAAAGCATAATTTAATTTGCATAGTGCATATAGTGTATATTCTCCACTCGGCTTTAGCTCTTCTTTCCCATTTGCACTTCCAGATTTGAAATTTTTAATATTTTCAAAAAATTACAAAAAAAATTCAAAAACATTTTTTTTTTGTAAATAATACATTCATTAATTTTTTAAAAAAATTTCATCCAATCCAAATTGACATTCAACCAACAGATGAATCAAAATAGTGAAAATTGTTGTACAAATTTCTCAATTTTAATCTATTCTCATCTAGTAGTAGAATGCTTAATAAATCATAATAAGCTTTATGTTGTTACTTTTGATATGAAAACTGATACTTTTGATATTAAATTCTGTCAATTTTATTATGAAACGTATTGACATCAATAAAACAGCTTGTAAACAATATGTCATGTAACATTACATTTACCTTAGAAAAGCCATTCAATGTCCATAGGCTTGAAAGTTAGCTAGATAAACTCTAGAGAATAACATTTTGCTAAATATACACATTACATTACATATTCATCATATTTTTAAACTGTACTTCAGTATTTAATGTATGTTTGAATCAACGCATCATGAAAAATTGTTACAGTCACTGTTTAAATGCTTATATTACAAAAAACTAATTGGAGTAGAAACATAATTATATCACTGAAAGTTATTTTATCAAAATTACCTTATGTGCAATTTAAATGTTTGTATACAAATCAGCCTGTAATGTACAAATTGACAGCATTCCATAGTTTACAGCATTAGTGAGAGAGATTTTTTTTTCCTTGAAGAAAACTGACATGGACTCCTCTTAATATATATATATATATATATATACAAATGAATCGATATTGAATCGAGTAAATTGAGAAATTCATCACATCAAATCATGCAATTTGTGCCAGCACCCAGCTTTAATCATTAGCTGTAGCTCTGCACCAATGTTCCTGCATGACTTAGAGCAACTAAGTGACAGAATGAAATGTCAGTCCTGAAACCAGATGGCTGATGGGAGACAAGAGCACATGGCCCAGCCTGACCTGTCGGACACAACAAACACGACAGCAATTACCCGCACGCATAGATCATATCCCACATCTCAGGAGGAAGTCAACGGCCCCTTCAAGGGTCCGTCCGAGCACAGGAGACTAATAGCTCTGCTGTTCTGACATTTAAAGCCATCAGCGAGAGCGCCATACATCTTCCTTTGCAACGCTCCAAAAACAGACAAAACAGTGGGACGCCCCAGCAGAAAGAGTTATGTTTAACCAGTTTCAGTAGGATCGAGACAAATGTGGACTGGGTAGGTGAACGTGCGGTGAAGAGAAAGCTCAAGAACGTCGGGTGTGCAGAGACTATTCATTCAAAGGCTAATAGTAGGGACCGTCCCCCTCCTGGACAAAACAGGGTTAAGTGCCTCAATCAAGAGCACTGTGATGACTGGCGATCTCTGAAACGCTATTCATGTGTCACACGACCTGGGATCGAACTTACGACTTTTGGGACCAGCTATTTGGACGTCATGAATGCAGCGCTGTTTTTCCTCCCCTGTGAAAACAGATGCAGAGTTTTCCTGTGAAATCACACACTAAACTTACTGTTCCTATGCACATAGGAAACTTTACATCATATTTGGAAGGGGAAAAAATGGCCTCGTCCACAACTTTTCACAGGTCACTGCCTGGAAGTATGATTCACGTCTAATTTAAAAAAAACAGTTCACCCAAAGTGAAAATTCTGTCATGGTTTACTCACCCTCATGTCATTCAAAGTCCATATGACTTTCATTGAATCCTAAAGGAGATGCTCTGAATAACATCCATGCAACAAAAGCACACCGTGATCTGTCAAGCTCCACAAAGGACACCATAGAAGTATCACAAAAGTAGTCCGTGTGACTTGTCGAGCCTTTAGATTTATATATAAAACAGACTGAACTCTTTTACATAGACAAGATACGCAAGATTTGACATCAATGACGTCAAACTGCTATGGTTCTCACATGTCAGGAAAATAGTAGCTTGGACATGCCACAAAACGTCTGTCAGGGTTATTAGACTAAAACTGAAACCATTCAAAAATGGGTTATTTAAAATAAAATTAACATTAACAGACATTTCTCATTTTAATTTAGTTTGACTTGATATACTAAAATAACAAACTAAAACTGAAATAAAAATGTATTAAAATATATAATATAAATAATAAATATGAGTTATAATATAAATTATATTAATATAATATTATATATATATAATATATATTATATATGTAAATAAAATAAAAAATTATAAAAATAATGACAACAAAATTATTCAAACTAACCTAACCTAAATATTTATATAATTAAAATATTTTTAAAAATAAAACAACTTCAAAATATTACTAAAAACTGCATTAATATTCCTGAAACTAAAATAATACTCCCTTTTCTGTTCCACATAAGAAAAAAGGTCAATATTATGAGGCCATAATGTTCATTATAACACTCTCATACAGCATGTTTATTAAGAAATCCTTTGTTAGAATGATTTAGACTTATTTTGCATTGCTAGAAAACATGCCATAACTCATCTGTGTGGCTTCTTCACTCATCACACCACAACGTCTAACAACTTGTGAATTAACTTGGGAATACTGACGTCAAAAGTGTGAATCTCCACCACAGAGTTGTACGTTTCACTGCAATTCACACTCTGACAGCAGTCAATGATTTCCATAAGGAATGCATTAAACACATTCAGAGTTGAACCTATAGCTCTACAACACACAAATATAACGCCAGGGTGTTTGCGCTGGTTGCCAGAAGGTGTTTTGAATGCTTATTAGCATATTTCTAGGTGGCTGCTAATGTGTTTATGATTATGAAAATTAATTAAAATATAACAAACCAGTTTGCATGATCAAGCAGCATAATGGACTGGTTTTTGTGTGGCTTAAATAACTGGAAGAGAATGACACCAGAAGCCAAATTCATTTAAGTTAAAAACGGACACGCCGCACTATTTTTAATACAACCATACTTTCAAAATGTTTATAGTTACTGTTCTTGGTGTGAATGGGTCATAAGTTGGATGATTTGAAGTGTCCATCCATTCAGGATGAGTTAAGCATGTAGAGCTAAATTTTCAATTTAGGGGTTTGTTCAAACTCGCCCATAAATAATTAGCCATAATACTAATAAAATATTATAAACAGAAAAAAAGTATATCTTCTCATTTATATATATCACGATACTATTACTGATTTTATTCATATTGACGGATGAACAGATAGGACAAATATAGCTATCGTGTCTTATAAAAACACATTTCTCTTTAAAAAGACTTGCTTGTTTGACTAACCCAGTCTGGAGGTGCACAGACCCTCAAGGGGTGAGAGACCCCCCTTAAAACACAACACACCCCACCGCGGCCAGAACCATCAATGACTCTCTTGTGCCTGACAGGAGAGTGCCGGGCCTTGGGAACAGCAATATTTGCTTTAATATTTAAAACATTGAGCTTGACCCATTTCACACAAGCTTGGCAGTGTTGTCCTCCAGCACCTCGGGTCTCGCTGCACAGCTTCTGTGCCGTACTACAATCAGCTTCCACAAGCGGCCCCTAACACGGCTCCTCCAGCCCAATTCATCCATTCACCATCCCAACATGATGCAGCCGATCTGGAAAACCCTGCAGTTCCTCATCACAGGTGTGGGTCTCCACCCAGTTTTCCCTCATCTATCTTTTCTCCGCTTCCTGACCACAAGCGACGCAGGCTGAAGTGGAGAACAGTGGCGCTAGTATAGGCTGATGTGTTTTCGGTCTAACCTGAGGTTTAGCGCTCCACTAGTGGTTTAGATTACTGTAAAAGAGTACTGAGGTTTAAGATGAGTTTTCTGGTTGATTGGAAGGAAGACAGGCAGGTGAGGAGGAAACACAAGCGGGAAAAGGCAGATTAGACACTATCTATTCATTCAACATTACTATTTTCCATATTTAATCATTATAAAGTCATTAAAAACCTGTGTGCCTAGGAGTTGATAAAGTAAAATAAAAAAAGTAAATTATGCTTCAACAACTAAACGTCATCAAAACAAAACATTCATTAACACATTGTTCAACTAATGTTAAATTAACCCTGTAAAGCCTGACAATGAAATAAACATTAGCAGAAGAAACTAAGACTACTTATAAAATGCATTTCTTTTTTGATATGCTTGTTTCACAGACAAGTCCAAGACTAAAATTGAAGTCTGAGCTGTTTCAAACGAAAGAAACTCGCACTGATTGATCTTAAAATATATCAGTGCCTTTGTTTTGTCTCAAGATGCACACCAGTAATGTTTTTTCCAAGGCACATCTGTAAAAAATAACTATGAACTATGTCCTAATCCTGGCTTAGTCTAAGCCCTGTCTGTGAAACTGGGCCATATTTTCATATATGCATTATACTTTTAGAAACTACAGAGCTATATATATATATATATATATATATGTATGTAATGATACAAAACATATAATACAATGCAATATGATCATGATTGAGAAATGAAGCACATTAAAAAAAATGCATGAATAATCAAGTAAACATCAGTTGCTTCAGTCCAGTAAGTGTTCATCTTGAAATATTACTAACAGTATAAAAGTTATGTTTATTTTATGAAGGTTTACATCCCACACTAATGCACTCATTTATCCTTTCCTCATTTTAGAGCTCGACAGCCACTTAAAAATCTTGCATTTTAAATAAAATCTTCACAAACACATTTCGTCTTGTTCAAGGCAGACATTTTCAGTTGTTTTAAGCATAAATCTCACTAAATGTTGGAATTACTGCAATTATTTCCATTGTAATCAACACAATTTACCATTTCTAGGAGGACTTGATTAACATGACCTCAAAGCAGCAGCGAACTTGACCTTTACTGTGGCAGCTTCACTTAGACCCAATCATGCACTTAACATTAACTATAAAAATACCTGTTAGAACGATACACACACACACAAATAACTGTTCAATGCAGAGATAATTCTATTAAAACTCCAATTCATCCATTAATAAAAAACAATCATTTTATTTTTGTAAACAATTTGATATGTGGCATAATTTATGTCTACAAAATTGATTAGTCTTTAAGTAAAAATGTCATAATATCATGAGAAAAACAAATTCAGTCAGGTTTGTCCAAATAGTCTTTTTAGTACACTCAAATTTCTTGATAATTGCACATCTAGCTGAACAATTGAATAAATAATTTGTTCTGATTGCCCTGATCACATCTTTTATTCTATTTTGAATGCATAGTCTCTTCATTGCTCTAAATGAATATTTACCAGTTCTCCATATGCATATGTAGGAGGCATATTAATTACCTTCATAAGTTTTAATGCATAGTAAAACAACTTTGAAAAATGATCATGTCCACAGCAAAAAATATATTGTCTTGTGTCAACAAAGGCAAAAATAACATAATAGTTTAATATTAAGACTTGTGCACTATATTCTGCCCCAGTCTTCAGTAGCCTTTCTATAGCTCTGTGTGAAGAAAGGACAGAAATTGAAGCTAATTCTGAATAGAATGTATACTTACATAGTGCTTTTGTCATATTTAAAGCTTGAAAGTGTCCAATTTTACCAAACATATTACCAGGAAAATATCACCAATTATGTTTCTGTTTCTGACTCTGAAGTGTCACCTTGCCAGTAAAAATCTTGTGTCTTGAGCACCCAGCTCAGGGCATTTCTGACAGATTCCTCGTGAAATAAGGATGTCTAGGACAGCTAATGGACCAGCGGCTATTGAATGATGATTTAAATCAAGACACTGAGTTCGAACGGCTCTTTGAAAGAACCTTGAGGTTACAAACACTTTCAGAGAACAAGTTTTCCGTGTCCTTGTCTAACTCTGCAAGGTTTGCGTTTCTCAAATTGCACACTGTATCCACTCTAGTGACTTACCGATGCTAGATATGAGAGAAACAGAGAGCGAGGGCTGACAGAATGGGGTTAAAGGGTCATGTCGAGGAGACTAATTGAGCTGACAGAGGGAAGTCTACTTTGGTATCACATTTCAATGGTGACCTGTCAGAATCGCTGAGACTCTACTAGGGCCATAGAGTCACTTTCTGACAGCACCACATCGTTTTGAGTAAACTTTATATTTAATGGTTCTTAAACTTAGTTTCATGAGTTGTTCTGTTAAAGGAATAGTTCAGCCAAAAATGAAAAATTGCTGAAAATGTCCTCACACTCAGGCCATCCGAGATGTAGATGAGTTTGTTTCTTCATCTGAACAGATTTGGAGAAATGTAGCAATACGCTCACCAATGGCTCCTCTGCAGTGAATGGGTGCCGTCAGAATGAGAGTTGATAAAAACATCACAATAATCCATGTTAATCATCACTTCAAACAGTTACAAGTCCTCTATCAATAATACTGCTTTCTCCAGTGAAAAGGTATTTATCTGAATCAGGAGAGAAATATGCAGATAAAGCACCGTTTACAAGCAAAACAGTCCAAAACCATTTTAATATGCCAAATATGTGGGTGATTTAGATGTGAAAGGACAAGAGGGGATGGACTTTTTCACTGGAGAAAGCAGTATTATAGATTAGCCTATTTTGGCCAAACGTGACGGTTTAAAGTTAAAACGTCTTAATGATGGATTTGTTTCTCATAAACATGCAGCTTTTCACTCCACAAGATGTTAATTGATGGAGTCGTGTGGTTTACTTTTGGATTATTATGATGTTTTATCACCCATTCACTGCGGAGGATCCATTGGTGAGTAAATGATGTGATGCTAAATTTCTCTAAATCTGATGAAGAAACATTTTAGTTCAGTAAATATGAGTTGAGTTCATTTTTTGGTGAACTATTGCTTAGTAATATCGTTCAGCATAGCATACTAATAAGCTCGTGGCCATTGGGGAATATATGGTAACTGGGGTATTTCTTTATCCAGTAACCCCTGTACTAACCCAGATTACAGCCGATTAGTGCCAATGAGACAGAGACGTATTCATTTTAAACCACGACTGCGGATTTGCATATGAAAAGCATTGTCTGTAACTAAGTTTGACATAAACTTGAAGAGAAAAAAAGAAATCACAAATCTGTTTATGGCGTCAGTTGTTTCTTCAACACAGAGATTAAATGAGAAAAGGGAGATGTCCTGGTCTCCTGTATCTCCTGTCTGAAAAAAACACCCCGGTAACATCAGACGTGTCTCCATTAGCGTTTCAGAAGAGATCTCTCAAACTATGCCCAAATTCACCAAGATACCAAAGTCTGCAATCAAACGTCATCAATCTCAATATGACAATCCCAATTATAATTTATAGCTTATTTATATTGATAAATTTGATCATGAGACCATTAGAATTGAGAACTGACTTCGTAAATATATGCATTTAAAATGTGCAAAACAGACAATAAATATTGAATGGGCATATACAAACTGTCTAATAAAAAACTCTTGAAAGCCTGTAATGCAAACTAAAATCTACTTGCTTTCTATTTTAAAATATGATTCAAATATGTCCAGCCACAAATTCCTGATTTAATAGTAAACACAAAAAGAAAGCAAAATATGCTCCTCAAGTCAAGCATTCTGATGGAATGCACATTAACATATAATTTCACAAAGTGCTGAAGAGAGCCAGGAGAGAAATCACATGCAGAGGTAATTATGACAAGGCCAGAGGTTATGCTGTTATTAATAAAAATATGAGGGTGGTCTGTCCAGATGCATGAGAAAATGCAGTTTCATATAACAGTTTTTCTAAGTGCTGAACCTCTGCATTACCAAAACTCCTGATTTAAACTTGCTCATGCCGGCAGGATGAAAATGTCTGTTCCTGACAAGACATACTGATAAGACTACAGTGTCCATCCACTGCATGGAGAACTAGCATGAAAAAACCCATCCTAAAACAACCTACATACTTCAAAAGCTTAATCATTAAGAATTCTGATGTACAATATATATGCATGATACAATGTCCATTATGCATAAACAAAACAAAGGCAGACTGTTTATAAATCATAACAGGTCATATTAATCATCCAGAATTATAATAACTGTAGACTCGCTATCGCCCTCTACTGGCCTGCGCTTACATTACTATTTACACCACAACAGCTACATTTCCAATCAGTGTCATTAATTGTAAAGTGAATAAACAGCTTTAAAACAGACATGGCCAATGGAAAACAATTTTTAAAAACCACGCAAAAATATTAGAAATCATGCAACAACAAAAAAAAATCTCCTGGAACAACTTTCTGTCAAACTCACTTTAATGCCTTAACTCGCAGTTCTGCTTGTAAACATGGTCATACGTTGTAAGGAAACCCGTAAGAATGACCTTACCTCTCCAGTCAGGTGGATCCAGTGGTAAAGTCAGTGTAAGAGCTGTTCAGAAGTCTGCTGAGGTCTGTGAAGGCATCTGAGCTCTCGCCGACAGCAGCGCCTCACACCGGGTCCTGCTGCTACCGCTCGGCTCATGAATATTAATTAGGGCGTGCTTGCCATTGCGCCGTAACGCGCCTATGATGAAGCTTCGCTTATGAATATTAATGATCTTATGCTGACGTTGCTTCGTAGCTTTCCTATGGCTCATTAACATTAAGTAACAAACAAATAAAACTAATAAATTCGCCCACTGATAAATTCAATCAATCACTGATAAAAAAAGAAAATAAACTCTCTTAAAAAAAAAACTTTTCTAATTCTGACAACTATATTTATTAGCTAATAGGCCTATTAATTTTAACTTTAATTTGAATTCTTGATGCATTTCTTTTTTTTTCATAATTGTCTCAAATGCCTGCTCTTCACTGATACTTTTGTCTCCTTATTAGAAAAGTAACACGAATCAAATTGCCCAAAGTGGAAGAAACATTCATAATTTTATCCTTAAATGTTCATGTCTGTATTTGATAAGCAATATTAATACTAAATAAAACATATTCTACTATTTAACAATGAAAGAATGCTTTGACAAGGAATGAGCTGGTTCAAAGGCTGCGAGATCATGTGAGGTTGGATAATGTGGTATTTGGCAAAGGAACTGAGGCAGGTATTGGGGTTCAAACACTATTATGGGGAATTTGCCAACTGGAAAGCCATCAAGGCCCTTTTACCATCTAATCAGATGTTTTTAAAGGATTACTTGAACAAAAATGCTGTGTGATATTCTCAAAGGCACTGCTGAAGGAAGGTATTGTGCTCATGTTCTCATGTCCTAAACCTGCCAATCAACAGAGAAATGTCATTGATCTGAAAAATGATACATTTCAATAACACTGCAATATGACTGACAGACACCGTCCTGAGAAAATGGAAATTAGAAATCAGCAACTGTCCATCACAATAAGTACAGGCACTTATGTCAGTTTGAATGAGAAGTATTAGTACGCTAGTGGACTTTACCGATTGAGCTGTCAGTCATAGCCTATTATATACTGCCACAGGTGTATTGAAACTCACCATTAATTTCTGCTATAAATCTTTGAATGATGAAGTTTACTGAAACGCCTGGACATCACATGAAATTAATTCAGTGGAGTCCTGAATGCCCTCTGAGCCTTCAGTATTAAAAACAGATCTCTGTAAGAACAGTCAATCAATGGACGATCGACAGCCAGAGCTTGTCTTTACATTATTTTAACTACAGTTCATCACAGATCTGAAGCTGCTTTGAAGCTCATCTTTGATATCTGATTGATGATCTCTGCTGGTTTTGTGAGCATCTATAAAACTCAGCTGTGTGAGCATGTGTGTGTGTGTGTGTGTGTAGACACAAAGAAACAGAAAGACAAAGACATTCACACATCTAAAGAAGCATCTAACATGAAAGCATGCCATATTTCACCCCAAAATCAAAAGAAATAAATATATTTCAATACAAATATTTATATAAAGTAAGCAAAGGTTATGATTAAAGTCATAGTTAATCCAAAATTAACAATTTGCTGGAAATGTACTCATTCTCAGGTCATCCAAGATATAGATGAGTTTGTTTTTTTCATCAGATTTGAGAAATTTAGCATTCCATCACTTGCTCAGCAATGAATTAGTCACGTGGATTACTTCTGGATTATTGTGATGTTTTTATCAGCTGTTTAGACTCTCATTCTGACGGCACCCATTCACTGCAGAGCATCCATTGCTGAGCAAGTAACATAATGCTAAATTTCTCCAAATCTGTTTAAAACAAACTCATAGAAATTGGTGGGGTTGCTGATGTTTTCTAGGTTGCATTTTCTATTACCTTGCAAAGTTTTGTTTTCAGATTTTGGGCATCATACAGCCTGTCTATTTAGCTTCTCCCTGTTTGGAATGGCATCTTACCAAATGACATGAATTTGCACCAATTTTGATTGGGGAGTGTTTTCTATCCTAACCATGCATGATTATATGGTTAGTTATATTACTTGCATTTTGCAAGACCTGTGACCCATTTTTTGATTGTAAACCACCAGTTGAGAATCACTAATGTAGTCAATGGAGATCTAAGCGCTTTCACACATTCAGGCACAGATATTCTTCAATAATTGCGTTGGCTGAGAAATTCTAATGGATGATTATTATAGGACATCCGTCTCTATACCCACACACAGCACTGATGCCCTTCTATTTTCAGAGTCACAGTGATTAGCCTCTTTAATCAGAGCTGACAGTGAGAGCCAAAGAGGGATGTCGTATTGGAATACTGCATGGATGAATTGGAGCCGGAGTGTGTTTATGAGTGATAGAGGCGTGTAGGAGTGTGTGAGTATGTGTGTGTTTGATTATGTGGGTGTGTCATTTCCAGTCACTCGTTCTGCCAGTAGAGAAGAAAAAAAGAGTGTAATTTACTAGAGTCAGAGTGAATATCATGATCTCACCATCTCGCACGCACACACACATCTGTAGCTAAAGAGAAATGATGTAATTCCTCTGTCTTCCTCGCCTCCTTCTTTATTATTTCTTGGACTGCATCTCCTAAATATGACTGTGATAGTTTTCTGATTCCTCTCCTGGGATGCAGTTGATTAAATCATTGTGTTTAGTTGAGCTGAGATGTGTTGGTGTTCAGATCTGACAGCATTCAGACGTAGGGCACAGTAGGCGTCATTAGGAGGTCAGCACTCTTTCTCTTATCATTCTCTCCTCCTCTGCACTTACAGGCATTAATATTACACGAGTATGAAAGATTGAGTATGAATGTATTTGTTCATTTTTTCTGTCTTACTTTGATTTAGTGTAAGGTAGGATAATAGTTCAGAAAATGAATTGGCAATATTCTCCGCTGTTCTCTAACCTTGTGAAGTACATGGAGATTTATCAAGGTTCGTTGTCACATGCTTCAGCCAATTCATTGCAATTAACGCTCATGTAAGTAATCATTCGATGGATGAAGCTTTTTCAAAGTGAACTTGAGAAGTGTTGAATACCCAAGCATGATTTGGGAGGTATGAAGAAGTGAAATATTGTCAGATAATAGCTTAAATTGACTTCAGTTTCACAAATACTAATGTTTGATTGAGACGACTCCTAATACAGTACATGAGTCCTATGAATTACTTTGAAAAGTTTATGGTGCTTTTTTGCCATTTTTTGGACCTTTTTCACTAAATACTTTATACTACTAAATTTATTTAATTGTTTATTTAACTGTCCCTTTAACTGCAAGTGATTCTTTTTGTTGCAGTTACACTACAATTCAAAAGTTTAAGATCAGTAAGATTTTAGTTTTTTGTTATTTTTTAAAGAAATTAAGAGTTTTATTCAGCAATGACGTATAATTTTTAAAAAAACTTTCTATTCATCAATGAATCCTTAAAAATATATATATATAAAATCAGGGGCGGATTTAGTGAATTGGGGGCCCCAGGCAAATATAGGAATGGGGTCCTATACATTTGCACACATTTACAGATTAACCTTAAGGTTCCTTTATTGTCGTGATGCTTGCTGCTGCACAATGCTGCCCCATAGTTGTGTCCAGTGTTTCTGCAGTTTTCATGTACGTTATAATGGGATTCGTTCATTTACATCTACATTTATTCATTTATGAATTCATTTATTCATTTATTCATTTATTCATCTCTTTTATACTTTCATGTTGTAGACCACAAAATAACATTTGATTTACCTTTGAGATACAAGTTTCAAAGAGTCAGAAGTATAAATTATTATATTATTTAAAACGGATTTACGTGGGTGGATTTTCATTGGTCTGAACAAAAACTGCAGACTGGATTATTGAAAATGCACATTCATTCTCTGCCAGAAGGAGGTGCTTTTGGAACATCAGAAATATAGCGGTTTCCCCGGTAACGGCTGTAAACAAAGCAGCGCTCAGCTCATAAATGATACTTTATCAGGTCAAATAAAAATACCATTGAAACCTTTTTGATGACAATCGGTTCCCAGAGGTTCATTCATATAAAACTTGAATTAGTGAGAATGAGAAAAGTGTGAAAAAAATATAGCCTATATTGACGAGGAAAGTCCACTGATGAGTTACCAGCGTAAGCCTACATTTAATCATTTTAATTTAGGGCTGTCAATCGTGCAATTAAAATATTTAATCGCGATTAATCGCATGATTGTCATGAGTTAACTCGCAAATAATCGTAACTTAATTGCACATTTTTATCTGTTCTAAATGTACCTTAAAAGTTTTTAATACTCTTATCAACATGGGCATGGACAAATATGGATGCTTTATGCAATATATGTTTATTATTAGTGAAACCAACATAGAGCATAAAGAGTAGACATGTTTCATAGGTCATAGATGTTTTTCGAAGAACTTGTTCATGTCTATTATACACATGAAAAAATATATAGAAATACCTGTTTCTTATTACTTTTCTTTATTTGCACTGAGCAATTTACTGACACAAGCCTCTTTACATGTTTGCACTACAGGACAGCTCACTTCTGAACATGCAAAATTTACATTTATTATTTATTATACAATTTTTTGGCCTCTTTGTGCCACATACTGTATTTTGATGCAGCTAAATTCTCAATAAAACGGTTTTCATTGATATATTTGACTGTTTCTGTTGTCAGACAATGGGATGAATATGAAATAGTGACTGAAACGCGACCCATAACCAGCTCTCCCTTCCAAAGATGCACAAAAATCCTGATTTATAATCGCGCCGTCGTGGCTTTTGGGGGCCAAGGCAGTCGCCTACCTTTGCCTAATAAGTCAGCCACTGTATAAAATACATGAATAGCCTTGGTGAGCATATGAGAATTCTTTCAAAAATTACTCCAAACTTTTGAATAGAGTATTTTTATTTTAGTTTATGTTAGGAGAAGTTGTATTTCCTGTTCTGTTTTTGATCTTGCACTAACATTTTTCTCTTTCTCTGTTGCAGCAGTAAAATCATCCCTGTCAGCTGCTCTTACTCGAGTTGCTGTGGTCAGCAAATCAAAAGATGTGCTGTGTGTCTGTCGTCTTGAAGATGTCTGCATTGATTCATGGATTATTAAAGCATTTGCATAATGCACATACTGTAGATAAGAAAGCAGGTCATCAGGGTTAATGTGAGCATGAAGTCAGAATGTAAAAAGTTTGGGGTCGGTAAGATTTCAAATTGCTTTTGAAAGACATTACTTATATATTTTAAAATGCAATTTATTCCTGTGATGCAAAAGTATACTCCAGTCTTCAGTGTCACATGATCCTTCAGAAATCATTCAAATATGCTGATTTGCTGCTCAAGAAACATTTCTGATTATTTTCAATGTTGAAAACAGTGCTACTTCATATTTCTTGTGGAAACCATTATTGCATTTTTTTCAGGTTTTTTTAATGAACAGAAAGTTCAAAAGAACAGCAATTACTTGAAATACAAATATAACATTATGTATGTCTTTAATGTACCTTTAGAGATCAGAAGAGGATGGGGTATACATGTATTTAAATTTTTGCATTACAGTTTTTCTCAGTCGCTTTGGTAGATTTCTCAGATCAGAATTGAAAGTCCTCAAAACTACCTGTTCAATCTTCACATCATTGTGTCACTTGTGCACATCAAAAAAGCAGTTTCTCATCTCTTTGAACAAGTTGCAAATGCTTATCTATGCAAATGATTATGTACAATTCTCTGCTGTTTCCTACATTATCAATTGCTTATGTCATGTTGCTCAAAATGTATTATATAGATCTCTGTGCTATTGTCTTACCCCTCAAAACATCTAGTCATTAGTTCATCGGATAAGTTATTAAATGCTAAATGATTGATCTAGTTGTCATAAACTGTTTTGGGATTTGCTAACTCTCCAGTTGTGATCACATTCTACACTTGATTACAAAAATTAAACGAGCCAGGAATGAATAAAAGGGCTTTTTTATCTAGACTGTATTTTTGGAGCTGAAATGCACTGTATATTTAGCACAATCTAAAATAACTGCCTTGTTGATGATCTTCACATGCGTCTCTGTGACAATGAAGTCATTCACTGCTCTGTCCCGTCAGATTAAGGGCAATTCCAAAGCTTCCCTTTCAAGAATTAAATTAAAATGAGCAACATTTAACAAATCGAGAAAGAGTGTAGTTACAGTAAACTGAATTGAAACATGTTAAAACAGCTCAATTAATCCAAGAGGCTGGTCTTCATTAGCAACCCAAACAGCATCAAGAGAAGCATTTGAACCTCTTTCATTTTCATTGCTCTTTCTGGAAATCCTTCACTTGATTTCCCATTCATCACTTCTCATTTCACAGAGCTGCTTTGCAAAGCACATTAAGCTCACCAAAACAGACTCTCATTTTGACTGAGTTTATTAATGTAATCATAATCATTTTGATGTTCTATGAGTAACATTATAAATAAATGCATATAAAACTGATTTTTACATTACTCTGTAATGTAAATGTTCAAATATATGTCAGGAAAAAATGTATTTATATAAATATATTTTATATATCTATTTTACTCACATTTTAAAATGTGAAGGTTTAAACTTGAAGGATGGAAAGACTAACTGTGATACTAACTATCAAAACTGTGTCAGTGTTACACAATGACATGAAGAAACTTTGTTTCTGAAGTGATGTGCAAAGTGTTTTACAATCCACCACATGCCATGAGGGACAACAGAATGAAGAGATAAAAGAAAGATGAGATGGTAGGTGCTTATTAAATAAATATGAGCAAACCTCAAACTGTGCTTTTAAACGCCTCTGAAGAAGAGCTCCTCCAAATGGCACAGAAGCACCTGAGATGTGCTCTTCTCTCCGCTCACTTGTTTTAGTTTTTGCTTAAAATAGGGGCAAAAAATTACTCATTTGTAGGCAACGTTGTAGGGAAAAAAATGATCAAAATACAGGTGATAAACTATTTGCTTTTAACTCTCTCAGTAGCATATAGAAGCTTATTAAAAATAAAGATTTTTGTTATAATTATTACTTAGAATTGCTTTTTTTATTATAATTATTTGATAAATGTTTGCTTTTATAGGCCTGTTAAGATACTACAGCTCATCAGGAAAGACCAAAGGAAAGCATAAAGTACTTTAGCACCATCTGTTGTTTCTAAACATGCAGCAAACAGTTATCTATGGTTTATTAAATTGATTTTAATCATCACAATCGTGATAAGTGTCTTCTGAACCTTCACATATCAGAATATAACAATATTTTTTATAAAATAAAGGAAATATTTAATAAAATAAACAAAATCCAATACAATTTCTACTAAAAACATGAATATGCTTGTATTGTAATTCAAGGAATATTTCTATAGCTACAATTACATGCCAGTGCATATTTCATAAATATGGTTAAGCTCAGTCACTTGTCCATTATAATTATTATTTGGTAAGGAAATAAACACAAATGAAGATATGGGATTTTCTTTAACATTTGTAAACATTGTAAACATTTCCCATTCTCATCATTCTCTAGTGAGGTGGCATATTGAACGATTACTAATTTTTTTATGTTTTACCAGCTCAAATAATATTCTAAAGATGAATATCGAATATTTTTAACATTTTGATTAGAGCCTAAAGTAGCTATTTCACACTAAATTGACTTTTTCATTGGAGCCAGATTTGACATTGTGATAAAAGAACGCAAATGATTTTCATCAGTTTAATATTTTATCCAATCTATTAATATATATATATATATATATATATATATATATATATATATATATATATATATATATATATATATATATATATATATTAGGAGTGAGCGAGCAATGGCCTGTAATCTCTGGAAACGCTGCTTTCTCCCCAAAACTACATTTCCCAGAAGGCTTTGAAACCGGAAGCGGCGTCACTGAATCGGTTGCGCTGCTACGTGTTCGGACGAGGCAGGAAGTTGACATGTCACGGATGCTGCATTGTTTTTTATACTCTGATTAAAAAGAGCTTTGCTTTATTAGTTGCTGATACTGCCGTAGAGCAGGTAAGTGTCATATTTATACACACCGAGCAGGAGCGACATGCTAGCTAATTTTTTACCAGGTTATTATGTGGGATCGAGGCCCAGCCACTCTAAAGCTTTACATGGTTTGTTCTTAATAAAACATCACCTTTTACCCATACATTAACAATAGCAGGTTTACTTTTAAAACTGATTTGAGTTTGTTGCAGTGTTGGAGATACTGTAGTGTTTCTGTCAGTTGTGCTGTGTAATCAAACAAGAGTAAAAGGACTGATCTTGGATCAGCTCGACATGTTTACAGCAGATCATATGTGAAGGAAGCAGAAGAACTGACAACACATTTGATCATAGACTATAGCACAGGCTTCTTTCAAACTATTTTCATGAATAGATGTAGTTTTCTAGAAGTTTTCAGACAGAGACAGCACTTACTGTAATGAAACTAATGGAAAGTTGGACTTTTATCGTTTTGTCAAAACAGACTAAGCTATAATTGTTGGTAATGACCCAGCCACTCAAATTTAGTCACATAGTTTACTCCTAATGTGATTTAATGAGACATTTAGGAAGGTTTGTGCATTATATTTGGGCTAATGTTTTCACTATTTCAGAAATGAATAAATCTTTGGTTTGCTGAAGTGTTTATAATATCTACATTTCTCTCTTATTCCACTGCAGTATGTTGCCGACGAGTTCCCCGCAGAACGGCAGCCTGAATGCGCGGGATGTGGCGCGGCACACGGCCGGAGCCAAGCGCTACAAATACCTGCGGCGACTCCTGCATTTCAGACAGATGGATTTTGAGTTTGCCGTGTGGCAGATGCTCTACCTGTTCACATCGCCGCAGAAAGTGTACCGCAACTTCCACTACCGCAAACAGACCAAAGACCAGTGGGCTCGGGACGACCCTGCGTTCCTGGTGCTGCTCAGCGTCTGGCTGTGTGGTGAGCACTTTTGATGAAGCATGGGAAGAGTTTGGATTGAATCTTACATGGGCTAATCGTGTTTTCTCTGCAGTGTCGACGGTGGGCTTTGGTCTGGTTCTAGAAATGGGTTTTGTGGAGACGTTGAAGCTGTTGCTGTGGGTGGTTTTCATCGATTGTATCGGAGTCGGATTGCTCATATCCACACTCATGTGGTAAGGAGGCACACACACTCCCAAAAGCTGCCAAGAATGACCTTCATTTTAACCTTGCTGATATGGTATTGATCCATTTTCTGGGTTATGGATTTTATTTATTGTTAATTTCAGCACAAGGTCTTACTTGCAAAGAGAAATTTACATTTTACATTTTTAAAAGATTACATTGTCATAAAATAACCCTGAGCAGGGTGGTTATGACCCCAGCGTGAAGCAATGTTGTTATCATTCACTAAAATTATTATTAATTGTTTTTGGTAATTGATATAAGGCTTAAATAAAGTTAAATATAAATATTGGATGTAAATAAGAAATGTTGCCTTGGCAACTGGCTGAAATAAGTTCATAAGTACTAAAATTACTGAAACTAAAATAAAAATAAGTAGACATTTTCGGCAATTGAAATAAACGTAAAGTAAAATAAAATCTAAATATTACATGAAGAACTTAAACGCAAAAGCTGCAGCTAACTGAAATAAGTTAATTTAAATTAAAGTACTAAAACTGAAATTAAAAATTAAATAGTAATAAATAGATATATAAATTAGTGCTGTCGTCCAAAATAAAAGTTTTTGTTTACATAATATATTTGTGTGTACTGCTTATATTTATTATGTATATATAAATACACACATACGCATGTATATATTTAAGAAAAATGTTGTTTATATATTAAATATATTTATATATGATATAAATTATATGAATATAAATATATACATGTAAATATTTTCCAAATATATGCTGTATGTGTGTGTATTTATTTATACATAATACATATGCACAACACACACACATATACTGTAAACAAAAACTTTTATTTTGGATGCGATTAATCACGATTAATCATTTGACAGCACTAATATAAATAGGTAAATAGAAATACCAGTACAAAATACACACACACACACACACACACACAAAAAAACTAATAAAAATGGCAAAAGACAAAATTAGTAAAGAAAATATTTTAATAAATACTATGATATATAAATGCTAAAAATCGAAATATTAAAAAAACAAAAATGTACTGGCTAACTGTACATTGTCCTGTATAATACATAATTTCTTACCAAATAAATAAATGGACATGATATACTGGTCTGACTTATTTTATTATGTATTTTATCTGGTTGCCAGATTGTATAGTTTAGTGGTTATTGTACAATAATGTTTGCTGTGACTGACAAATCAGAATGAAGTACTTTAAAGAATGATATAATAAATCAGCCTAATTTTACTGGAATATATCATTAAGAGTTATGACTGTAAAACTGTACAGTAATCCCTGTTTTTCTTTTCCAGGTTTGTCACAAACAAATATCTCCTGAAACATCCTGGCAGAGATTATGACGTGGAGTGGGGCTACGCGTTTGACGTGCATCTGAACGCTTTCTACCCTCTCCTGGTCATTCTGCACTTTTTACAGCTATTCTTCATCAACCGTAAGTAAACAGGTGGAAACATGAGTATAATAATGTATTGTTTGGACTTTGTGAACACATCTTTTGCACTCTTTTGACAGATGTGGTGGTTGTAAGTTCAGACTGGTTCCTGGGTTATTTTGTGGGGAACACCTTGTGGCTTATTGCCATCGGTTACTATATTTACATCACATTCCTGGGCTACAATGGTGAGTGATTGCTGGCTATGGCCGTGTATTTTTGCCATCCACAAGCTGAACGTTGTCTAATTTTTTTCTCCTTGTTTCTTTAGCACTTCCGTTCTTAAAGAACACTGTGGTGCTTCTGTATCCCTTCGCTTTGCTCGGACTCCTGTATATTCTCTCCATTTCATTCGGCTGGAACTTCACTAAAGGTCTCTGCTGGTTTTATAAGCACAGGGTCCAGTGAAGGACAGCAGCACACATGAAGGACATTGCTTCAGTGCACATGTGCTCTTAAAGACGGGTGGAAAGTGTGTTGTCACTCCTGGGTCTTTCTGACGTTTTGTATAATCTGTAAATATCAGTTTGGTTGTAGAGGAAAAGAATTTCAGTTGTTTATGGTGTCATGAACCTTTGCTTAATTTGATACTCAGCCCTCATTTGATGTTGTGAAGTGGTTTTGAAAAGTCAAACATGGGGAAAAGTGCATAAAATATCTGGAATGATGCTGCACTTTTTACTTGCGAAAACGTGTACAATAAAGATATTTTTAAAGAAACAGATTTGCTGTCTAATGTATTTTGAGATTAATGACATTTAAACACATGCATATGGTTTCGATCACACAAAATACATTATCTCATTTGCAGCGGCATATATGGTAACATATTCAGGTGTTTATTGCAAATTATAAGGGATAATTCTAAAATACAAAACATTTCAGTAGGTTTTCAAAACAATGATAGTAACTACCGTACATAAAAATATATATTTTTAAATATTTGATTACTTTTGATTTTCCTGTTTTATTTTACTTTATAAATTCAAAATCAATTTCAAGCATTTTTTGTTTGATTTTTATTTTATTTTATTATTAATATTGTACATGCTGAACAATTAACATTCATACCATAATTAAATATTACAAACAGGACAATCACATTTTATGAAAGAAAAGGAAGACATAAAGAAATTCCTTAGAAATCTTTTTGTAATTTTAATTTTTTTGCTTCGACAACACAAAGGGAGGATAGCAATGAGATTCAAACAAGGAAAGCATCTAAATGCATAAGTGTTTATTTATACCTCTCTATAATATTTCTGAAATCTTAGGGATTTTTTATTCTTTATAAGATGAGGAGATTTTAGAAGTGAGTACATTTTAAAAAAGGGAATAGGAAGCTATTTGCAAATGTTTGTTTGTGAATGAAACATTTACCATATAAAAAATATAGTATGTTCCAGCGGTTTATTTTTAGTGTTATGATAAAAGATAATGTCTTTTAAACTAAAGAAGAAATCATATAATCAAATAAGACTATCGAATACATTTGATGTTTTTTTATTTCTTTTTTTTTATTAATGCAATACAAAAATACAGAGTTGACATATAATGATTCTACATAATAAAAGTATCATGAATATACATTGTCAACTGAAATCAAGTACTAGATTACAAGAGGAAAAGTAGGGAAAAAAATAAGGACAAAAAATAACTTTAGGGTAAGACATTTAAATATCAATTACAAATTAAAAGTCATTGCAGAATAGTTCTTGCTTTCTTATTTTATACTTCATAAGTTATTTGACCTATATTGGTATCTATTGGTTCAGGAAAAGAAGCTTTTTTTTAAGTGGGGAGTGATTGCTATTTTTGAAGAGCATACAAATTGCTAATATTATTGCTAACTAACTGCTCTGTTATATTCTGAAATACATTCTATATAAGTCATTAACAAACCTCTGCTGTTAAATAACTGACTTACTAAAGCAAACCATTAATAAACCACTGATTAAACAAACAAAGATCTGTTTTATATCAAATATTTTGATTATTCCAAATAAAAAATTTATTTTTTATTATGAACGTTGTCAAACAATAAAAAGCAGTTATAGTACAAAAATACAAAATTATAATAATAATAAAGAAAATTAAATAAAAAAGTTATAACAAAAATAAATGATTAGACGGGTAGAAAAATAAAATACGTTGCATTCAAAGGAAAATATTAAATAGTTTACAAATTTCAACAGTTGTTAAAGCCTTCTTATTACAAGAATTAGAAATAGTTTCAAAGTAGTGTCATAAAACAATGGCTTCTGACATGAAAATTTACATTTATGTATATACAATTTTGTTAACAAAATAAGGAGATTAAGTAAGTACAATAATAAGTTTAACAATAATAACAATATATTATATTTATAATAACAATTTATTTTTCTGTAAATGCACTTTTAGCAAAACCAAAAAAAAAAAAATTCCCAAAGTAAAGTAAAATCTTTATCAATATTCTTAATAACAAATAATATGGAGGGAGTCCATATGAGATCGTTTGGTGTGACGTCACATGTGCGCGAGCACCTCCTCGGCCACGTACCTGCGCGACCCCGCGTGACGTCAGACAGCAGCATGGCGGCCAAGGTGACTCCGGCGACTCCGCTTTTGACTGAAAAATTGTGTTTTCATTTTCTTAGCTGTCGACTTTTAATTACACTTGCTGGTTTTTAGCGACAGGAAGGCTAATAGATGCGTAAACGGGTGGAGTAGAGACAATGATTAACGGTTTTAACGGACCGGCGCGAGCATCACTGAGCTTATCGCTACACTCCCGCTGAGACTTTGACTGAATATAGTGTCTGTGACGATCATAAAACCATAAATAATATCAGAATTGTGTGTTAAACGACATTAATCGGCTCTTTAGCGGGCTTTTGTGTTGGTAGAGATGAGCGTGTGTTTATAAAATGTAGCTTCATGCGAAATTGTGCTTTATTTGACTCTACAGGGACTCTTATGACTTCGTGTGTGTTTGTGTGGAGTAATTACTGACTTGTTATTTTGTGTTTTGTTCAATCTTTTTGTATTGCATACATTATGTGCAAAGCTTGTGTGTCAGAAAGTCCCAATAATGTCGAATGCGCTCTGAAACAGCAAAGATAGTTTGATTTTTAAAAGAGTATTTATAGAAATAAATGTAGTTTTGAACATTAGACTAGGACTCTTCTCTCAGTAAAACCTTGTCATCTTTGGACTCGGTGAACAACCTTTAATAGATGCAGCCTTTAAAAGAAAAACCTTTAATAGAGCTCTAAAACTGGCAGTGCATTTCACTAAATATCGTGGTGGTTTTGTGGCTATAATTATAGATAATAGCTCCTAAGATTCACAATTCACCTCTATAGAAATGAAGATACCTTGTTGTTATCTGTGCTGTTGTTGTTTTGCAGGTGCAGTTAACCAAAAGGGCCGATCCTAATGAGCTGAAGGTCATCTTTCAAAAGGTAAGTTTCAACAGCAGAAAAGCCTAATTTTGGTGTAAAATCAGGTTATGATGTTTTGTTTAATCTGTGGTTAATTCCAATTAGAAACCAGGTCTGCAACTTTAGAAGGAATCGTAGATAGTATCATGACTTTTATTAAATCTTTATGTCCTTAGTGACGCTGCATTTTTAATTGTCACGCTGTTGTCATCTCCTTTTTCCTCAAAGAGAAACTCATGCTTGGGAAAGTCTAGACGCTTGTCTGTGTTTGTGGGAAAATGGTTTATTGTGTGTATTCTTCATTTTCAAGCATGAGTAGGGAAAAAACAATCTCCCTCCCTCGTTAAATGTCAGCCAGGGCTTTTATATTGATGTAGTGATTTGTTTTCACTTCCGCCCGTGAGATCTTGTGCATCTGTCAGCTGAAAGTAGTTGTTTCTTTGGCCGCGTTGGTGTCTGGTAACTCGGTGACTTGCGTGCGATGTGGCTCTATTAATAGGACTCAAGCTTGTGAGATGGATGTTTGGAGGAAGACCTGAATGTCAGGGCAATAGATGGATGAGTAAAGAATGTCAGATAAGGTCAGAGGGCATGTCGTTTAGTTTTTTGTGTCCTGTTTAGCTGCTGCTGATCAAAACTTGGACACAACTCACATTGCACATGAATATTGATTGTCACCTTTGCCCATTTGTCCAACTAGGCAGAGGTTGGTACTTGGTAAATAAATATAGTTTCAGCTTGCATATTGCCAACACCGTTGTTTAGAAAAAGCCGGTGTTATTTTACACAACCGACTACTTTTTAGTTTCTTAAATGTGTGCATGTATAATAAAACCCTTCAAGTGACATTGATTTTCAGGTTCTTTGTTTTTTATGCAAATAAATCATACTAATTGCCCTGCAAATGAGGAAAATTGAATCATTAACACAGATGCTGTACCTGTGTTTATGTTGTTTTCCTCAGTATGCCAGTGTGGTGGATAAGGAGGATGGAGAGCGGTACATGACACCCAATGATTTTGTGCAGAAGTTTTTGGGCCTCCACACGCAGCTCCACTTTAACCCTAAAACTGTGCAGCTGCTCGCCGGTGTGGCAGATACTACAAAAGATGGGTGAGACAAACATCCTATTTTTTGTCTCTGTAGTTTTTCTGTATTCTAATGGTTTGAATTGAAGCCTAAACCTCAGATCTAGAAATTCACCCACTTTCATTATATTTTGCATTATTATTTTGCAGTAGCAACTAGGGCTGGGTATTATAGTTATGCAGGTCTATATGGCTGCAATGATCGAGTGTTAATGAATCTAAATTCATCCCGTACACGGATTAGAACAGGCACACAATGAGGGTGTGGATACAGAAATAATTGGATTTTTAATATCTGATGTCACGGACACTTATTTACTATAATATAGGAACCTTTAAAAATGGTAAGAGAATCAATATAGGCTCAAATATTTTATTAAGATATAAACAAGGAAACATTGAGCTTGCCATGAAAACATATTATTAGCACTTTATAACCTACAAGTTTGTGACGCACTGAGCAATGTAGGCTATAACTCATCTCTTTAAACAACAACCAAAAACTGTTGTGCTTTAAAACGTAAAATCAGCCGCTTATGTTCGTGTTTATCCATTTCTAAAATACATCTAAATTATCATCATTTGGGTATAAAATCCCAATTTAGTGCTGATCCGTGGCCTGCCGATCCTCAAGGAAATATTTAGCCTGAAGAACCAGGAGGTGCCGTCATCAAGAGTTTATTTTCTGAGGAAAAAGAAAACATTTAATAAGGCTATTTTAACAATAAATTTGAATAAACTAAATAGTTTTTATTCATTCAAATAATTAGACATACTACAACACAGAATTAAATAATAAAACATATGGTAAAAGAAAATAAAACACCCACTTATGAAAGTGGATAAAGATTTTCAATTTCTTGAAGTCTTTAACAACCTAGAATAAATGAATAGAAATGATGATTCTGTCTGAGCTATGCGTTTTAAAACGGACTCGCACTAGTGTAAAAGTAGCATAACAGATGTGTAAACGGAAAACTATTTGAACTTTATTTAAACACTGATTTATTGTGTTGCTATATTTTGTTCCTTTGTGCAGTGGCTCAGGAGATGAGGCTTTGAGTCTGTATAAATGTCAACAAGCTGAAAAAATAAAACCAAAGATTTTTGAGATAATGTAATCTTGTTAAAACTGATTTCATAAAATCGGTATCGAAAAAAGTATCGTTCAAGAACCGCTATTGAACTCAAGGTATCGGTATCGAAAATGTTTGAACGATACCCAGCCCTAGTAGCAACCAGATACATATGGCAAAATTGTAAAAATTCTGTATTGCACATACACTATTGCTCAAATGTTTGGGTCGCTAAGATTTTTTTCAAAGAACGAGGCTGTATTTTTTTTTATTAAAAATAAAGTAAAAACAGTTAAATTGTGAAATATTGTTACAATTTAAAATACCTATAATAAGTATTATTGCAATAAAAAAAATTCAGCATCATTACTCCAGTCTTCAGTGTCACATGATCCTTCAGAAATCATTCTAATATTCTGATTTGCTGCTCAAAAGCAATGTGTGTGAAAGAGATTGCACAGTGACCATAGGTTTGTGTTTTTAATGTTTCTTTAATTTTTTTTCCCCCGTTCAGACTGATCTCATTTCAAGAGTTTCTGGCCTTCGAGTCGGTGCTGTGTGTGCCTGATGCTCTCTTCATCGTGGCCTTCCAGCTATTTGACAAGACGGGCACTGGATGTGTGTCCTTCGGTGAGAACAGCATTGACTGTATATAAATGTTCAGCCTTATTTAAAATGGACTTCTGTATTTGTATATGCTGACATCAAACTCCATTGAAATCAATTCAAGAGTTTAGAATTTGTGTGGTGTATGGAGATTGCTATGTAGGTCATTCCAGTTCATTCACTTTTTCATTTAATGGAAGCTCGCAGTGTTTTTGACCCGTAATGTTTTATTCCATTTTACAGAGTCAGCTGATTGTAATGTAGTTATGCTAAACAAACAAACAACTTAACCTTGAACACAGAGACATTCATTCAGGCATTGTTCACGTGTTCAGAGGACCTTTTAAAACACCATCAGTAATGTTGCAATGCCCATTATGTTCTGCAGGAGTGTAAATCTGAGCCTATCCGTGTGTTTACAGAGAACGTGCGTGATATCTTCAGCCAGACCACCGTGCACCACCACATCCCTTTCAACTGGGACTGCGAGTTCATCCGCTTGCATTTCGGCAATGACAGAAAAAAAAGTCTCAGCTACCTGGAGTTCACCCAATTCCTGCAGGTACCACATCCAAACAATTATACACACTCAGTTATGTAAATGTTACATTTTTCCTGTTGTAATATTTTATATCTTAATTAAGTTTCAAACAACATTTATAATAATAATAATAATGTAATTATATTTTGATATAAAATACTATTATTAACTTTATATTAATCATACATTTAATTTTAATACAATAAACTATTAATATTTTACTATAATGTATATTAAATTGTGGAATTGTATAACATTATTAAATATTATTTAATACATCAAATTAATTTAAATTTAATATGAAATATTTCATATTTTAATAATACAATTAAACTGAATAATATTTCTTTTAATGTCACACTAATAATTGTTTAACATTTTAATATGATAAAGTATGAATGATATTTTACTACAGTAATGTATCATTGATTTAAAATCATTGAATACATTTTTTTATATTTCAGGTAAAATAATTATATTTAATAACATTTATTTTTTGATATAGTAATAATGTTAATTTAAGAATATTTTAATATTATAAGGCCCCTAGAATGGTGTACTTAAATCTTTTTACCAGCAGGATCCAAATCTTGACCTTTTAGTATTTGGCAAAATTTCTATGTAAGTTCATCCTTTAGCAAAAATCTAATTTCTGCTGTCTGTGCTTGTTTTCATAGGAGCTGCAGCTGGAGCACGCGAGACAGGCGTTCGCACAGAAAGACAAGGTCAAGAGTGGCGCTGTTTCTGCCCTGGACTTCAGTGACATCATGTCCACCATCAGACACCACATGCTCACACCTTTTGTGGAGGAAAACCTTGTGTCTGTAAGTGTGCAGCTCTGTTTTCCATCTGGTGAGATGTTTGTTGTAAAGTTACTGTGAAAGGTTTAATTGTATGTGTCCTCTTAGGCAGCAGGTGGCGGCACCTCTCACATGGTGAGCTTCTCCTACTTCAATGCTTTCAACTCTCTCCTGAACAACATGGAACTGATCCGTAAAATCTACAGCACTCTCGCTGGGTCTCGCAAGGATATGCTCGTCACTAAAGGTGCGTACCGTCTGTAACACTTTCCATTTCTGCACATCAGAATAGGGTTTTTAAGTATTATCTAACATTTTCTTCATCTGTAGAGGAGTTTGTTCATGCTGCAAATAAGTTTGGTCAGATTACCCCTATGGAAATTGACATCCTGTTCCAGCTATCAGGACTGCACTCCCAAACAGGGTACTTTGCTTTAAAAAAAAAAAAAAATTAATTAATCCACACAAACTATAAGCAGCATTATCAGCTCATCGTGTGTTTGTGTATATTATGATGTGTAGACGGTTAAACCTGGCTGATATCGAGAGGATAGCGCCACTGGAGGAAGGAGCCCTGCCATATAATGTAGCTGAGGTGCAGAGACAGGTGAGTTTATCTATATGAACGGTCAGATAAGAGATTACTAGGGGTTGTTTAAATGTTTATTTTTCTGTGAGAAAATTGTAATGTTATCAGTAAGCATGCCTTATCTAAGATCACTAATTATGGCACAAAACACGCTTTCACTACTAGGGAATTGATACCTCTCTCACTTGCTTCAGAAAATGGAATAAAATCGGGGTTTAAACTTGATATTCAGGCTGCTGTCATATATCTCAAATGCAGATTGGCCCAAAAGCATTGTGCATTTCTTTTGATACTTATTTCTTGCTGTCTTTCTCTCATTGCAGCATTCACATGCGGACGTTTCACGGTCTGTGTGGATGCAGGCTGCGGAGTCGGCATACAGGTTTTCTCTGGGCTCCATTGCTGGAGGTTTGGTTTACAAATTCTGCTCATTTCTTATATTAAATTAAAGACTCCACAAAATGAATTGAGTGCAGTTTTCCATTCTGTGTTATCTATTTCCTTATGACAAAGGAAGTTGATAGCAGGATATGTCATGGGGGCATTCCCTCTTTGTTGAAGCCATAAACTATGATGTGCTACTTGCTGGTGGTATTAGGAGGAGAGTCATTACCTTTCTTGAAAGCATTTTACCGGGAAAGATTTTGATATACCAGTGTACAAGATGAGTTGTTGGTATTTTTGCTCTTAATTTCCTAGAAGTGTTAAACTGTGCATTTCAAGTTAATTCTTTGTCATTTTTTTGAGTGACTTAAATGCTAAGAGAATTCCAATTTCATTCTTTAAGAGTCTTTTTTTCTGTGTGTGTTTTACAGTACGCTATCATTCATAAGTTTGGGGTCAGTAAAATTGTATACTGTTATTTAGCAAGGATGCATTAAAGTGGTCAAAAGTGACAGTAAAGACTTTTTATAATGTTACAACAGATTTCTATTTGAAATAAATACTGTTCTTTTGAACTTTATATCAAGAAATGTATGACAGTTTGCTCAAAAATATGAAGCAGCACAATTGTTTTCAACGCTGATGATAATCAGCATATTAGAATGATTGAAGACTGGAGTAATGATGCTGAGAATTCAGCTTTGCATCACAGGAATATATTGCATTTTAAATATACATTACAATAGCAGTTATTTTAAATTGTAATGATATTTCAAAATATTACTGTTTTTGTTGCATTTTTTAAATATCATATAAATGCAGCTTTGGTGAGCATAAGGGACTTTCAAGAACATTAAAAATTTCCAACCCCAAACTTTTGAATAGTAATGCATATCTGTTTTTATATCAAAAGGACAACCTTGTTTTCCATGGCCTTTTACAAATGCACAAGATATGCTTGTTTAAATGCATGAGTGTATATGTATTTGAACTTCAGTGAAATGTAAAGTACCCTGTATGTGTGTATGTTTATAGCCACTGGCGCCACAGCTGTGTACCCCATAGACCTGGTCAAGACCCGTATGCAGAACCAGCGCTCCACCGGCTCCTTCGTAGGAGAGCTCATGTACAAGAACAGCTTTGACTGCGCCAAGAAAGTCCTGCGATACGAGGGCGTCTTTGGTTTTTATAGAGGTTGGATTTGTCTTATGCTTTCATCCCTGCTTCAGAAGTTTGTCTTCATGTTTCTTAACTTTGATCTCACTTTTCTTTTTCCTACTCCTTTCTGTGTGTTTTTCCCTACAGGTCTTCTACCCCAGCTCATTGGAGTGGCTCCAGAAAAAGCCATCAAGCTCACTGTAAGTGTCATTAAACATCTTGACATCCTGTAGAAAGCTGTTTCTGAGCAGATGTCAGTAAAGCCAATTACACGAGTCCCTCTGTATCTCGTCTTCCAGATGAATGACTTTGTGAGAGACAAATTTACCACAAAAGATAATACGATACCCCTGGCTGCTGAGATTCTCGCTGGTGGATGTGTGAGTATAAGAGACCATCAGAAACATTCAAAAAAACATGTTCCGGCCATAAACTTTTCAATTGTAAACCTTCAACTGGGTTATGTTGTACTTAAATGGCAAAATTGTCTGTTTCTGTCTTTCCAGGCTGGTGGGTCACAAGTTATCTTCACCAACCCTCTGGAAATCGTTAAGATTCGTCTGCAGGTCGCCGGTGAGATTACTACGGGCCCCAGAGTGAGCGCGCTCAACGTAGTCCGAGATCTTGGCTTTTTTGGCCTCTACAAGGTGGGGGAAGCTATTTTTTCTATTTTTAAAATGTTGTATCCAACAACAATTGCCATTGTAGCTACTTGTTGTTCTTGAATTGCATTTAAAATACAATTGATGACTTTGTGTAAACTATAACACATTAATGTTACTGTTTTTTTCTCCACAGGGTGCGAAGGCTTGTTTCCTGCGTGATATCCCGTTCTCTGCCATCTATTTCCCTGTTTATGCCCATATGAAGTCAAATATGGCAGATGAGGATGGAAGGCTGGGGCCTCTGCAGCTGCTGACCGCTGGTGCCATCGCAGGTCAGAACATGACTCTCGCTTGAACTTTGTGAAGCTGACCCAATCCGGTTTCAGTTATGGACATGTTTGTGTGTGTGTGTGAATGGATGTCTATTTTGCACTAATTTTAGAGTTTATCCCGTTCAAAATTGTGTGCTTTTTTCTGCATCATGGCTGATTTGAAGATTGTAAGAACAAATAATGCTTTGTATTTACCATTAATTTCCTATGGCAAACCGTGAACGGTACAAGTTACTATTTTTTTTTTTTTAATCTAGTTTTTAAGGATTTTTTTAGTGGTTACATAGCAAGTGTCACATTCTGCACTTAAAATTAAACATAAAAATACAAATGTAATGCAAAGATCAAAATTAAGAATTCAAAACGATTTTTAGGTGTAAAATGAATGAAGAGTACAGAAAGGAAAAATATATATATATTTTTTTTTTACTTTAATGAAATGAAAATGCACCCTACATATTTATAAATGCATATTACTGATCTTATAATGAATCCATCTCTATACATCTAATTTTTAACTTTTTTCCCCTTGTAAGTTTTAATCAAAATGTCTGATCATCTGAGACATATACTATCATAACTGACGACTTCAGTTATTTGGTCTTCTTAAACCCTGTCTTCAAGCTTGCATTCATCTGCCTTCACTGTTGAGTCCGCATCAAATCAACAACTGATGCACAGAACCAAGTTCATACCTTTTTTTTTTTTTTACACTACAATATGGAAGAAAAGCTCTTCCACTACTTTTTTCCAAACAAAATGAAACCACATCCACAGTGCGTGTAACTTAACTGTCATAGTTCTAAAAAAACGAATTTTGACAATTCTGAAAATCATATTTTCCCTTAAAATTACATACTGTATTTGTCATGTGTCATGTGTGATAAGACTACATTCTCTATTTAAGATCAGAGGTTTTCTATCATGTATAAATGGATGTCTGGGTGATTTTATCTTACAGGTGTCCCAGCTGCTTCGCTTGTCACCCCTGCTGATGTCATCAAAACACGACTGCAGGTAGCTGCTCGCGCCGGTCAGACAACTTACACTGGAGTGATCGACTGCTTTAGGAAGATCTTACATGAGGAAGGTTTCCGAGCTCTGTGGAAGGGAGCTGGAGGTACACACACACACACACACAGAGATATAATTTCAGTCACATCCATACTCACTCACAGTCCTCTCTCTCTGTGTTCTCCGTAGCTCGTGTGTTCCGTTCGTCTCCTCAGTTCGGTGTGACCCTGGTGACCTACGAGCTCCTGCAGCGATGGTTCTACGTTGACTTCGGAGGACAGTAAGTATTGATCATTTCAAGCACACTTTTTACTACATGAAGGCAGGAAATATTAAGTAACGTAGGGGTGTGCGATATGACGATTTTTGATCGTGGACGATTCAAATGTGTTCACGATCTGATATCGTAGTAACGTGCTACAGCGCACATTGTATCAGTTACAGTTCTGGCTCTTCCATCTCAATATACTGTACAACTCCACATGCATTCATATCAAAAAGCAGTAGAGTTACACTCACAGGACACTGCACTTATTCACAATCACAAAAGTACATGATTTGTATGTGTTCTAAGGCCTTGCCGGTTAAACCTCTCATTCTGCTGCTGATCGGACATGCGTTTTTTCTGAGCAAGGACATTTGAAGCGCACACACTAAAAGCCTGTCAAACAGCGCCTGATTACTGGACTAAGTTATCTTTGGCGTCTGATTGCGCTAATACTGTCAAAAACACACAAGGTTTACATATAAACACAGTTGGTTATGTCTAAAGTGAAAGTAAACGGTTGCATGCAGGTCTTAAAGCAACAGTACTAAACATGCTGCTGCTTGCCATTTAAAGGGATAGTTCACCCAAAAATACAATTTCTGTCATTATTTACTCCCATTTTGTCCCAAACCTGTATTAATTTATTTCTTGCGCTGAATACAAAAGAAGATATTTTTAAGAAACTACAGTAGTTGGTCTACATTGACTTTAAAAAAATAAATAAAAAAAATACTATGGAAGTCACTGGGGACATCTTTACCCACTTTGGCCTAAATATCTACCATTCTTTTTTTATTTTATATTTTGTTACCTTGTAAGGCTTTTCTTTTTAAATAGGGGGAAATTAGTTTGGCTGTACTTCTCAGACAACTTGCAAAATAGTAAAACCAAAATGACAAAGGATTGTGATAAAACCGTGATGTTCCTGAAAAAATAATCGTGATATAGTTTTGCTATATTGCCCACAAAATATTTAAAAAATGTAGATTTTAGAGTTTATGAAATGTTATGCATAGAATGATCTTTGTTAATGGACTCTATTACTTGGCAAAACAAAAAAGCGGTTTTCTGTTAATGGTTTTATTTTTCTTGTACATAAAGTAGAAATAATCACTGTCTGAGAGAGCAGCGCTGTGTAAACAGTGTAAATGTGTCAGGGAGCAAAAAACTACTGGTGAGTCACTCAGGTTGACTGACATGACTTCAGAGGGCAGGGTTTTAGAGAAAGGGCGGTGTTGCACATGGTAAAGCATTTAATTGAGTGGAAATTAGCAAGCGACTGAGAATATGGCATGTTGAGTCACTTTGGATAAGCATTTGCTGTAAGAAAAAAAAAACCTCTTCTCTTCCCCTTCCAGTCGCCCTGCTGGTTCTGAACCAACGCCCAAATCCCGGATCTCTGAGCTTCCTCCTGTCACTTCTGAGCACGTCGGCGGTTACCGTCTGGCAGCCGCCACCTTCGCCGGCGTGGAGAACAAGTTCGGACTGCACCTGCCCAAGTTCAAATCCTCCGGGGTCACGGCCATTCACTCCGAAATGCCCAAGGAACAAGCCGGCACTTCGTAAAGTCATGCCCCGCCCACCACGGCTTTGTCCTCCAATGGCTGCATGCCTCCCTTTTATTTTCTTGTTCATTTCATTTGAGTTTTTAGGTGGGGGACATGGGAAATTATACTCGTTTTCAGAGTCTTGTTGCTTTAACCCATATCAGTGCCTCAGTTTTGATGAAGAACACTGGTTAAAGCTCATAGTTAGTGTTTTCTGAAGCACAGGGTAGGTGTTTGCCACACTGATCGAGACCTAAAGCGACACGCACAGTGAAATATCTAACAAGGGCTCTAGAGAAGTTCATCAGCCACTGAAGAGAAAGCTATAGAGCTTTTCATGAAACACTCCTGAAAGAGAAACCTGATATGTACTGTCAGCTTTGTGTTACATTCGCTGCTTTTGAGTATCTTCCCATGATTATGATGTACTGATGTGACCGAAGCATGCTGTAGTGCTCTTCATTTGTTCAATAGGCTTTGCGTAGCTTGCACATGTACTGTATATACATGTACATCTCATGCACAGAGATGTGTTTCTCTCTCTCTCTGCGTCACACTGGCTGATGGACAGAGGTTTCAAAACTTGATCGATTGATCAGAGCAATCATGGTTGATTCGAAATAATTTAAATACATTTCATTATTGTATTTTATGGAAATAAATCAATACGGTTACATTTTATTTCTAGTTTGTGAGGGTTTTATTGAGTTTTTTACTGCAAGTTACAAAAGAGGTCAGTGATAAAGTGTACTAGTGAAGTTGTTGGAGGACCAAACACACATGCAAGATCAACATGCTTGTCCTGGTCATGTAAATCAGGGATCCCACACATTTGAACAATGGATTTCCTGTGATGTTGCCAGTCATTCATAATTACCAGATTTAAAAAAAAAAGCATGCTCTTGGCACATCTGAGCTAGCTGAGGAGATATTTTGCATATGGTTAGGCTTGTTGATTTTTTTTGACTCGTGCTTTTGAAAGTCCAATCATATTCTCATCCAAATTAGGGAATTTTAACCAAATATCAATGCTTAAAATATTTTCAAATGGAATTCTTAATATTGTCATTGTCGTGTAGTTATGAATGTTGTTTCATATTCATTATGAATAAATTAACCCATTAACTGTGTATGGGTATTAATCATCAGCCAAAAACTCACAATCATGATAGCCCAAGCTATAGAAATTTCAAAGATTTAAACTTTTAATCATGCAACGTTTCTGGAGCTGGAAGTATATAGATTTCAATATTCCCTGATCTGATCTGATCTGATCTGTGTTTTCATGATTGTGGGACCCTGATGAATGTGTTCAGACGTCAGATACTGAGGTGAGTATCCAGAGCTTCCTTCATTTCACAAAAACAACATTTAAAAGAAACAATCAGTCCAGAAAGTCAAACCTGTCTTAATCTAGACTTGTCTAAGTTATTCTTTTGTATCAAGTACATTTTCATTTTAGTTGTTCTGAACCATTTAAAGCCGCAATATTTTAAAGTTCTGGCTAAATTCACAAAACATCCATTAAAAACATTACTAAATGCCAATATTTGTTAGAATTTGACACTAAAATGTATATGAATGTAAAAGAGAAGCTGTTTTAGGTCTTGAGATTTTGTCATTAAATAATGCTGCTTATACAATGTCAAGAAAACATAATTAATATAAATACTACTAAAATCCATAGATCTTAGGACACTAAATTCAAATTACAATGGTAAAAATACATAAATATAACAGGATGCAGATGTGGACAAGCTGGCTGTTACTTGTACTTGGTTAACCGTTAAAGAAAACAATGTATTCGTCAAATAATAATACTGTCTACTAGTCTAAATAAGTTTAAAATGCTAATTAAAGGATCGTGGTTTTTCTCCAAGCCCTTTTGAAATGACAAATCATGGGACATTTTTTCAAACAGTGATCTAGAGATTTCTACCAACATTTTGCAAAAAAAAAAATATTTTTCAGTCTCAAGAGCTGGAATAGACGAACACCAAGAGGGTAATGCTTTGTGTGATGGAAGATTGTGGATACGTGTGTGTGTTATAAAATTAGCTTTAAGGCAATCAGAAGTAAGAACTGAGTTACATGTTGAAAAGTTATTATAGATGCACGTTCAGTCTTTATGAGCTAAAAACAAAATGCATTTGTTAGAAAGCTATACATAATCCAATAATGTGTGAGTTTATCCGGAAGGGAATTTTAAAAATATCCCACCTCTTTAAAAGCACATTTCTCCTGTTACTGTAGGTTATGTCAGTGTCTTAAGTTGCTGTACAATAGTTTGCATACTGGAAGTGTTAGTGTTGATGCACAGCAATCAATCATCCCTTTCCTCCAAATCAGCCTCTAATCCTACAAATAGATAAAAACATTAAAATTCCCGCCTGATATAATCTACTTTCACCGTCCAATCCCACTACGATTTTTACTCCCAAAATCTTTTAGCAACACTAAGTCTTGCTATCTCAAATAATCCATTTGTCTCTAGAATTAAAAAAGAGCCCGAGATTGTCACTAAAATAACTTCAGAGAGGGTGGAGATATGCAAATGCAGGGGAAACGTCATTGGTCAGCAGGGGTTGCTATGGTGATCATGCAGCCAATCGCTGAGCGGCCAGTTCCTCCACATCCTCGCGGTTCTCGTTGATCTCGGTGAGCGTGAGCACAAAGCGCGTCCATTCGTCCTGCCGTGGTACTGAGATTTGCTGTAGAGAAAACACGAAATGTGTTTAAATGACAGACCACAGCTGCAGAAGTTCATTTAAAGGGATAGTTCACCCAAAAATGAAAATTCTGTCATTAATTACTCATTCTCATGTCGTTCCAATCCCGTAAGACCTTCATTCATCGTCAGAACACAAATTAAGATATTTTTGATGAAATCTGAGAGCTCTCTGACCCTCCCATAGACAGCAAGGGTCCTAACACGATCAACGCACAGAAACGTAGCAAGGACATCAGTAAAATAGTCCATGTGACATCAGGGTCAGAGAGCTCTTGGATTTCATCAAAATATCTTAATTTGTGTTCTGAAGATGAATGAAGGTCTTACGGGTTTGGAACGACATGAGAATGAGTAATTAATGACAGAATTTTCATTTTTGGGTGAACTATCCCTTTAACTGTATTTAATTGCACCTCACCTCTCCGACGTCGTAAATGTGCACCTGGCCCTCAGAGTCTCCGACGGCCACCTCTCGTCCCGACTGAGCCCAGCGCACGCGGTTCAGCGCAGGGCTTCCCTCCACCGTCACGCTCGCCGTGGGAACCTGAAGCAGCAGATTATCAGTCAAGACTTGAGGATTTCTTCAGATTATATTCTAGGAGATTTTTGTACCTCAGTTTCGTTGTTGAGGTTCCACAGGTCCAAGTGTCCGACCCCGTCCACACAAGCGAACAGAGCGGGGTGTGTGGGAGACCACATGACATCATACACGTAGTCTGAATTATCCTCGAAAGAGTACAAGGGCTTATTGTTCTGTCAGAGACACAGACAGACCAGCGTTGTTATTGTTGACTGAACCTATTAAATATTGCTTTCATTCATTGAAATATGAAGTAGATATTACATAAACTGAGGGAAAAAACTAAAGTGAAATTTAAGGTTTTAAGTTTAAAGTTAAATGGTTCCAAAATTGCTCAAATTAAAACTGAAATAAAAATAAAGCTTATTGTTCTGTCAGGAGAGATATAAAACGGACCATTGTTGAAAAAAAAAAAAAAGATTTCATTAATTGAAATAAAATTTAAAATAAATTAAATAAAATATAAATATTTGATGAAAATTTAAAAAAAAAATCAATTACTAGAATTACTAAAAATAGAACTTATTAAAAATTGTTTCTATAAGTTCAATCAAATGTAAATATATTGTAAATATTAATTTAAAGTGAAATAAAATCTGTTTAAGTACAAAACTATAACTAAATCTGACACACAAGAGACAAACAGACAAGCGTTGTTATTACCTAAAACTAAACCACTGAAAATCATTTTTGTTCATTGAAATAAAGCAGAGATTACATAAAATACAAACATTAGATCAAAACTTAAAATTAAAAAAAAAATTAAATTAGAATCTGAAATGAAATGGGTTTAAGTACTAAAATTACTAAAACTGAAATAAAATAAACCTAACAAAAAACTAAAGACAAAAGCACATACTGTAATAAAATTAACTAAATTAAAAATATACAAATAAAAGTTAATTCAAAATATGAATAAACACTATAATAGTATATAAATAATGTTTGTGGTGTGTTTGGCACCTTGGTACTCCAGAGTTTGACGGTCCAGTCAAAGGAGGACGTGACAAACAGGTGAGAGAAGTCGACCGGTCCTGCAGCTGTGTGGCAGTCGAGGCCGGTGACTGGTCCATGATGGCCCTCAAACATCTCACTGATGCCCGCTTTACTACAACACACACACACACACACGTGCAGCAATAGAAATGAAACCGTTGTGCAGATGTGAAATGGACACAAACAGCTTGACGCTCACACACTCACCTGCCGTGTCTGCATGCGGTGTAGACGGACCCGTCCTCGCTGCCCACCACAAAGTTATTGACGTCACCCAGAGGAAATGACATGGAGGTGACGGACACTGACTTGGACTGTTTGAACATGAGCTCCAGACTGTCCTACACACACACACACACACACACACACTCAGACATGTGAGTTTAACTGGATAAATGAGAGACAATGGCTCAGTTTCATTTTTAGGAATCATAGAAGAATTTTTATAATAATGTATTTGGCAGATAATTTGATCCAAACTGACTTTATGCATTGCCTAGGAAAAGCTTGGGTCATTAAGATTTTTTAAATGTTTTTAAAAAGTCTATTTTGCTCACGTCTGCATCTCTGAGAGGAGAGAATAGCAACAGTTTCTGAATGCTTTCTGACAGGAAATACATTAAACTCTTTGTTTAAAGAAGCAGCATGAGATGGAAACATGTTCAAAAACATTATATGCTTAAATGACATTTAATGTAGTTAGACAGCTGTTAGGTAGCTGTGCTATGGGTGTCGAAGGGAAATGTACTTCCCATGGTTGTGTGTTTGTACCTGCGGTGTGGACAGCATGTCCAGACTCCAGGAGCACATCTTGCCGTCAGTGGAGATGCTGATGAGATTGTGAGCGTTCTGCGTCCCCACCACATTCACACAGTACACCGGGTGCTGCAGACACACACAGACAGATGACTGAGAACAGTGTGGATGCAGATGATGCAGACGAGTCGGTGTTTGTCCGTGTGTACCGTGTGAGCCGAGGCGGAGAGAGGCGTCCTCTGCACAGGGGTGCGTTTGTTACTGCGGTTGTCCCACAGGACGATCTGCCCCGAGTACGTGCCTCCAACCACCAGATTAGGATGAAACTGTGCAAACGCTGCTGACATCACTGCAGACTGAACAAACACACATATTCCATAAGTGGTATATTATTACATCAAATAAAAATATAAGAGAAATAAAAAATATATATATTTTGTCAAATAAACTGACTAAATCACTAATATTAAAACTATTAAGACATTTAAATTGGTATGTACTTCATGCATTTATTTTGATTCATTTTCATTAGTCATCCATCCATTCTTCAAACCACTTATCTTATTTAATTGATTTATTTACTGATTTATTGATCGATTTTAATAACTTTAATTATTATGTTTGTTAGTTAGTTTGTTTATTCATGCATTTATTTTAACTAATTTTAATGAGTCCTCCATCCATTTTCCAAACCACTTGTGATCTTAATTAATTAATTTTAATACTTTTAATTAATAAATTTGTTTGTTTACTCATGCATTTATTTTAATTAATTTTAATGAGTCATCCATCCATTCTTCTAACCACTTGTGACCTTTCTTTCTTTATTTCTTTATTTATTTTAATACTTTTAATTAATAAGTTTGTTTGTTTGTTTACTCATGCATTTATTTTTATTAATTTTAATGAGTCATCCATCCATTCTCCAAACCACTTGTGATCATTCTTTATTTATTTTTATTAATTAATCCATCCATGCACCAAACCACTTCTCCTCCATTTTAATGGATTTATTTTGTATTTAATTGTTTATTATAATTTTAATGGATTAATTTATTCATTTTATTTTAATTCATCCATCATCCATCCATCCACCCATGCTCTAAAACACTTTTCCTCTATTTTAATTCATTAATTAAATTATTTTTAATGAATTAATTATTTTAATGTTTTTATTATTATTATTATCATCATTATGTTTCTACTTATTTCTATTAAGAAAATAAAAAGTAATTTTCATAACATAAATAAGTTGTACTCTTGAGGACGAGATCAGAATAAAAAAATAATTTACATTATTTAATGCATATCTTTCACAGAGACATGCATTAAGCTCATCACCTGGCAGTGGAAGACATATTCCGGTGTGGTTTTCTTATATTTCATGTTCCAGACGAGAGCCACACCGTCGGGCTCATGTGGAGCGTCTTCATTACTGCTGTATGATGCCATGAGCAGCTCAGGGTACTGATGGGAACGACAGAAAACAGGACAACTTCACTGAAAGAGTCTTAAAAGCAGTGTTACACACTTCCAGCGTGATCGCGTACCTGCGGTGACCAGTCGAGACAGGTGACGACTCTGTGTTTGGACCAGCGCTCGTCCGCAAACTGTCTGTTCAGGGAGAGTTTGGCTCCAGCCTGAGACTCTCTGAAACAAACACAGTACAACAATCACAAACGACACATCCTACACCAGACTAACCGCGTCTGCTAACAGATAAACACACTCACCCCTCTTTATCCTGAAGGTCCCGTCCGCTGTAGTCGAAAAACACGTCCACCTGCTCGGAGAGAGCGCGCTCCACGATACGAGAGCTGTGGTCAAAGAAAGTCACAAACTCCTCCGAGTGAAGAATCTGCTGTTTCTCTTCCTCCGTCAGCTCATGAGGGGGTGCTACACACAGAAACACGTCCCTTCATCAGTTATAAAGCTCAGCTGTATTTCATGTTTAACTATGTTTGCAAGCACTACCTTCCTCTTCCTCTTTCTGAGAGTCTTTCTCCTCTTGATTCTCCAGAGCAGGCTGCATCACTGCGTCTTCCTCCTCCTCCTCATCTACACACAGCACTGAAGGAGTTTAGTTACATACGCACACCGATGCACTAAAGAAATGCAATGTGTGTGATTTACCGTCTTTGTGATGAGTCTGTGTGGGCGTCTGTGTCTCTTTTGAGTACGACACCAGCTCTTTGGGCGGGAAGTCCACCTGCGTGACCTTTGACATGCCCAGTTTCAACGGGCCACGTCTGTAGAAAATACAGACAAGTATGTTTAGACAGAAAAAGACTGGAATACTGTAATAATAAATAACTAAATCTAAAATAAATAAATAAAAATAGTAAATAATTAAATTATGAAAAATAAATAAATTTAATTAAATAAAAATGAAATAATTGTATAATTAAATAATAAACGATAGATAAAAAAATACAATTTAAAAAATATAAAATAATAAAAACAATTGATAATTAAATTAATAAAAATATATGATAAACAATAAATTAATTAATTACAAAAATGTAAAATAGTAAAAACAATAACTAAATAAACCATTTAAAATAATTAAAACATACATAAATTACAAATAAATAAATAAAATGTACATAAATTAATTAATTATTTAATTAAAATTAATTAGTTAAAATAAAATAAAAAATAATTAAATTTAATACATTAAATAACTACATTTAAAACAAATAAACAAACAGCACACAGGAAACCTATGAATTCATAAAATTTCATCTGCTGAAGGGTGATATTATGTCCACAAAGTCATTATGTGAATACCAGGTTTATGGGAGGCTTGAACCTGTGCAAGGATGTCAAAACAAAAGGTTAACAAAAGGGCCCTGTCTGTGAAACCAGGCTCATTTGTTACATAAGGAACATTTAATGTTGGTCAGAAAAGGTAAATATAGCAACAGTAGGATGTCTAAAATCTTTCCAACAGGAAATAAGATTGTACAGTACATTGACAAATCATGGGTCACTCTACCTGGTCACTCTACTCTGCTTAATGACAAGTGATGGAAACATGTTTGAAAACTATTTTTAAACTCTGAGGAACTTATCTTTAATATACTGTAGTTAGAGAGCATTTAGCTAGTATGCTAAGGGTGTCGAAGGGAAATATAATTCACTTCGTATTCACATGATGCACTGTTTGGTTCATCATGACTATCCAAGAACAAAAGACAGCAAGATTGAGGGAACAAATGTGAGACAGAAGGATATATGAAGGAGAGAATGCAGGTGAAGCGCAGCAGGAGTGATGGTTAATGAGAGAGAGAGAGACAGCAGTACCCGAGCTGAGAGTCTGAATGGAGCAGTAGAGTAGAGGGGTCAGAGTCCCAATGAAGAGTCCTGTTAGGCACACACACACACACACAGAGGCAGACACGCATGCAGACAGTTACACAGGAGAGCAGTTATAAGAGTCGCTGTTATACACTAATATACATGCACACTCACACTTCAGATGAGCTTCACATACTACACAATACGAAACAGAGAAACTCGCGTTTGCAATATAATATTCATATGTTTTAACATTATGTTAGGCCTTAAAAGAGTTTTTTAGTCATTCAAAATGTGGAAAATGTATGTGAATACTTTCTAAATGTACTGTATGTGCCATTGATATTTCGATTTTTTTTTCAATTAAACTCACTAAAACTGAAAACGTCCGTTTAATTGTTGCCTCACATTTTTGAAATGGTGAGAACAGTGCCAACCCGCAGTGACAAGTTTATTGCACTTTTTACAACACTTTGAAAGAAATGACTGATGAAGAAAAACTCAAAACATTTAATAAAAATTACAGAAAATGTTGTGACAAATTATAAGAACGGAGAAAAAAGATGAAAAGTTGTTAAAGCGCAATGATGAAAACATGAAGGAATGTGAAATACAGAGCGTGAAGCAAAGTTTAGTTGCTTGCCAGGCAACATGTTAAAATAATGATCTATGTTTTACATTGTGAAGCTGTTTTTATCATTTATGTCATGAATAATGAAGAAATAGGATGCAGAATCTTTTATTTGTAAAAGTCACTTAATTAGTCAAAAACAGGCATTATCACATGGTATTTTAAAGTATAAACCATATCAATTTAAAGCAAAATGAACCACATCACCGTTCATATGTTTGGGGTCATTAAGATTTTCTAATGTTTTTGAAAGAAGTCTCTTCTAATCACCAAACCTGCATTTATCTGATTAAGAACACAGAAGAAATTGCAATATTGTGATAAATTATTACAATTTAAATTACAATTTATAACTGTTTTGTATGTGAATATATTCCTGTGATCAAAGCTGTATTTTCAGCATCATTACTCCAGTCTTCAGTGTCACATGATCCTTCAGAAATCATTGTAATATACTGATTTGCTGCTCAAGAAACATTTCTGATTATTATTAGTTGAAACATACTTTCTTTGGTATGATGCATTTTCAGGATTCTTTGATAAATAGAAAGTTAAAAAAAACAGTGTCTTTAAAAATCACTTTTGATCACTTTTTTTCTTTTTCTTACTGACCCCAAATTTTTGAATGGTACTGTATATACAGTTAGGGTGACATAAAAGTACTCATACTGTGATATGAGATCTCTGATGTCAGTGCACACTCACCTCGGCCCCGTGCCGCCGTCTCCGGAGTCCTGGCTGCCCGTTTCGCTGGGTGTGCCCACTGATTTGGCAGAGGGGGACATGGGAGGGGGGACTAAATAGTGAAACAGACACGTATCCTCTGTTACCACGCGCAGAGGTTGCACTACATACACATACACACACACACACACACACATCCACATGTGCAAGCAAAGCGAAGGGGGTGTTTGAAAATAAAAAAGATACATATAAAAAGTAGGTAAGCAACATTAAGCGAGAGCAGGGTGGTGTAATAATCACAATGAAGCAGCAAAACCAAAGGATTGAGCCAAAAAAAAAAAGAGAAGACAAAAAGGACAGTGGTTAATATTCATGCAGGATCCACATGCGTTAAAAAGACATTAGAGCTCATTCCAAACCAAACCAAATTATTTAATGAAGAAAGAAGAAATAATGAGGAAATGGATATATTTTTAAAGAAATTCTAACAGTGTTCTTCTTATTATCTCATAGCGACTGATTTAGGTTTTTTGTTGTTGTTTTTCAAACATATTTAAAGGGATAGTTCACCCAAAAATAAAAATACTGTCATCATTTAATGTTGGTAACCAGACAGTTGATGGTAGCCACTGACTTCCATATTATGGGAAAGAATACAATGGAAGTCGATGGCTACCGTCAACTATTTATTAACCAACATTCATTCTTAAAAAATATCTTCTTTAGTGTTCAGCAGAAAAAAGAAACTCATACAGGCATGAAACAAGTGAATAGTGGGTAAATGATGTCAGACTTTTCATTTTTGGGGTGAAATGTCCTTTTAACATGTAAACATGTAGCGTGTGTTAATATGTTAATCTGTCTGATGAACAGAAAAATGATGAAGACGTTCAGAACAGGTCATGGAACATTTTCACATTTCCAATTTTTTTCCAAATTTCCAATTTCCCCAAGCAGCATTTCTATGCTACTGGTCCGGGTGTGGATGGGATAAATGCAGAGCACAAATTCCGAGTATGGGTCACCATACTTGGCCATTTGTCACTTTCACTTTCACTTTCCAAAAGAGGAAAAAATATGAACACTCAACAATCACGCAGCAGCGTTAACTAGTTTCCTGTAATGTAATGCCAATGTAATAAAATAACACAAAGTATGTTAAGAACGGTGGAAATGCATCAGTCTGTGAAAAGGACTGGGACTAATTTCCCATGCTGCTTTGTTGTTTCGTACCCATGGAGGCGTCCACTATCCCCATGCTCTGCAGCAGAGCCTCTGCCTCCTTCCTCTTCCTCTCCAGATCAGAGTCATCCTGCGGAGGAGACGCTCCCTCCTTCTGTCCATCCAGCTACAGCAGCAGGAGAGAGAGAGAGAGAGAGAGAGAGAGAAAGAAGAGAGAGAGAGAGAGAGAGAGAGAGAGAGAGAGAGAGAGAGAGAGAGGTTGTTTCAGTATAACAAACACAAAGAGACCAAATCACTGCAGTTTAGACCCCAGCTCACCTCTTTCTTCTTGCGCTCTTCCTCTTTCCTCTTCTTCTCCTCTCTGATCTGAGCCAGTCGTTGTTTCTTTCTCTCTAACTCTGCTTTTAGCTCACTTTTGTCAGACATTCTGCAGACAGATTTAAATCAAATCAAGTCTCGAGGGTGTATTTGCAGAAAAAAGCCTTTGGATGCTGTTTAGATGTTTGTCAATAAATCCTTAGGCACAAAAATAAAAAAATGAAGCGACAAAAATGAAAAATTACAAAAATGAAGCACTTTAAAACAACAAATCATGAGAAATTGTATTTACTTGCAGCTGCTTATATTTCTGTGGATTTGATAATGTTATGAGCTATGATTCAATCATATAACACAAATTATTATAATTATAAGCGGTAAAATTTTAGAATATATTTGAAATGTATTACAGATTTTATTTATATATTTTGTTATCAATTTATGTTTTAGTAATTTTTTCTTTTTTATTAGTTTTTTTAATGACAAATACATTTTTGTTTATTGATTTTAGTTATATTAATGCTTCAAGCTCAACTAAACAAAAATGAGAAATATTACCGTGGCAATATTTCTAAAATAAACTAATTTAACTTTTTTCAAATTTAATTTTATTTCAGTAAAGTCTATGTTTTGTTTTGTTGTTGTTGTTTTTCATTTAGATTTGCATTTAGCTTTTTTATCACTTTTATCCAAAGTGACTTACAAAATAGGAACAAAGCAATTTGTTAGAGAGCCAACAATATTCACAACACAATGGAAGGCTAATCAGACAACTGGATTTCAAGTAACAATGTTTTTTAATGGTTTAATGGTTTATAATAACCCTGATTATAAGGTATTATCCTCTTGTTTCATATGCAGTTTTATATTACATGAGCAGTCTCTAGTGGTCATTCAGAGAATGGTGCTGAGGTCATTCTGGTCCACACCACACCCATGAGCTCATTCAACACTGCTATAGCAGCTTAAACTCTGCTTTCTGATGAAGAGGATTCTTTTTGCATACTTTAGTGTTTCAGTGTTTGGCAAAAGTCAGAATTTGAGGACTGGCTCCTGTTGATTCATGAGCATAGACACAAACCACAAGATTTTAATTTTCCTTCCATCCATCCATCCCTTTCAGTGTATGCTGCTTGGATTTATTGAGTCTGTGTTGAACAATGATAATGCCTGTTTGTTATTTGAAGAGGTTTAATAAAGGTTTCAAAACAAATTCAATAAAAAATTAATGTCAGATGTCAATTTCTCAGATGTCCATGAGATTTCAGCTTCACATCATTTTGAGTTTTCTCTCACATCTATTTTAAAATGCTATCAATTTTGTCTAATGTTTTTGGAAATACTCTTGTTTATAGGTAATTCATTCTGAAACATGAAGCATTATTACTTACAATAGATATATTAATGTCTTTTGCATATTAATTGTACTAGCTTAAACTCAAATTTGAATTATAACTGTGTTCTGTGCGCATCTGTGCTATTCAAAACAAAAACATGAACTGAACTGGAGTTGCATGAGGGTTTTAAGTTCAATTCTGAACGGCACACATCCCTTTAGTACACTTTATTTCAAGAACACACACACACACACACACACACACACACACAGAGGACACTCCTGTAAAAGTCCCGGATGGTCAGTCAATATGGCTACATAGCGAAGAAACCCGGTGAAAACTAGCAAACTGACATAAAACCATCAGTTTGTAATCATAATTACTCATTAATGACATTTAATTAGACTGTTTTAATGCATCATCTGTCTAGTTGCATCAGCTGTTAATTTATGTTTCTTCTTTCTCTAAACAATTTAAATTGATGCTTTAAAAACACAACGCATGAGGAATTCATTTTGTGCTTTATTTTAAATTAATTTCATACGTTATAATAATATAAATGACACGTCCGACGGCCTCTCGTGAACCATCGCCATTAAAAACACACAATAATGCAGTCTAACACCGGAAACCCTATTGATTAATAAAGAAAAACAGTATTCTTACTTGAAATAAAATGTTAGCGGCTCGGAGTCGTTGTGGAGAGGATTATTCTTCAGTCAGCGGACTAATAACTTCTGTTATAATCTCCTTCTGTTGTTGTGACAGCGGCGCTGAATCTGGGATGCGGCTACGGGTGCCGTCAAGTGCTTTTTCTCAAACGCAGAGGAGAGGCGTTTCATAAAGTGCCCGCTAGATGGCGCTCTTTCACTTTATCGATTACTGCCTTTTGAACACAACACAAACGCTACATAATTTGCAGACACTGACACTGCTAAAATATGTATTTATGTCAAGTCAAGTCAAGTCACCTTTATTTATATAGCGCTTTTAACAATATAGATTGTGTCAAAGCACTTAACAGTATACAATTGGAGGATAGAGTGTCAGTAATGTATAATAATAAGATTAAACACTCAATTTTCAGTTAAAGGCATTCCATTATTGAATTCAGTGATGTCATTGTCTAGCTCAGTTTAGTTTAAATAGTATCTGTGAAATCAAATTGACAATGGCAGAACAACCACCCAGTAAAGCATTACAATAGTCTAACCTTGAGGTCATAAACGCATGAATTAGCATTTCTGCAGAGGTCGCAATTTAGATATGTTTTTGCGATGGAAAAACGCAGTTTTACAGATGCTAGAAACATGGATTTCAAATGAAAGATTGCTATCAAACAGCACACCTAGGTTCCTAACTGATGAAGAAGAATTGACAGAGCAGCCATCAAGTGTTAGATGGTTTTTAGGTCCGATAATTAACACCTCTGTTTTTTCAGAATTTAGCAGTAAGAAGTTACTCGTCATCCAGTTTTTTATATCGACTATGCATTCCATTAGTTTCTCAATTTGGTGTGTTTCACCGGGCCGTGAAGAAATATAGAGCTGAGTATCATCAGCATAACAGTGAAAACTAACACCATGTCTCCTGATAATATCTCCCAAGGGTAACATGTAAAGTGTGAAAAGTAACGGCCCTAGTACTGAGCCTTGAGGTACTCCATACTGCACTTGTGATCGATATGATACCATTCATTCACTGCTACGAACTGATGCCGGTCAGATAAGTACGATTTGAACCATGCTAATGCACTTCCACTAATGCCAACAAAGTGTTCTAGTCTATTTAAAAGAATGTTGTGGTCGATAGTGTCAAACAGCGCTAAGATCCAGTAGAACTAATAAAGAGATACAACCACGATCAGATGATAGAAGCAGGTTTCTAGTATCTTTGACAGAAAAGGGAGATTTGAGATCGGTCTGTAATTAATAGATCTTTGGGGTCAAGTTGTGTTTTTTTTTAATGAGAGGCTTAATAACAGTCAATTTGAAGGTTTTGGGGACATATCCTAATGACAATGATGAATTAATAATAGCCAAAAGAGGATCTATGACTTCTGGAAGCAGCTCTTTTAGTAGTTTAGATGGAATAGGGTCTAACATACATGTTGTTGGTTTAGATGATTTAACAAGTTTATACAATTCTTCCTCTCCTATAGTAGAGAATGAGTGGAATTGTTCCTCAGGGGATCTATAGTGCACTATCTGATGCGATACTGTAGCTGATGGCTGCATGTTACAATTTTATCTCTGATAGTATCGATCTTGGAAGTAAAGTAGTTCATAAAGTCATTACTGCTGTGCTCTTGGGAAATGCCAAAACCTGTTGATGCTTTATTTTTCATTAGTTTAGTCACTGTATTGCATAAATACCGGGGGTTATGTTTGTTTTCTTCTTGAAGAGACGAAAAGTAATCAGATCTAGCAGTTTTTAATGCTTTTCTGTAGGATAGGGTACTTTCCCGCCAAGCTATACGAAATAACTCTAGTTTTATTTTCCTCCAGCTGCGCTCCATTTTCTGTGCTCATTATACCACGGAGTCAGACTGTTTTCTTTGATCTTCCTTAAGTGTAAAGGAGCAACTGTATCTAAAGTGCTAGAAAAGAGAGAGTCCATAGTTTCTGTTACATCATCAAGTTTTTCTGTGCTGTTGGATATGCTGAGGAATTGAGATAAATCAGGAAGATTACTTACAAAGCAGTCTTTTGTGGTAGAAGTGATGGTGCTACCATACTTGATACAAGGAGTAGAATTTACAGTTTTAGCTATATGGAGTTTACACAAGACTAGATAATGATCTGAGATATCATCGCTTTGCTGCAGAATTTCAACACCACTAACATCAATTCCATGTGACAGTATTAAATCTAGAGTATGATTTCGACAATGAGTAGGTCCTGAAACGTGTTGTCTAACCCCAAAAGAGTTGAGAATGTCTATGAATGCTGATCCTAATTAATCTTTTTCATTATCGACATGGATATTAAAATGCCAACAATTAAGACTTTATCTGCAGCCAGTACTAACTCAGATAGAAAATCAGCAAATTCTTTAATAAAGTCTGTGTGATGCCCTGGTGGCCTGTATACATTCATCTGGTTTTAGCCATGTTTCTGTCAAACAGAGCAAATCTAGGTTATGATCATTGATCAAATTGTTTACAAATATATATATATTCAGTAAGCCAAGTTTTATTAATTGTTCCTCTGTATTGTAAACATTTTTTATTTGTTGAACATCAATTAAATTGTTACTCTTAATTTGGTTTGGACGTTTTCTGTATTTTCTAGTTCGGGGAACAGGCACAGTCTCTATAGTGTGATATTTAGTTGAAGGAGTCTCTATGTGCTGAGAATTAACTGACTTCTGTGACGTGAGGCGACTAGCAGACGGTCGGTTTAGCCAGTCTGTCTGCTTCCTGACCTGGGCCCCAGTTAGTCAAGTACAAACTCTAAGACTATGTGCCATATTTCTAGAGAGAAGAGCGGCACCACCCCAGGAGGGATGAACACCATCTCTTTTCAACAGGTCAGGTCTGCCCCAAAAACTCATCCAGTTGTCTATAAAGTCTATGTTATTCTGCTGGCACCACGTAGACATCCAGTCATTGAGTGACAGCAGTCTGCTGTGAATCTCATCACCCCGGTAAGCAGGGAGCGGGCCAGAGCATATTACAGTGTCTTACATCATACTTGCAAGTTCACACACATATATACATACATATAGCTTTGTGAGAAATGCACTGAAAAAGTCAAAAATAAAATTTACAATTATTTATACCAACATAATTCAGCTGCATGGGTTCAAACAGATTTAAAAAGGAATCACAAAAAAATGCACATTCTCCATTCTGCATATATAAAATAGTGCACTGTGTAATAACATATGTGTGAACCAAGGGTAAATGATACCAAAGCTGGCTAAAAGCAATGCAATTGAAAAATAAAACTGCTTTTCTTTTCCCACCACACCCTGTTTGCCAATGCATTTGGTGATTTCATTCATGAAGTGTTGTGAATTTGATATATGAGGAGAAATATGACAACCTGAATATGAATGTGTGAGTGTGCGCGATGGTGCTTGTGTATGTGATTCAGGGACTTGTTTCATGGTGAAGTCAATTCTGTGTGTGTGTGTGTGTGTGTGTGGAAGAGATGAGCAAAGGTAACCCACATCTCCTTTGTCTTTTGCCATATGACAATGGCTGTAAAAGGCCGTTGTAGTTTCCATGGCAACATGTCTGTGACTAAAAATCAGGTTATGGGTTAGCAGGTGCATGAACATGCATGTTTCTATATCTGCAGATGTTTCGTATATCTTATCATCTCACATCAATCACACTCCCTCAGCACCTGAGGAAATATATCTGCAACAGGCATACAAGTCACCTGTAACCACAACCACATTAGTTTAACTATGGTCTGATATTGAAGGACAGAAAAAGCAGAGATATATCTTGAAACAAAACAAAAATATATATATTTTGAAGAAAAAAAAACTGCATAAACTGCACACACAAAAAATAAACATTATTTTATTACAGAAATAGTGTATCCAAAAATTAGGTGAAAATGTTCTCACCGTCAAGCCATCCAAGATGTAGATGATTGTCATGGGAACAGATTTGGAGAAATGTAGCATTCCATCACTTGCTCATCAATGGGTCCTCTGCAGTGAATGGGTGCCGTCAGAATGAGAGTCCAAACAGCTGATAAAAACATCACAATAATCCACATCACTCCAGTCCGTCAGTTAACATCTTGTGAAGTGAAAAGCTGTGTATTTGTAAGAAACAAATCCATCAAATCCATCACTTCTGGCCAAAATATGATTCCATAATCCACAATAACGCTTCCTCCAGTGAAAAACTCCGTCTCCTGTTGTCTCTCACATCGGAATCCACACACATATTTGTTTAGAGCTGTTTTGGACTGTTTTCACTTGGTGCTTGATCTGTGCATATTTCTCTCCTGATTCAGATTCCTTTTTCACTGGAGAGAGCAATATTATGGACTTATATTTTAGCCAAAAGCAAAGGTTAGAAGTTTAAATGTCTTAATTATAGATTTGTTTGCATGCATCTTTTCACCTCACAAGAAGTTTTTATCAGCTGTTTGAACTCTCATTCTGATGGCACCCAGTAAAGCCATGTTCATTTCTATAGTGCTTTATACAGAAAAAGCAAAGCAGCTTCACAGTCATAGGAACATAACAGAATCAATATGGAAACTCAACTATGGAGACAATTCAGATTGTGCTGCAAAGCAGCTTAGTAGTGCTATTATTCGGCTCAAGTCAGTTCAGTGTTGGTTCAGTTCAGATCAATAACAGTTTGAAGTTCATCAACTTTGAGACAAGAAATTCAGCTAAAAGCCATTCACTGCAAAGGATCCATTGTTGATCCAATTGATGTAATGCTACATTTCTCCAAATCTGCTCTGATGAAGAAACTGATCTACATCTTGGATGACCTGAGGTGTAATACATTTTTAGCAAATTTTAATTTTGGGTAAACTGTTCCTTTAAGCAAATTTGTTAAAATGTTGTTCTTTCATTTTATAGACCATCAAGTCCTGACATGTAAACTAGTGCTATAAAAAATGAACTAATACAAAGGCTAATCCTCTGTTTGCTCTCTCTGGACTGTAAGATAAGACATGTCAGGGATCGACTGGATGCTTTTTCCTTTTCTAGAGAATCATAAAAAGGAAATCTCTTATCTCCTCTTAACTGTTACCTGCACATGATTATGTGACAGTTCTAATCAGAGGACAAACATGTTATTATGATCTTACAGAATCAGGGCTCACAAAGTTTGATAAGTGCTTTAAACAAAAGATTTAATGATGGCACCACAAAAAAAAAAATAAAAAAAAAATGTTTCCTTCCTCAAAACGGCCATTAGCTGGCACCTTATATGCACAAGTTGGAAAGATAAAGAAACCTGTGAGCCCTTATAAAGAAAAGTTTTCCATTTTGCTTTACAATTTACATCAGTCTATGTAGTGGATGAGGTTTATGGGCATCCTATGGGACTTGGGTTTGGTGTGTCATAAGTGAATAAAGCTCAGAACTCATAAATGCAAAGTTCTAGTCCTACAAAGAGCGAGTCATGATGACCTATCACCATTTCTCCTTGATAGATATCCTCCTTCTCCAGGATAGAAGTGTCAGTGAAAGTATTTCTACTATTGCAAATATGCTTATAACTCTAGAGTTGATGTGTTTTCCTTTTACAAATTTATGACGAACACCTTCGGATTGTGAAGGAGGAACCTGACACATTTCCGGTCAGATGGCAAAAAGCATTTCCTCATAGGCTGGTGTGATTCAGCAGCATCTATTCATAAACTCATCAACCCTGAGAGCCGATACAGCTGTCATCTGTTGACATGAAAAGGCAGAACATATATTTGCATTTTAAAACTGTCTTGGTTTCAGCAGAATATATAATGAGTGTTCTTACTCCAGTGAAATCATGAGTTGAATTCCTCTGTGGTGTGTTCAGAGGAAGATAACTGTAGTGTGATGTTGTGAAATATGTCTGGAGGGTATATATCTGTTCAGAGGGTAAAGCTCAGCTCTAGGCAGATCTCTGAGTCAGCAAATCACAGATGAAGATGTCTGTGGTGGAGATAAATCTGCATGTACAACCATTTACACACACACACACACACACACACACACACACACGCACGCACACACGCACACACACACACACACACACGCACGCACACACGCACACACATGTTGGTTTTTGAACTTAATAATGCACTTATTTTTGTGAAGATGTTTGTAAATACACATCATTATTATTATTATTATTTACATTGTATTATTACCATATACATATTATATTAATGATTACAATATTATATTATATTATTATTGAGTTGGTTGCCTGTGAAATCAATCAGTGTTATATTAATTTATGTGTAATTATATGTAATCTGTGTAATTGTTATCTTATATTATTTAATTTATATCAAATATTTTGGGCAGTCTCTAAGTACCTCTCTGTGGAAAATAATTTAATTTCAGCTCCCATCATATACATCAATATGATCATGCATAGCTGCTGGTTTGATAAGTAGCCATTTAATACCAATGCAGTAATGCAGGCAGATGATAATTATTGCAAAATATATATTTTTTGACACTTTTAAATATACTTAAGGCTACTATGGTCTTATATAAAAGTTAAAAGCTGCTTATGACCGCTTAATGTCAAACTTGTTTATTTTGCACTAATGATCAGCTGACTGATCGTGCATAGCCTTTACTTTATAGAGGCAAAGAGTAATTTCATCCATAATAGAATTTGCTAGAAGGATTGAAGCATCTGAGGTGTGATCTGAAGTTTTGTACTGATGTGTGTGAGCGTGTAAATGTGTGTAACCTGGCGTCACACACACACACACACACACTGATGAGAGTGAGCGAGGATCTCAGTGCGCAGTGCGGAGCTGAAAACATGAGCAGTGTTGCATTGATGATCAGGGTTTGTGCATGATGCATTAGCCACACACAGGTGTGATTTGACCGAGATCCTGCGTGCGATGCGCTCGAGCGTCTCTTCGCGTGGAAAGCGTCTTCATGAGTGTCCAAAGTAACAGCAACAGCAGTGGAAGTTTGGACGGAGCGCCATCTTGCTCTCAGTTCTCGACTGGATCTCCGACCCCGGGCTCAGTTTCTCCGCTCGATATCTGCGCTCCGCGGACGCGTAAGGAAGGTAAAACCGGCGTGAATGTAAATCTGAAGTTTGTTCATGTGAAATCGGTCGGGATTGTGTTAGATTGACGTGTGATTTTGAGTAAATCTGGCCTTTAATCGAAGCGGTCGTGTCGGAGGCCGCTGATCTCTCGTCTGCTGACTGTGACTCTCTGTGTTTTTATAACAAGTCCGAGACAAGAGCTGCTGTGTTTTAAACTGTTTGCGAGGGAATTCTGTCGCTTTTTGTGTTGATCGCATGCTTAATTTGACGTGAGGATGCCCATGGTCACCTATTAGGGGACTCAGTCACTGGCCGTGTCTCAAAACCTTGCGAGATGTCTACCTAGACTGCATTTGTGGGCATCATAGGTGCGTATTATTTGTGCATTTTTATGATGCCCCAGAATGCTGTCTTTGTGTCTAGGTAGGCATCTCCTTGAGTTTTGACATGTGGCCAGTCTGATAAATATGAGTTGATGTTTTTGAGGTTTAAGAGTATGTATTTATCACTTGTGGGCAATGCAATGCTTCAAAAATGAGACAGAGACTGTACCTGATAAACATGAGCTGCTGTCTGTGTGCTTGAGTGTTTATCACCCATGCATGCAATGCAACGGCCTGAAATGCTAGCTAGGTAGAAACTAACTAGGGTTTAGGACATTGGCAGTATCACAATTTGCTGCTTTTATTGGTATTTATTTACCTAGAACTCTATGCATGTCATGCAATGGCTGTCTAGGTAGGCAGCAGTCTAGGTTTTGAGACAAAACTAGTACTTGATACCCAGTAGTTGGTGTGAGAGTTTATTTATCAGTGAAATGCAGCAGCTCAGAAATGTTTTCTAAGTAGGCATGTCAAATTTTGGAGACACATGATGAACGTGAATTGCTGTGGTTGGGTATTACTTATTTCACACACAAAAAAATTTAAATAATAATATGCATTATTTGGCGAGGTGTTGTATCTTTATGGTTATTTTAGCTTATATTTTAATAGATTTTTTTCTGGAATCATCCAAACGGCTTTGAACCTTGAAGCAAAAGACCATCTGATACACATCTGATTGAAATGCATATGCTTTCCTTTGTTTTTGATGTGTTTTTATTGAACCTGTTGTTTCCTGTGATATCTGTCATAGGCCAGCCTGAGTCTCTGGTGGATGTTAATATGTGCTGCAAACATGCGTATGTGCACCGATGAGTGTAATATCATATGTGTGTTAATGCATTACTCAGATTCTCATGTCCAAGAATAAGTTCTCAGCCAGGCTCTGCCTTTATTTTTTATCAATGTTTTGAAACGGTGGAGCCTTTTACCTGCTTGTGCTTTTTTGCATTCACAAAAAAAAGTTTATTTAAAATAAATGTTGTTCTTCTAATTATTAATTATCCAAGAATCCCCCCCAAAATGCATTGATTTCCACAAAAATATCAAGCAGAACCACTGTTTTCAGCATTGATGATAAATGTTTCTTAAGCAGCAAATCAGCGTATTAGAATGATTTCTGAAGGATCATGTGAAAATTCAGCTTTGCATCACAGGAATAAATTACATTTAAAAATATATTCAAATTGAAAACAGGTATTTTAAGTTCTTAAAATATTTTACTATGTTTTGAAAAAAATAATACTGTGTAATTTCAAGAGGTTTTAAAAATTAAGTGGCATTAATATTTACCCCAGGAACTGATTTTCAGGGATTTTTATCATGGTTGGTATGTCATCCATTTTTTTTTTAAATACTTCAGTTGTCTGAGTAACTGAAATGTTTAATTTAAACAATTATGGCTTTTATTTCTTAAAATTAAATCAACATCAGATATAAAAAAATATGTAAAAATGCACAAGATAACCATGGTTCAGCCATGGTGCATAATATAAAAGTAGGCTGTTCAGTGTAATCATCTTCTATAAGAAGTTGGATCGTTATTGTATGATAATATTTAGTGATCACTCGAAGGCTCACCTGTGCATCAGTGCACAAACTAGGATGTGGCTTATGTTTCCTGGTCTTTTTCGCACCTCTCACTCATTTCCACTCCATCTTTTGCGTGTTTGGGAGGTGTCTTATTTAGCCCAGCGCTGTTTTCTTTGCTGCTCGTGTTATTTGCTAAAGCAGACGTGGCCTTAGGTTTATGTTTACTCATTCCCAGTGTTTTGATTTATCATCTGTGTCCTTTATCTGGGCAGCTGTGCTCTTCCTGCCCTGTTGACATTCATAATTTTCCACCCATCCACCATCTTGGGATCTCTTTGGCTTGGAGCTCTCTCTGGCACGAGTCTTATCATGGCAGTGGTGTCGGACACATCCGCTGCGCCGGTGTTTATGGCTGGAGAACACTAGTGAAGATGAGCTGTTTTGTCTAGTCACTGTAATAGAGTTTGAAGACCAGGTGATTTCTTTAGGCAGGTTTTTATAATGATGATTCATGCCGTTATTAGCTGGTTGTTCTTATCGGCTGCTGGTACTGTATTAGTCTCATGTGCTGAAGAAACGGGGCCATTTGGCTGCTGCATCGATGATGATGATGATGAATTCTGTCTCCAGGCATCTGCTGCCAGATCATGTCAAAAATGGAAGGAATAGTTGAACCAAAAATGTAATCCTTAGAGACTATTTAATCTGAATTCTTAGCAGAAAATTGTGATTTGCGTGTAATTTACAGTAACATTTAAAAGTTTGGGGTCGGTAGGATTAAAAAAAAAAAAAAAGTTTTTCAATAAAGTCTCTTATGCTCATCAACGCTGCATTTATTTGGTCAGAAATGCAATAAAAACTATAATATTATGAAACGTAATTACATTTTTAAAATAACTTTTTTTTTTTATATGAATGTATTATAAAATGTAATTTATTCCTGTGATCAAATCTGAATTTATTATCATTCCTCCAGTGTCACATGATCCTTCAGAAATCATTCTAATATACTGATTTACTTCTCAAGAAACATTTCTGATTATTATCAATGTTGAATGTTCATATTTTTGTAAAAACATATATTGTTAGACCGTTCAAAAGAATAGCATTCATTTTAAATATAAATATTTTATAGCATTATAAGTGTCTTTACTGTCACTTTCGATCAATTTAATGCATTCTTGATGAATGATGGTAGTAATTTATTAAAATAAAAATAATTTGAACAGCGGTGTATATGTATGGAGTCTATATGACCAAGTATTATCTGTAATATTGAGGTCACAGTGATATTTGAAAACTATTGCTGTCAAATGATTAATCGCATCCAAAATAAAAGTTTGTTTACATAATATGTGTGTGTAATCTGTATATTTATGTATATATATAATAAATACAAATGCATGCATGTATATATTTAAGAAAAATATTTAATTATATATTATTTTATATATAATGCAAAATATAAGAATATAAATATATGCATGTAAATATTTTAAAAATATATACTCTGTGTGAATTTATGTATATATATACATAATAAATATACACCGAACTCATACATATATTATGTAAACAACTGTTATTTTGGATGCGATTAATCGTTTGACAGCACTAGTGGAAACAAACATATTCATACATAAAACATTAAATTTTTGTGTATAATGGTAGATTGTTTCATCAATGTTTACTGAGACTAAAATAAGGTGATGGAGCTACACTGTCATGATGATGAGCAGGAAACGTCTCAAAGTACTTCCTGTTTGTAATCCTCTCTCCAGCAGGAAAAAGCTTTGAAGTTTGCTGTTAAAAATGAAAATGGATAAAAGAGCGGATGAAAAATGTGGACGGTCAGATGTGAAGCGCATCTTATTGTATACACATCCGGCCATTTAGAAACAAATGAATATTCACCTGTAGGTCTGATGTGAGTGTAGTTCTGTAAACCTTTTCTAAGTACTTTGCCTTTAAACCAGTAATACGAGTAGGTGTATGATCTTCTGGCTCCTTTAGGGTGGCATAGGATCAGAAAACAATGACTGGATGGCCTCGTAAGATTCCAGGAAGAGGCGTCACCGTGATCACACCCTTCTCGAACCTCGTTCCTGTGTGAGAACGTGTTGAGATTGACATGTCATTGTGTGTGTGTCTAGGTATGGATGAACTGCATTCTCTGGATCCACGCCGGCAGGAGCTTTTGGAGGCACGTTTCATCGGAGCAGTTAGTGGAAATACAGGAGGAAGCACAGGGAGCGCGAGTGGAGGACCTAAAGTAATGCACACGCATGCAAACACACATGCTCAAATGCAAAAAAATCAAAATATTGAGAAAATCGCCTTTAAAGTAGTCCAAATTAAGTTCTTAGCAATGCATATTACTAATCAAAAATTAAATTTTGAGATATTAACGGTACGAAATTTACTAAATATCTAAATTTACAAAAAAAAAATTGTTTATTTTATTAAAAAAAACATAAAAAAATGCAATTTTATTATCACTATTATTAATTTATTTTTAAAAGTCATATTTAGTGGTTTACACTATATGCAGTGTGAGGACCAAACCAAATCTCCAGGTTCTCTTATGAGGTTCTCTTATGAGAACCAGGCTGAAAAATGAATTCTGTGCACCCCTGTCTATTTATTTACTTGGAAATGGCTAATTTGGATTTCTTGTTTTTAAAACTGAAAAAGCATCATCCGGGTAATTAAACAAAATGTTTAATATGTAAGTTGTAAAATATAGTATAGTATATAATTATTTTTCCACACTAAATGTTTGTTTTTCACTAAAGATTAGCTCATTTTCTTATGCATCAATTTTAACGAAATTTATTGAAAAGCTAAATTTATTTACGTATATTAAAATACGTAATACATACGTAAAATATTTTTGTGGAAAAAAAAATTAATAAAATTCCATTCATGGACTTTGTGATTTTTTTTTTTTCTATTGGAGTGATGACTAAAAATAAATGAGTAGTGAATTAATTTACTAATATGGTAAGTTTGACCATGAAATGGACTCTAATGCAGTTTTATATCAGAGGCACTGCTATAGCTGTATTTCACAACACACTCCTACTCGCAGAAACTCGAGATGAAACCTGTGCAGTGACACTATACTCATGTTGCTTAATTTAGTTTTATCAGTGTGAATATTTCATATGTATTTGAGCTCTATTGTGCACACTCTCTGTAATGGTCATAACCTGTACCAAACCTGCTTTGATCTTTCTATGTAGGGTTTGAACAATAACGAATGTTCCAGTCACAGTTTTGGCAGCCTGGGGTCATCTAGTGACAAGGAGTCCGAGGTGAACATTACACTCATGCATTGAAGATTTGTTTATGTGCTGTCTGTATCTAAAACGGGTGTGTTTTTTCCTGTAAAGAACTCTGACATAAAGAAAGGAGGATCGCCTGCATATTCAGTGAGTTTGACATTATTTGATCTTATTTGAATAGGAATGATTCTTAAAAACAAAAAAATAATAACGTTCCAAATCCGTAAGACCATACGTTTTCTTCCATTGGACACAAAAGGTGCATTTTTGAAAAATATCTTGGTAGCTGTTTGATGAAAGTGAATGGAAATAACAAATAAGAATCATTAAACTGGTGCATTTGAGTTATGAAGGTATGTGATAATGTTGTTGATGTCATTCCATAATTAGAAATCTGCAGTGGAGAGAAGATTTTTAGTCTCTTCCGTTGTCAATGCTATGTCTTCAAAGGACAGAACTCTTATGAATCAGTTTTCTGATAGTTTGATAGAGCATTTTTGGAGCTTGTCAGCACCTGTTCATATTCACTTTCATTACATTGAAAAGAGCACCCAGCATATTAATTAAAAAGTCAAATGAGTTTGGAATGACATGGTAAATGATGTTTTGTACAAATGTAGTCTGGAAGCCTCACTGGTGAACCTTTTACAGCTTCTTTGAGGCCTAAATTCAACTTGGATTGAAAAGTAACGCTTTTTCCTGTTTTCCCAAGACTCCAGAGAAGAAGCACTCCGAGTCGTCCAGAGGAAGAAAGAGGAAGGTTGACAACCAATCAGAGAGCAGCCAAGGTAACGTTAACTTCCTGCGTGTATGAATGAAGTACATCTTAATGAGACATTACAGAGTACGTTTTTCAATAAATTGTTAACAAACCTAGCATTTTGGAGCTGAGAATCACGTGCTTCGTTTATTAGGATATAGAGCGTATATTGTTTAGCGCAGCAATGATGCAGTACACTGACAGAAAAATGATTGTACCCAATGACATTTTGTAACCTCTCAGGAAAGTCTTCCGGCCGAGGGCCCAAGATCAGCGATTATTTTGATGTAAGTAAAGCTTTGTGTGGATGACTGTGTTTAGTCAGCTCTGTATTAAATGTCAGTCATGTGTCAGAGAGCTTTTAGTCAGAGTAATGCTGCTTTTTTCATCTTCTAATGGCTGCTACTTGTAGAGTTGTGGAATTGCTTGAGCGTCGTTAGCAACATTGTGATGATGTCACATCCTGTTAGTATGTTGTGTGGTGCTGTTAAAAAACCCCAAAAGAATCAGCATATCTCCTTCCTGAAGTTCCAGGGAGGAAACGGATCAAGTCCAGTCAGGGGGCTTCCTCCGGTCCTGCGCTCACCACAGAACTCTCACTCTGCACCCAGCTCTATCGTAAGCACTGATCTTTGAGATTTGAATAGTATGTAAGGAGCCAGTGATGATTTATTTTATTTTTTTATAAATGTTGCTGTTTTTCACTCTTCAGGTCAGACAGAACAGCTCCTCACCCACCAGCCTGTGTTTCATGGATCATACCATGAATCCAAAACAGCTGAGCAGCAGAAGTGTCCAGGTAATATTTGCATCATGTGCTCTTCTCTCTGATTCTGTTAAACGTGTCAGTGTGCAGCGCTCTGATAAACATGCGGTGTATGCTTTATTTGCATTGCACACTGACTCAGTTAAACATCCACACATGTATTGCATGCTCTGACACTGCAAAAAGAGCCTTGCACCCTGACACTGTAAAACATTCATTGCATACGCTGCTGCTATTACAGAGTCATGGCCAAAAATATTGTCACCTTTGGTAAATATGATTAAAGGCGGCTGTGAAAATTAATCTGCATTGTTAATCCTTTTGATCTTTTATTTAAAAAAATTAACAAAAATTTAACCTTTCATTGGATAATAAGAATTTAAAATGGGGGGAAATATCATTATGAAATAAATGTTTTTCTCAAATACACGTTGGACATAATTATTGGCACCCCTAGAAATTCTTATGAGTAAAATATCTCTGAAGTATATTCTCATTCGTATTCACAATTTTGAGCACCCCAGGGTGATTATGAACATGAAATTATCCAGCCATGGCATCCTGTTTCACAGAAATATAAATAGGAGGGAAAACAAAACCCAAATTCCCTTAATCATCCATCGCAATGTGAAAAACCAAAGAATATATTTCTGATGTGCAGCCAAAGATAATTGAGCTTCATAAATTAGTGAAGTGGCTTTAAAAAAAGAGCTAGAGCATTGAAAATTCCCATTTCCACCATCAGGGCAATAATTAATAATTTCCAATCAACATAAAATGTTGCGAAACTGCCTGGAAGAGGACGTGTGTCTATATCGTCCTAATGCACGGTGAGGAGGAGAGTTTGAGTGGCTAAAGACTCTCCAAGGACCACAGCTGGAGAACTGCAGAAAATAGTTGAATCTCAGGGTCAGAAAACCTTAAAAAAAATTGTCAAACAGCACCTACATCACCACATGTTGTTCGGGAGGGTTTTTCAAGAAAAATTCTCCTTACTCATCCAAAAACAAACTCCAGCATATTCAGTTATCAGACATGACTGGAACTTCGAATGGGCTTCTATGGTCAGATTAAACAAAAAAAATTAGCTTTTTAGCAGCAAACACTCAAGATGGGTTTGGTGAACACAGGGATAAAATGTGTTTTTAAAAAATGTGCAGGGATAAAAACCCCATCTGTACAATGAAATATACTGCTGTATTTGTGATGTTGTGGCCCTATATATTCTGCTGAGGTCCTGGACATCTTGTTTAGACACATGGCATCATGGATTCTATCAAATACCAACAGATAAAAAAATCAATAAGTGACTGACTCACAGACTGCACAGCATGCACAGATTTACATTATTAAACATGCACTGCACAAACTGACCCTTAAATATATAGTACATGCTCTGACGCTGTTAAACAAGCCCACTGGTACTGTATATGATGCATTGTTTACTGTATATCTGTTGATCACACATGCCGTCATGGATGTTGTTTGCGTTCTCTCCACGTTTAGCTCTCTTTCCTTCTCTGCTTTCAGACGGATTTGACACTGTTGAAACTGGCTGCACTTGAGAGCAATAAGAATCTTGACCTTGAGAAGAAGGAGGGCAGAATAGATGATCTACTCAGGGTGAGTGTCACCTGTCCTTGAATTATTATTATTTATTTATTTTTTTTTCTTCAAACATTGAGTGGTTTTAATGTTTTCTCTCCAGGCGAACTGTGACCTCCGCAGACAGATAGATGAGCAGCAGAAGCTGCTGGAACGTTTCAAGGAGCGTCTGAACAAATGCACTACAATGAGTAAAAAACTGCTCATTGAGAAGGTGAGCTGTGTTAGATATGCTGGCAGCTGCTTATTTCTCATGTGTCAGGGGTGGTTGAGTGACTCGAGTGTGTTATCGTCTCACTAGAGCACTCAAGAGAAGCAGTCCTGCCGTGAGAAGAGCATGCAGGACCGGCTGCGTCTGGGGCATTTCACCACAGTCCGGCACGGAGCGTCCTACACGGAGCAGTGGACAGATGGATATGCCTTCCAGAACCTGGTCAAGTAAGAGTCTCGTGCAGACACACACTAAAGCTGGTTTTGTACGGTACTGGAAAAAGTGCAAAATCTACCGTCGTCCAATATCATCATTTTGCGATATTCAGTATCAGACCAGGAGGCCAATGTTCTGTTCCGTGTCATTTTAGCATCACTGAGATACTATTATAGTTTTCATTATTTTGAATTAGTTTTTATTTTTATATTTTCTGTTTTCATTTTCAAGTTTTAGTAAATGTGTGTTTTGTTTATTTATTTATTTATTTCAGTTTTATTGTAGTATATTCACTAAATGAAAATTAGAAATATTGCCTTGGCAACTAGCTCAAATAAAATAAGTTGTTTTATTTTTATGTTTTTTTTGTGAGTTTTTTTCCCCCAGTTTATTTTATTTCACGTAACTAAAATGTGTTTTTATGGTTTTATTTTATTTAACCCTGGGGCTGCTATCATAAATGAAATCCAGATGGGATATTGGAGGAATCTAATTAATTAAATATATAATTTTGTACAAACATTGACAAACACCTAAATATCTATTTTAATATCATTGTTATTAATATTTATAATTATTTTAATTGTTTATGTAAATTATAGTTAATTAATTTTAAGTGTTTTAGTTATTTTAGTATAACAAGATAAACTAAATGAAAATGTTTAACTTGATATATTAAATTAAATCTTATTTTATTTTATTTTTTTTGTTAACTAAAAAATCCTTGATCAGGCATGGCAGCAAAAACTTTGTTACATATGTTATCACTTCCATTGTAAATAATAATATGGCATTGGATTTCTATTATGAATTATGAATTTGCATATGTTGTTTTTTTTATAGGTGGTTTTCATTTTTAAAAAAATTTCTGTGTTGATAGGCAGCAGGAGTGGATAAACCAGCAGAGGGAAGAGATCGAGAGGCAGCGGAAACTTCTAGCGAAGCGCAAACCTCCCAGCACACCCTCCTCCCAGAGCCCGACCCCCAATGAGTCCAAACAGAGAAAGACCAAAGCCGTCAATGGAGCCGACAACGACCCCTTCCTCAAACCCAGCCTGCCTACACTGTGAGACATTAACACACACAAATACACTTGTTTACTTCCTTTCCAAATGGAGACTTCCCGTTGACTTCTAATGGTATTAAAATGAGACAATTAGGATTAATATAGAACAGGGCTGCACAATTCATCATTTTAAGATCATTATGTAAGAATGTGTGATCTATAGAAAACCAAAGGCTGCGATTGAAATAAGTTCAAAGTATTTTCTGCAATATTCTCTTCAAAAATGGTCCAGAAACACACGCTGTTATTGAAATGCTTCTGTATTGAATGTGCAGGCTGACTGTAGCAGAGTATCACGAGCAGGAAGAAATCTTCAAACTGAGACTGGGTCATCTCAAAAAGGTTAGTCTCTGTATAAACAAACAATACACACACTCTCATGTGCATTAGGGTAAGATGGGTAAAAGGCAGTAACGTGGAGCATTAGTGCTTCATGCATAAGCAGTCGTGCAGAAATGCTGTTTCAAATAGTCTCTTTGTCCTTTTCATGGAATCTGTCATTCATACATGAGTATGTTAGTATGTGCTCACGTGTGTGTGTGTGTGTGTGTGTGTGTGTGTGTTCAGGAGGAGGCAGAGATCCAGGCGGAGCTGGAGCGGTTGGAGCGTGTGAGGAATCTGCACATTCGAGAACTTAAAAGAATCAACAATGAAGACAGTTCTCAGTAAGTCCTGCCCAGATTATATTTAAATATTAAAATCTTTAATATGGTTTGTGAAGGTCTTGTGAAATTCTTAAAGGGAATTCAGCAATAAACTGTAATAGGAAAACATTGAGTATTTTCACTATATTGATGTATTCTTTTTTTTTTTCTTCCTTTAGATTTCTTTGCTGTTTGCTCCATTATGCTTCTTTTGAAATGGAATAATCACTCTATTTGTGTTTGTGTTTATAGGTTTAAAGACCATCCAACCCTAAATGAAAGGTATCTTCTCTTACACTTGTTGGGAAGAGGAGGTTTCAGTGAAGTTTATAAGGTATTTTTTTGTGTAAATATTGTATATTATTTTTATTTTGACATTAAAGCAAAGCAGAACATTACAAAAAAAAAACGACAACTAAGACAAAAAATGGGCTGATTTTTCAATGTTGAATTGCAACAGTTCCTGCATTCTTATACATATTATAACAATGTTACATGTATATTTCTAGGCTAGTGGGCAATATGGGGATCATGCAAACCTTTAAACGGTTATCCTTGACATTCGATAGATGCTTAAAAAAGGGTTCCCAGGTGGCTTTGAAGCCAGAAATGTTGCTTACACAGTATTTTATATAATGTACATAATGCAGTTACACTATTTTATTACTGTTTTTACAGCCTTGGTGAGTGTAGGAGACTTTTCAAAAACAATAAGTATAATTTTGGGAGTCGAGAGTCATAGAAAGACCCCAAATTGTTTTATATTAGTGCATGTTTAAAGTCATTTTCACATCTGTAAAGTGACACACTTGCGAGTGAGAAACATGTAGAACAGAACTTTTATCAGAAATGTATTGGATGATGAAACTATTACATACAGTTGTTTCAAAGGTGGATCAAGTTATAATATTTTGATAAAACATTACCAAGACTTTTTTTCTTTATAATAAAGTATTATTTTGAATCATTCCCCATAAGACATGTAAGAAATGTGTTTATCAGGGGAAAACAGATTACATCTTTAACCATGGTAAAAAAATATACATGGCTTAATGCTCTTATCAAACAGCAAATGCTAAATCATAAAAGACACACATTTTTAAATTATAATATAAAACCTGATTTATAGTACTATAAAAAGGACATCTTACAAAATGTATACAGACAGCCATAGAGATCAACTATTAACCTTAGCTTATATTTCAGGGAGTTTATTTTGTGAGAGAGTGTGGCTTGTTTAACCTGTTTATGTTGTTGCGTGAAGGCATTTGACCTGTTTGAGCAGCGATATGCAGCTGTGAAGATCCACCAGCTCAACAAGAACTGGAGAGAAGAAAAGAAGGAGAACTACCACAAGTATGTTGGCCATCTTTTTTCCCAGTTTCTGTCTCTCCCGCTTTCTTTTATGGACATGCTCATTTGTTGTTTTGTCCACTCCAGACATGCCTGTAGAGAATATAGAATCCATAAGCAACTGGACCATCCCAGAATAGTCAAACTCTACGACTACTTTTCCCTGGACACTGACACGTAAGTCTCTGTTACTTGTTCTGATAAACCAGTGCTAGTTTTTGCAACCATACAGATATTGACTTAATGTGTTTTTGTTCTAGATTCTGCACTGTTCTCGAGTTCTGCGAGGGGAATGATCTCGATTTCTATCTGAAGCAACACAAGCTGATGTCTGAGAAAGAGGCTCGCTCCATTGTCATGCAGATAGTCAACGCCCTCCGATACCTCAATGAGATCAAACCACCCATCATCCACTACGACCTGAAACCAGGTGAATGCAACACGCATGATAAAGGAATAGTTCACCCAAAAAAAAAAAAATGTTGAAAATGTACTCGCCCTTTCAAGATAAGTTGCAGTTGCATTCCATCACTTGCTCACCAATGGATCCTCTACAGTGAATGGGTGCCGTCAGAATGAGAGTCCAAACAGCTGATAAAAACGTCACAGTAATCCACAATTAATTCACACCACTCCAGTCCATCAATTAATGCCTCGCCAGGTGAAAAGCTGCTTATTTATAAGAAACAAATCCATTATTAAGACAATTTTAAATTTAAACCACTGCCTTTTATCAGCTGTTTGGACTCTCATTCTGACGGCACCCATTCACTGTAGAGGATCCATTGGTGAGCAAGTGATGTAGTCCTAAATTTCTCCAAATCTGTTCCCATGAAGAAACAAACTCATCTTGTGCAAAATATTCAGCAGATTTTCTTTTTTGGCTGAATTATTATTTTAACTGATGGATCATTCACTTGTGCAATTCATGTAGCACATTGAATTGGTGCAGAAATGTTTTTTTAAGGATGGTTGGTGGTTTTTTTTGTCACACAGACTGTATAGGAAGTGTGTTTTTGGTTGCTCAGGAAATATCCTGTTGGTGGATGGAACGGCATGTGGGGAGATAAAGATCACAGACTTTGGCCTGTCTAAAATCATGGATGACGACAGCTATGGTGTGGACGGGATGGACCTGACATCGCAGGGAGCTGGAACTTACTGGTCAGTTCAATGCACTAAAGAACATTTACTTCAGTGTTCAACTGAATCTCATCTCTTTACAAACACATTTTAATTGTGGAACCTGAAATTTAAGAATATTTATATGCCCTAAAGCAGGGGTGTCAAACTCAATTCCTGGAGGGCCGGAGCCCTGCAGAGTTTTGTTCCAACCCTGCTCCAAAACGCATACCATGTAGATTTCAAATAAGCCTGAAGGACTTGATTAGTTGGATCGGCTGTGTTTAATTAGGGTTGAATCTAAACTCTGCAGGTCTCCGGCCCTCCAGCAATTGAGTTTGACACCCCTGCTCTAAAGCTCCAAAAAGGACAAAATAGCAGCATACATTTGCCATATGACTTACACACTTTAGTCCAGAAACTTTTAAAAACGTATGGCCCTGTATACACCTTGTAATAAGATGCATGTTTGTTTAAATGATCACAAGTGGACAATGCTAAATACAGGTGTTAAAGGGGTTAAAATGTTTTGAGCTTGTCCACTTTTGACCACTTCCAGAGGTAGTCGGAAAAACCGCATTTGATGGGATTGCACTCGTAGTGTGGTGACCACGCTCATGTGGTCGAATGCGCTCGAACAGCCACTAAACTCTTATACATGAGAAAAAGGATAAAAACTGAGTAAAATGACATGATAGATATAAATAAATAGGCCTACATGAAGTGTTTCAGCTAAATAAATAACAAATTAACAAAGAAATTTTATGGCTGCACCACAAGTTTAAGGAAACAGAGACGGCTGAAAGCATATCCCGTTTATTTTACAATTTTACAATTTGTTCTTATTTTGACTATACATAAATGAAAGCAAGTATCAAATTTACAGTTTAAAATGCTGTCTTGCTCCTAAAATTTAATGATATTTTTTGATGATAAAAATATTTTTTTCCTGCTGTGGCAAGGACAATTAATTTAAAGCATTGTGGTGTTTATAATGAATACTACTATGTTGTGTTTTATTGTAATACTAACATTATACAGTGTTTTATTGTATAATTGTATATATAATTTGTACTGTAATTTTATAGCTACTTATATATTCGGATTTTTCTTATTATGTTATGAATAAAATAATAGTCAAGTCACCTTACTTATATAGCGCTTTTTACAATGCAAATTGTGAAAATTAATATTATTATTATATCTAATATCATAATATTAGATCAGAAAAAGCCCACATACACCGGCCCATAGACCCTTTCCTCAAAAGAAATCATGACAGAAGTTGACGAAGGTGTGAACAGGAATATGTCTTCCTCATCTACTTGTGGTCCAATCGACTGAAAGGCATCTTAATACCAGGTGTGAACAGGGCCTAATGGAAATGAAATGTTCTGATGTTTCAGGTATTTGCCACCAGAGTGTTTTGTCGTTGGTAAAGAACCTCCAAAGATCTCTAATAAAGTAGACGTGTGGTCTGTGGGCGTTATTTTCTTCCAGTGCCTGTATGGACGAAAGGTGAGGCAAATTAAGAAACCACTCTCTACTAGCTACAGCCACACACAGCTACTGACGTAAAAAAGCATTTTAGGATGACGCCGCATTGAATCTTTTGTTGTTCTGTAGCCGTTTGGCCACAATCAATCCCAGCAAGACATCCTTCAAGAGAACACCATCCTGAAAGCCACCGAGGTGCAGTTTCCTGCCAAACCTGTGGCGAGCAACGAGGCCAAGGTCAGTTTGAGACATGTGTATAAATGCGTATTTATAAGCTGCTCGCATTTCAGCTTGTCTAACAGACATTTCTTGCTGGATGAAGGACCATCACCTTCAACTTAACCTTGCCAAGACAGAACTGCTTGAGGTTCCATCAAACCCATCGTTTCGTCACAATTTCACCATCCAGTTAGGCTCATCAACCATAACTCCTTCAAAAACAGCCAGAAACCTTGGCGTTATATTGATCAGATGACTTTCTCAGACCACATTGATAAAACTGCCCGGTCCTGCGGTTTACCTTAATTCATTACTTCAGACCTATGTTCCCTCTAGAAGCTTGCGTTCTCAAGTGAACATCGCTTTATTGTGCCATCCCAAAGAGGCACAAAATCACTTTCACAGACTTTTACATTAACTGTTCCCTCCTGGTGGAATGACCTGCCCAACTCAGTCCTTCAAGAATCGGCTAAAAACACTTCTCTTCCATCTTTATTTGACCCTCTAACTCTAGCACTCTCTATTCTAATTCTATTCTTTAAAAAAAACTTGCACTCTTTCATTTACTAACTGCTTGTTTTCTTAAAAAAAACAAACTAACACTAGCTTCTCTAATCTTTTTGTATCCTATCTATTTTCTTTTTATTTATTATACAACTAACAAAAGCAAAAAAGGCCTCTAACACTACCTTGCTCTATTTTTTCTATTCCATCTGTTTTCTTTGTATTTATTATATAATAATAAAAAAAAAACCTTACTACGTGTACTGCATTAAGCTGAGGCACTTGCATATCATTGCTCTTTTGTTGATTTTGATTGCTTCCGTTGTCCTCATTTGTACGTCGCTTTGGATAAAAGCATCTGCTAAATGATCAATATAAATGTATTTGCTGAATGCTGACAGCAAATGAGAAAGTATTATAATGTTAGCCTTTCTATTACTAATAATATAAAAGCAATCATTATATTTTTTAGTGTAGATTTTAATTCCTTTGTTCAACAGTTCTGATTATTAGACGGACAGACTTCTATCGGCATTAGACAGAACTGTTAAACGACGACAGCAAACGAGAGAGAATGTGAGCACTGTTCAGTGCTGTCAAAATAAAAGTCCCGCCTCACATATCGGCCAAGCAGAAGAACTTATCGGCCAATGCCGATATTTAAAAAATGCCAAATATCGGCTTTGACAATATATTGTTCGACCACTAGTGGAAACCACGGTCTGAGATTCTTTCTTGTCCTCCGCAGGCGTTTATCCGTCGCTGTCTGGCTTACAGGAAGGAGGATCGCTTTGACGTCCACCAGCTGGGCAGCGACTCGTACCTTCTTCCTCACATGAGACGATCCAATTCGTCTGGGAATTTGCAGGCCATACCCGCAAGCCCTGCCTCTTCAGGAATCATCTCCTACTGATTGGCTGATCGATCACGAATGACGGTTCTGATAGCGAGTTCCCTCCCTTCATCACCTCACGTGGACAGGAAGGGGGAGGAGCTATATGTCAGCTGTAGGACACGCCCACAGCGGCCACAGTGACTGCCATTGATATTGGGGCAGGAATGGCTGATGTCATTTCCTGTGTGGATCCAGATGTCAGTCAGAGCTAGAACCATTTGAAAATGGTTATTTGTTTTTTACACGAGGCATTTTGTGGAGTAGATTTGGGAGGGTCGCGCTAACGTTTTAGCTTCTTGTTGATATCCTCCCTGAGCTACGCCTCTGTAACGGGGTGTTTCGTTTTGTGTAAGTGTGAAATTTAGAGACAATTAATTGTAGTGTGATTGGAAATAGAAGAATGAGTGTTTTAATGTGGCACAATAGTGTCTGTAAGAGAATGTGTGTGTGTGCCTGTAAAGGGATGTTTTACACCACAGCGTTATATGTTGGCTGTTCATAACATACACGTGTTAGGCACAGATTGCAAGGTGTGTGTTACAAAAATGCTGCGTCTATTTTACTTCAAAGTAACATGTATGAAAAATGTCAGTTTATGTTTAAATGGGTTTAATATTTGCAAAACGTGGATGGGTGAATCTCACCAAAAATGTCCAGGTCACATTTCACCCCAAAATCAAGGGGAAAAAAGTTGCTTAATTTACGTGAAATAATTTTTTTTTTTTTAAATACAGATTTTCATGACAGTTAAACATAAAAAAAAAATATATATATATATATAATATGTAGTATTTTTATATTGTTTTATAAAAAATATGTATTTGAATGTGTGTGTGAATGAACACGTGTTTATTTTACATCAGTATACACACTTATTTATATATTTATATATACACACACTACATATATATGCACACATATGCACACACACACTATATATGCTGATGTAAATATATATTTTTTCATTTTATATAATGTGTATATATATATGTTGTAGAAACTAGTTCCCTGCAATAGTTTAACTGTCATGAAAATTGTCTTATGTCCACACACACACACACACGTTCTGTGAGGGCAATGGAGAAAGTGTGTGCGTGTGCTTTTCATTTACATCAGCATGAGTTAAAGGCAATATAATAAATACTATGTGTATATACAATATGTGTCTTTTGTATTAGTGAGTAATTTTCACCCAAATAAAATAGGGTTCTTTATTTCTTTAGATTTTGGAGTGGAAAATGACCTGGACATGTTGTTGACCAGTTTCATGAGATTCAGCTGTTTGTCCTGCATGTAGGAGGAGAAACCGTGAAATCATCTCAGTAGAATAGACCTCCTATAGCACCTATATCTCAAACATCACATACGAGTACATTAATGAATCGAGCCTGTGCAGGGTTTCATATTTTCTGTTTGTTGGTGACTTTTGTCTGATGCGGCATCATTGCCTCACTGCACCCTTACATTGCTTTTAGTTTCACGATTATAATTCAGACCAAATATGAATTTGATTTACCAGGAAACAGCATGAATAAACCTCCATTGTGGTTGTGAATGAGCTGTGTGTGTGTGTGATGTGAGCAATGATTGACAGAACAGACAGAAGGTGGGCCGGACCCCGCCCTTGTTCATTAACCCCTTTATGCCCAGACCCAGTGCTGTCATGTTGCTTAGCAACCCTTGCTGATCCCGGAGCCCGAGTAAGGCCAGCATCTCCGAACGACGTGGACCGGACCACGCTCGAAGCTTCCAGAGTCTGTTTTCAAGGGACGAATCTCAGCTTTTGTTGTTTCCTCTCTCTAAATACTCTTTCAACCCCAGAAGCAGTTTTCAGCTCAACATATGGTGATCTGTCTCCAAGTGCTGCTGCAATTGTAGAGAATGTAGCCAAAAGAGAAATAAACATTTTTTGAAAATATTTGGATACATGTGCTTTCTTGCGGTTTCTGTTATGTTTGCTCTCAGGGCTCTTGCTGGACAGAATCCAAAGTCAGCCTGTATTGTGTTGTGGCAGTCAGTGGTTAAAGATTTCTGCTTTATATCAGGGCCCTGATCATCGATGGGTTTATTTTGTGACGACCTTCTAACTGTACGCCCACATACATCATACATCCTTATCCAACCTGCTGTCTAAAAATGAACACTGTATCGCTTGACTATGGTAAAAGCACGAAATTGCAATGTGATTTCATGCAAACTATAATTTATACTCAACTCACAAATGACCAAATTAAAGAGACCGAGACAGCCCTAGTGTAAAACTGGGTAGTTTATTGCTTGTGTATGTTTGAATAAGAGATTCCTTCACAATTTTCAAACTGCACAAGCGCACATTCAGCCCTGCAGCGCATTTGTAACTGTGTTCCCGTTCATCATGACAGCAGAGCTATCATACAGAGAGTGTATGAGAGCACACGCGAGAGAGAGAGACAGGCCCAGAGCCCAGTCTGACCACAAATAGAGTTGTTTCTGAGGAAATCAAAGCATTCGAAACAAACGGTGCAAAGGAAGAAAGAAGTCAGACATTACATTGTAAAATCACATAGCAATTGATAATTACAGGGAATGCTACACTAATATTTGAAAATTGATTACAGGATATACAGAAAGAAAAAGCACGAGACGGCACAGATTCTGAGGAGAGCGCAAACCAGATATACAGCCATCTCTGTTTTTTTAAATGTATTTTTTAATATAAGCCGTCCAGCCACACGCTCATTACTCTCAGACACTGGCGTCTCTCAACAGAACCTTGTTTATCTCTGTGTGTGTTCACACACTGGAATCTTTTTGTACTGAATAAATACAATAGAGACGTACGGAGGGACGCCCTCCGGCCCTGGTCCGGTCGTTACGAGGACTCTGGGGCCACCTGCGCAGCAGTCATCTCCGTCGCAGCAGGCTTCTCTGAAGGCTTGTCTTTGACCGCAGGGGTGAAAGTGGCATCCAGTATGAGCGCTGGAGTTTGCTCGGAGGCTAAAGAGACAGGCAGGATGTGGTCAGATGGTGCCAGGGAAGATGGCAGCGTGACCCCGGGCATGCTGGGAAGTGTGGAAGGGAGAACGGTGTGCATGGGCAGAGGAGAGATGCCGGGCAGGTTTAGAGGAGGGAGAGGAGGCAAACCTGGAGAGAGAGATCAGATCAATATTCAGCAGTCTTAATAAATACAGAAATTAAAACTTTTTTCACTGTGGCTGGTTACTTTACACTGGCTTTCTGCAGGATTTTTAAAATCAAATTTCAACTTATCAAGTAACAATATGTTGAATCAATACATTTATTATTATTTTCAATTTTTTATGTGTTTTCTGTTTTGTTAATTTTATTTTTAGTGTGCTTTGTCATATTTATTAAAAAACGGTATAACTCAACTGTTTATCTCTAGGGGAGGGTGTAAAATGAGCCTATTTCCAAAAAAAGTGGAGTGTTCCTTTAAACTGCCATCATTTTAAAAGATGATATCTCCGATGCTATGAACTTTCAGCTTCTTAACTTTGCAGATATTGTTTCTGTTCAAACAGCAACATTAAACAATTTTAAATAGGGGACAACATTAAATAGGGGAAGTCGTGGCCTAATGGTTAGAGAGTCGGACTCGTAATCCAAAGGTTGCGGGTTCGAGTCTCGGGCCGGCAGGGATTGTATGTGGGGGGAGTAAATGTCCAGCACTCTCTCCACCCTCAATACCACGACTGACGTGCCCTTGAGCAAGGCACCGAACCCCCAACTGCTCCCCGGGCGCCGCAGCATAAATGGCAGCCCACTGCTCCGGGTGTGTGTTCACGGTGTGTGTGTGTGTTCACGGTGTGTGTGCACGATGGATGGGTTAAATGCAGAGCACGAATTCCGAGTATGGGTCACTTCACAAAAAAAAAAAAAACTAACTAACTAACGTTAAAAAAGTGAAATTGTGATCAACCACCCTTTAATGTTTAAGTAATTAAAAGGGTTTTTAACCATGTTAGGTTTTTACGATAATAAACTGTCATTGAATTAGATGCCAGATACAGTTTGTGTAACCTGGAAAAAAAAAGATGCACAATGCAGGACTTTTAATCATAAACAAGCCTGAAATACATCAGGACTCTTATTTTGAATATATCTATGCTTTACTACTTCCAGTTGCTTCAAAAAGATGGAGATAAAAATATGCAGTGTTACAACCATCTACAACATTATATAAACATGAACATTAAGTAAATCGCATTTGGTCTCATACTGATCTAATTTTTTGTGATAAACAGGAAAGTGGGTCCAGCCGAATTCAAATATTGATTTGTTAGAAAGGTATAAAAAAGGTTATTATACCGCGGTAGCGGTCATGTAAAGTCCCCCTCGTGTGAAGACCGAAGAGTGTAAAGACCATCGACTCTACCGTGCGATCTTTAATTTGTGTTCTGAAGATGAACGAAGGTCTTACGGGTTTGGAACGACATGAGGGTGAGTAAATGATGACTTAGTCTTCATTTTTGGGTGAACTATCCCTCTAAGGAACTGCAGGAACCCAGTTTAAGTGGGCAGTTCTTGGTCAGAATAAGCTGTAATATAGTTTTGGTGTGTGTACCTGCTGTAGTGGGAGGTAACCCACTGATTCCAGCTAACGATAACGGTAGATTGAGGTTTGGGAGGTTAGCCAGGTTTGGAAGGGGAGGGAGGCCAGATGGTAAGGACATCAAACCTGAAGACACAAAATCAAAATCATTTAACCACATGAATATTTGAATATTATACGTGCTGTGGCATTTCATTCACTTAATTAAAAACAGAGATGAGTGCATGTTCTTTGCCTGGTACGGTGATGGAGGGGTTGACAATGGGAAGGGGACCCAGCCCCGGTGTCACTTGAGTGGGCAGCAGGGGGACTGTGGGAACACCTGCCAGAAATTACAACAATTTTAAATTTTGCACTAATTACATTTAATTATATCATGAATTATGCGCAATGTAGGAAAAATATGAAGCAGAAAATAAAAGCAGAAATAATTCACCTGTGTGGAGCTCGCTGGGTATCGAGGTCGGGGCAGAGCTGAACGACAGGCCAGACAGACTGTCCTCAAGCCCTGTGGGAACAGGCTGTGACACAGGGGGTGGAGTTACTGCAGACAACTGAACCTAAACAAAACATCACGGAAGTCAAACGTCTTCCATCTATCCATCTATCATAACACACCATGTGAAACACATGCTAACCTCTGTGAAGCCGTCCTTCAGTGGGCTGGCGGGCTCACTGGGGGTGTGTCCGGGGAAGCTGATTTTCTTGCCCTCTTCGAAGGGCAGAGTAGGGATTCTGTGCAGGTAACCATAACCGATACCACAGCCAAGACTGAAGGAAGAAAATAATCATGTCAGACATGCGCACAGAGGTGTAGGATTTGGACCAATCTGACACAATTTATCCTTTCCTTAGATTTAACAAATCAATGATTCATTAGATAGACAAATAATCACAGACCCCTCACCCAATAAACATACTGAGTGCCAGGATGTCTGTGAAGGACCATGGAAACCAGGACACCTCACCCAGATCAGCTAAACTTTACGACCTAAAAGTATGTAGAGAGAATCTTCCCCCTACTCAAACTCTCTCTAAAACAGACACATACTTCTATAGGAAACGACTTCTTTCATTAATTCATAGAGAGATTTTTCTTTGCCCTTTCTATCACATATACTCAGGTCATTGTGTATATTATTACTGTTCTTATATATTGTATACGGTTTTATGCATGCTTATGATAGAACTACTCGTTCACATAACCTTAACTATACCATGTTTGGTCTCTATGAATTAATCTTCGGATGATCTAATCTAGAGTGTATATTAAATGTTTATACCAATGCAACATATTAGTGTTCTAAGAAACTTTAGTAGTTTTTGCATGAACACCAGTCGAATCATAATATGCAAAATAGCATGGTCTAAGACAAAGAGTCGTAAACTTTCCCTCTAAAAGCGAAAGTCACCATTGGCTCTTTGACCCCTGAGGGGTGTGACCTCCATAGGGTTTAAAAGGCCTCACTTCAGTGAACCGCCTAGTTTTTTTGCTTTTTAGTCTCTTCACTCATCTCTCATCCCCTTTCCATCTTCTGGTTGCTAAGTCCCAAGGCTGGCCTCGACACAGGCCAGTCTGCGGCTCTTTTAGATCCTAAGAGAATGAAGAGGATGAGCTAGAACTCTTCTGGACCCTTAAGTTTTTGTGCCAGGCTTTCGGTCTTGTCTTTCCATTCAACCAAAGATCCTCAGATCTCAGCAGATGTCTCTCTTAAGCCCGGTACACACCAAGCCAACGGTCGGCCGTCGGGCAGTTTTTGTTCGTTGGCCGACTAAGTTTTCTCAGTGTGTTCCACACCGTCGGCTGAAGTTGGTCCTCGTCTGCTTTTTTCGGGCCGATTCGACATGTTGAATCGGCGTCAGAGCTCGTCGGTCAGTCGGGCCATCTGATCATTCTGATTGGCTTTTTAGCTGGTGAACCAGTGCGTGATTAAGGCGCAGAACAGACGTGCTACTTGGCCATTGGGTGTTGAGCGCCGGCTTGGTGTGTCAGGGCAACTTTGGACGCAGACGCTGCCGACGTGAGCTGGCCCCGCAGTCTGTTTTCGTCACCACTAGTTCGTCGGCGTCGGCTTGGTGTGTACCGGGCTTTAGCTTTTTCACTTTCCACCTGGGAAGAAACTCCCAATCACCATCGAGTCAGAACATCTTTGGAATTAATCACTCTTCAAACCAGGAAGAACATGATTGCAAGTCCAAATCCTTGAAACCATCAAGACTTTCATCCGAGACTGCATCCGGACACTCGTCAATGACCAAGGCAATGCAAGTATCGTACATTTAACTAAACGAAATAGAGGTTTAGTATAAGCTATAGACCCTGTTATAACCGGTGCTGATGGTTTTACTCAGGTGGGTAACTGACTCTTTTCATAGCTTCATTCTCTGGTTTTCCTGATGGTTTCATCCATCAACTCTCATTTTCCCTTTCCCCATGTATGAGTGATTGTTGATGTTTGTTTGTTTGTTAGACTAGTTTGTGTTAGTGTTTAATTAATAAAACTCTTGTGCACAAATTACATGAGTTTCTGATTCTGCCTTGTAAATTAATGTCCCTTTACGATTTTGATCCTTATTACATGCTCTAATGCATTAATACTTAGAAAGGTATTTTCTGTGGCCACGAAAATATCCTTTCTTACAGTTGATATGAACTTATGTTCGCTGGACGAACAGATTAGTTGGCAATTTAATTCTGCTACAGTTACTACTTGCAGCTGATATAAATAATTGTAATTAATCATAATTAATTATATACATTTCCCTTTCGAGCTAATTTGTTACAGAGGCAGGAAGCAGAGAAAGCGAGAGTTTCACACACACACCTGCCCTCTCCACCCCAGGCACTGTTAGGCGTTATGACCACTTCTCTGCAGTTGTCCGTGTCAGTGTTGTAGACGTAGAGTTTCAGGCCTTTGCTCTCATGGGTTTCTATCAATGAGAATAAGTCCTCTGACTGGAGAAAGAGCACAATACACACAGAATGAAAATTCAAAAACCAGTTGATGAAGCAGTCATTTGCCTTTTTGGGGTTAGTGCTGCTGTGCCACTAACATTTTTACACAATGATTTGAACATTAATTTTTTTAATACCTTGCAACTTAAACATTTGCTTTTCTGTGATCTGTGCGTTGTTCATTGTAGCAAATTCTGCTGATTTGTCATCAAAATAATGCCATCTAGCTGGCTAACACAGATGACTTCTTATTTTAGTATTTATATACTATTATAGTAATTATTCATTTTGAATTAGCAATTTTTAATGTTATCAGATTTAATTGTAGTTTAATTTTCAGTAATTTCTTCTTTTTTTATTAGTTTTAAACCCTTTTTATTTTATTTTAAGTTTTAGTCAAGTTTTAGACTTTTTTATTGTAAACTTATTTCAGTTAGTTGCCACAGCAAAATTTTTCAAAAATGATTTTTAATACTAAGTTAACAATATCTACTGCTGTTTTCAACACCAGCACTGTGTTAAATTACAAAGCAATTAGTCTGGCATTGTACACCATCGTTTTCCAGAAAATTTTTGCTCATTAATTTTTTAATTAGATTTATCAGTGTAATTCACAGCTTATTTTATTTCACTTTCTTTTCTTTTTTTAATAAGGAGAATTTGTAAAGTGAACATAACATTTATTAAAAAATCCAAATGTTTCTAATAAAAATGCACTGCTAAAAATTTAAATTTGTGATTTTTTTATATTATTAATGCTTAATGCAACAATTTTTGGTGGAGTCTCAAAAACCAGCGTTTGTTTGCAAACCATAATTTATATTTGAGCTGAGGGGTTAAAGAAAAAGAAAATCCTGATCCTGCACTTTTTTCTGGGGGCGAGACGGGATGGGGTGGGCGGTGCGGGTGTTTGGGGTTGGCTTGGGGATGGGGCAGCATGCAACGACTGTGGCAAACTTTAACATTTGAAAAGATACTATGGCATTGCTATTCAAACTGAATTTTTTCACGAATATATGGTTGACCTGAAGAATGAAAGCTTGGAAAATTATGAGCTATATCACTGCTTATCGACACTAGGGGTGTGACAATACACAAAATACAGATACTTGATTCAGTAGAAAGAGACGATATTTTAATACTATTTTTAAGAAATTTTCAATGACAAAATTTGTCTTTTAATTACAAAGAGTAAAACAATGCAGTTGTATTTAGAAATATTTTAACTAATCTAGGGTTGTAACTAATGATCATTTTGGTAATCAAGTAATCTACTGATTATTTTGACAATTGAGTAATCTGATATTTTTATTAACACAAACAGACCCGAGTGAAAACCATAATCATCTCTTTCTTAGATGACATGATTACTCCGAGCTGTTTACAAAGCTCGGCTGATTTTTAATTAGCTGTTCTATGTAAATATGCGCTAGATGGACGATTTTTTAACGTGCCGCACATCTCCATTCATCAGGGCTGCGACTCTGCAGTTGGATACTATTATGCACGTCTAGGGTTTATAAGAGCAAAAACCTCTGATTGGCTAGTAATGTTAGTTTGGTTGAGAGTGAAAGCTGTGCTCCTCTCATACCATTGGTAGGCGAACTCGTGGATTCGAAAGTGATAAACAAGTTTATATGTTTAAATACATTTTTCCAAAGCCCAACACTGCACGCTGGAGATCTGGCACGGTGCCGGAGAACTTTAAGCCCTGTGAGCTGCAGAGAGTGACATTCTTCATTTGATCCAAAACCAAAAAAAACATGTACTCTAGAATTCTAGTACACTTCTGTATGTTTGTACACAATGATCAAGACATCTGAAAAGAGTAAGAAATGAAGAGAGAAACATACTTCGTTCATGACTGTGTCTGCTCCGATGATGTAATCCGTGTGTGGTCTTAAACCTGCTAATGCTGCTGGAGAATTTGGCTCCACTTCCTACAAAAACAGGTAAATTATGCATGAAAAAACTCATAAGCCTCCCAAACGAGGCTTGCATTTCATCTTACAGCTCGACCGACCGGTCTGTTTTACAAGAACACGCCCTTTTCAACCACTTCGCTGAATTACGACTAATTGACCAGAAGTTGTTAATCAAAACGAGCTCAAAGCAAACATGCTATTTTCATCAAACGCCACCCCACCCATACAAAATATGTAATGTAAATAACTCAAGCCTTCAGCTTTCTATGATTGCATTCGGCACTCTTTCATTTACTCACCAAAACATGCCAGACGTTCTCATTGGCTCCCTCAAAGCTGCAAAAGCGGATGCTGACTCCCAGAAGACCCTGACCGCCCCACATGTTGCTGGGAGTAACAGTAGCTTCCCGCAGCTCCAGGGTTTTGCTGCTGTACACCAGCATTTTCACAGGTTTTTCAACACTAGCCTTCAGTACGTCTTTCAACGTGTCATTATCCTTGTTCTTAGGGGGGGTGGAAAAGCAAAAACAACATATACGGTTGACATTTCTACTATCATTATATGTACATATAATGATAAAAAATTTTTTACAATGGCTTCAAATGTGGTTCATCCAATCAGATTTTAGAGTCAGAACTGTCAGTTTTACTGTTCAGAGTCTTTAAAGCATTAGATAATGTCAGATTTCATTTATAATGAGTTTAACTCACTGGATTATCCCATGATTTTCATTATTACACCGTTATTCAACACATAAACCAGTTTTCCATTTGAAATTCATAATGTCTCTTCATACAGGGTAAATCAAGCTTGCTTCTGGGCTCAATGAATAGCCGATAGATGATCCTCACCATGTGCAACGAACCTACCAGTCTGGTGTTGTTGATGGACACGATGAAGTCAAAGAACGGTTCCAGACCTGCTCTATGACCGGGAGAATTCTCCTGCACCTGCAGAACACAGAAAACACCCCATTTAACATTCCAATAGAACCAATGAATAACCTATTAAAACCAAAAACAAACATTACAATCGTCTAGCAAAACTCCAACCTGGCATATATCATAGATCATGAAATAATAAACTTTACAAGTAAATGCCAACTTAACCTTTCTATCAGATCCCTGACTGAGATGTCAACCATTGAGCAGCCACGCATACATGCACCCAATTATAAAAAAAAACAGCATGTCATTTCCTACATATTTCAGGAGAATCATAAGCAAACTGATTTAAATTGGGCCAATTCGAGTTATGACACATTAAAACAGTAAAGCATCATGCCATGTAGTAAGCTTCTTCAACAGTGCATCCAACAACAATTATAGAAAAAAAAAACACACGGTGTACAGTAGGATAAATGTAGATGTGCTTTTTAAAGGGTAAAAGTCTTTGCATGTCAAATGATGAAAACTCCCGTGAATTACATCCACATTTAACAGCAGAGATTTTCGTTTAGCCACATTAGCATTTAGCCAGGGTTAGCAGGCCGCACTGATATCCCCGGCCTCGATTTGAACTTTGTGCCGCACGCGATGTACGGCATGAGTGAACGGGAAAAACACACTCACTCTGAGAACGTGATAGCCCTCCGAACCACCTCCGGGAATTTCCACGCTCTGTGATCCCCCCATGATCCCCGCTCCGTGTCACCGGTGAGAATATAACCCGCTTTAGTCGTTTCTCTCTCACCAGTTGGTTTTGTGGACAGACTGGTCTCGACGGCAGTGAATGACGTGGCAGTGCAAGGAGGGCTCGTGCTCGTGTGGCGCACAGGTGAGACTGCGGCGAGCCTTTTCTCATATTATGAATAAAGAAATCATGGTTTATTTCTCATTTCTAAGTGTAATGCATGTGAACGATAAGACATGCAACCATAGAAAGCACAGCAGCGATGTCGAATTCGTGAATGAATCATCATGTGAGTCGGATCTTTTTGATGAGTTGTTCGAACTTATTTGAATGATTCAACAGAAACCTTTTTTGGGACACTCATCTTCATAAATAATTTTTCTGTGTTTGTGTGTAGTATTTGCATTTACTCTGTCAATGCAAATAATACATAACTTTTTTTAATCTCCAAGCATAAGATATAGAAGATATAGGAGTATTTGCTGGCTTGATTACGTAGCAGTCAAATTTTACAAAATGTTAACTTATGTATCGATTAGGGTTTGATTTTATGTTGTCCACTAGGGGTCATATTGCCATGTAATTTAGTTCCTGACAAACAGCAGAGATCACTTCCCCCTGGAGGAAGTCATATGTGTGCAACATGCTTCATTTCTTCATCACTCTGTAGATGTGCTGCCTTCTTGTGGCAAATAAATGATAGAAACTATAGTACAGAGACAAACGAAGAACGCAATAAAAGCCATGTTAAATAGACTGTAACTCATACTTTTGCAAATAAGTTTACAGCTGAACTTTTCTTTGATCTTTGTATAATTTTTACATTTACTTCTTGTGATCCAAATGACAAAAAGTAACTTGTACAGTATTTTAAACATAGTAATATGGTAATGTTTTATGGGGACCATATGGTATGAGTTTTTTATATAGTAGCATTATAATACCATTGCAATTATAATAGCATTATATCTATATTTTTCAAATAATACCATGGTAATTTCATGGCATAAGAATATCAAAGGCTAATCATTCGGTATTAAGGTTATATTATATATCAAATTGCAAAGGTATTATCAATTTACACCATTATTTTATTTTTAAGTATTTGTTGCCACAATATTGTTTTTTTAGGGCACTTTGATAGTATTTTTTAATATATAAACAATATTTTAATAACTAAAATGTTGTTTATATATGAAAAATACTATAAAAGTTGCCAAAATGTATGAATATATGCTAAATATATGTTGCAAACAGCTGTTTACAGCATGTATTTAGCATGCATTTGTGAACCTGGATCACAAAACCTATTTTAAGATGCATAATTTGTTTAGATTATACATAATCTGAAAGCTGAATAAATAAGATTTGATGTGTGGTTTGTTAGGATAGGACAATATTTGGCTGAGATACAATTATTCTAGAAAATCTGGAATCTGAGGGTGCAAAAAAACAACAACTTTAAAGTTGTCCAAAAGAAGTCCTTAATGCATATTACTAATCAAAAATTAAGTTTTGATGTATTTAGGAAATGTACAAAATATCTTCATGGAACATGATCTTTATTTAATATCCTAATGATTTTCGGCATGAAAGAAAAATGGATCATTTTGACCCATACAGTATATTGTTGGCTATTGCTACCTGTGCTGCTTATGACTGCTTTTGTGCTCCAGGGTCACATTTAGGCTAAATGCAAACATGGATTTTTTAAATATACTTTCAATGGCCAATAATATATTGTTAGAAAATATTTTTCCATAATACAAATACACTTTTTTTTTCTGTATATTTTGAAATATTTGAATATTTTCTTTATAGCTTCTAGTGCCTGAGAGCAGCTGGTTTAAAATAAGAATGAAATAAAAGAAAACACAAACAAACTCAGTATGAAGTGCAAGTTTATTAAATGCTTTAAAATAAAGGTGCGAGATTTTTACATTTGAAAAAGATGACTAACAGAACATTCTTATACTTTAATAGCTTTTTATTGCGCCATGTACGTGTGTTAATGACAGTTTACATATAATGCGATTGCATTTTAAAGTGCCAGCCTTACTGAGGAGACCAGATCGCCCTCCTCACATTCAACATGTACAGTCAACCATTTACAGCAATAGAGGAAAACGATTATTGTGCATTTGTCAAAAACACTTTGAACAAATAGAGAACAAACAGTCATCTTTCACATGTTCCAAAGACAACAGCTGAATCTAAATACCGCATAGCAATAAACTTTTAATAAGTGTGAACATGAACACAATCTTCCAGCATCCTGAGGACATTTCCAGCCTTCCTTCTAAGTTTGTGCTTTTTGCTTTATTTTCTCTTATTTCTTTTCTCTCTTTATTTTTTTTTTTTTAAAATATGATGCTATAATCGCCTGAGTTGAATATCAATAATTAGTAATATACATCTGGTAACTAACTACCTTCATATAATTGATAGGATTGCTTCTAACATTCAGTCAAAGATACACACGATAACATTATAACACTAATGCACTGATTGCACAGAGTTAAGGGCCTCAACGACAAACATATACAATATATTCATATGTAAATAAATGTGTATAGATTTATACTATAATTTATACGCTTGCTTATTTCAAAGAATATTGAGTATATTGTAAATGCATGGCACTAGTTCTGTCTTTGGCTCACAAGTACACTACTGGACCATAAAACATTAGCCTAAACTTGTTTGATAATATATAACTTGTGTTAAAATACAAATGAAGAACCGTTACGAATGAGAGAAATACCTTTGAACACCGTTGGCTCACAATAGAAATAAGTCTTTGTTTATAGATTTATATCAGTACATTTCAAACTGAAAATTGAATACTTATGTTTCACCTCACAAAGGTGTTGATTAAACACTTTACATGACCTACTACAAGGTTAGTTTAGGAAACACAACACGATCAACCACTGGTTTACACACAGACCCCACTACTACACAGAAAGGGGTTCGAGTTTCATTAAAAGGGTGGTGCGTCTTTGCTTGTCTTTATATTGTATTTACAAACCCAAGCACCGACTGTTACACATGATCCCAATGGATTTAAACTGTTATAATGTGACCGTTTAGCTATACGGGCTACGTAATCTGTGAGTTAAAGATCTAAAGACATTGAGAAGAAGGACAGAACATATTGGACCACAATACGACGTTGAAACATAGCCATTAAATGTGTAGGCCGGGCAACCGTCCTGTCGAGATGCACGAGCCTTGAATATAGACACAGAGCTGCAGGTCTTTGCTCTTAGTTACACGTCGTGACCCAGCCTCTCGATCTCATCGATGAGGAAATCGATGTCGGACTTGGTGACGGCGTGATTGGAGACAACCATTCGGAAGAAGTTGACCTTGTCTCCCTGTGGTTGGTATCCTACCATAGTTGTGCCGCACTCCATCATCAGTGCTTTGATCTTCGGCGCCACCTGCAGGGGAGACAGCGTAGTTTATGACACAAGTTTGTAGTGATGGGAGAAATGAAGCTCAGCTGAACCAATTTTCTTTGTAAAATTATTAATTGTTTCAGTTGACTCAAAACGGTGTAAATGGAATGAAAAGACAACCCAAATATGTAAATATGATGACATCCTCTACAAACTAATTGCAAATGTTTTCATGAAAGTGTTATTACTTGTAAGCTACAAATAATTAAATACCATTAAAGAACATGGGTTCACAAGGTCAACAGCATATACCGTATACTCTTAAAAATAAAAGTTCTTAATTGGCATTAATGTTTCCTTGAAGATCCTTTAACATCCAGGGATCTTTCTGTTCCAAAAAAGGTTCTTTGTAGTGAAAAAGCTTCTTTAGATTTTTCAAATTTTCTTCACACAAAGAAAAAAATGTCCTTTTAAAGTAACAGTTCACCAAAAAATTAAAATTTGCTGACAATTTCCTTATCCTCAGGCCATTCAAGAGTTTGTTTCTTCATCTGAACAGATTTGGAGAAATGTAGCATTCAACACTTGCTCACCAGTGGATCCTCTGCAGTGAATGGGTGCCGTCAGAATGAGTCCAAACAGCTGATCAAAACATCCACAAGCAATCCACATGACTCCAGTCCATTAATTAATGTCTTGTTTTAACTTTAAACTTAACTTTAAAGCACAAGTCCATAATCCATCCTAATGAAAAAGTCGATGTCTTGTTGTCTTGATCTGTGCACATTTCTCTCCTGATTCAGATGAAATTATTTTTCACAAGTGTTATTATGGATTATAGACTCATATTTTAGCCAGAACTATTGATTTGTTTCTTACAAACATGCAGCTTTTCACTTCATAAGACATTAGTTGATGGACTGGAGTGGTGTGGATTATTGTGATGTTATTATCAGCTGTTTGGACTCTCATTCTGACGGCACCCATTCACTGCAGAGCATCCATTGCTGATCAAGTGATGCAATGCCACATTTCTCCAAATCTGTTCCAATAAAGAAACAAACTCATACATCTTGAATAGCTTGAGGGTGAGTATTTTTGACTGAACTCTGTTCTGAGTTTAAAGTTTATTTGGGGAACCCAAAATGAAATCCTTGTTCAAAGAGTATTTCGTAACGTAGCCTCATCTGTTGAAATCACATGACTCTTTGATAAAAGCTTCAAAACCACTGATTCGAAGCAAGATTTGTCAAATTTGTTTTGATCACTACCAGTTTGTGTGCTTGTTATTCTCTTTTTTATGTAATTGAAATGTGATGAAGTACCCTGTGTAGTTTCTCTCTTCGTTCGTCTCCATGTGGCATGCCACGCAAGCTTGGTGGAATATACCAGAAGCAAACATTTGTGTGCTGGGGCTGCAGAGAACAAAAGCAAGCAATAAGAAAAGTCATTACATTCAGTATTAGGTAAGCAGTTTTTTCAATCTATACTTAAGTATGCATGTGCCTGATACAAACCTGGCCCTCAAAGACCATTTCATATCCCTCACGGTTCTTGATTTTATTGTAGAGATATTCAGAAAGCTCCAGACATCTGTCAATATGCTGCTCAAACCCAATTGTGCCCTGCACGGATAAAATTCACCAGTCAGAATAATAATGTGTGTTTCTCAGCACAATACTCATTGCTATAGCCACATAATTGTTTTTATTCTAAAATGTGGGAATACAGTGGATATATACCACTTTACCTATTATACATAATGTATAATATAATATATAGAAATAAATACACTGTATAGCAAATCTTGGCTTTGTGATTGTTTATATTGTTGCAAAAATGTAAACTATTATTGCAGATATTATATCCAACTTTCTTTGCATATATACAGTATAAAGCAATATATAGTATATACTACCTACATTTTTTTATTTTGCTGCAAAATGTATCACCCAGCTCTCTATTTAAAGTTGCACTTATAAGTATGTCTCATATACTCATATATACTTGCAAATACCTGCTTGATTGTTTATTTTGTTACAAAATGTAAACTATATCATCGCCCCGCTCTAATCTGCTAAATGCATCTATAAGGCATGAAGATATTACGATACTTCATCATCATTTTCTGTGAAGCTGTTTTTGAAGCAATGTGTATTGTGAATAGCACTATATACAGTATATTAATTGATTTGACATGGCATAACAGCAGCTGTTGTGACCCACCTTGGCCTTCCACATGAGCCAGAATTTGAAGATGTCTACATGTCTGCCACACTGGATGGCCTTGTCGCCGGTGTCGTAGTTCACATCGTACTGTTTGTCTGGTTGGAAGAGGTATCCAGCGCACATGGAGTTGCATCCCTGCAGAATGCCCTGCAACAGAAACACATCTCCTGTGATCAGTAACTGTATAACTAAACTTTAAATGCATTTGAATTGACTTGAATTCATTTAGCAGACACATTTATCCAAATCTGCATCTGCATATCCAAGATCTTTGATCTTCTTTAGACTTGTACAGGATTTTTTTTATGTTTTTGAAAGAAGTGTCTTCTGCTCACTAAGGCTGTATTTATTTGATCAAAAGTACAGTAAGAACAACATTGAGAAATATTACCATTTTAAAAAACTATATATTATATATATATATTAAATGCCATCATTTATTCCTGTGATCAAAGCTGAATTTTCAGCATCATTACTCCAGGCTTCAGTGTCACATGATCCTTCAGAAATCATTCTATACTGATTTACTGCTCAAGAAATATTTCTGATTATTATCAATGCTGAAAACAGGTGTGCTACTGATTTTTTTTGAAAAACTGATTTTTGATGAATAGAAACTTCAAAGGAACAGCACTGATTTTAAATAGAAATAAATGTCTTTATTGTCACTTCTGGTCAATTTTATGTGTCCTTGCTGAATAAAAGTAATAATTTCTTTAAAAAAAATCTTACTGACCCCAAACAGTAATGTATATAGATGGGCTTTTCCGAGGCAAATGTTCATTCCAAATATAAATGGGGCCCAAGTCTGTGATAAATCCTGACTGTTTATGTCGTTTGACTGTTTACTGTCTCACCTTTTCTCTAACCAGGATGGCTGAGCATTGCAGTGGTACACCCATCATCTTATGAGGGTTCCATGTGACTGAGTTTGCTCTGAAACAGACATGTGGGTTTTCAGGTCACACTGCACCTTTATTTTGATATACAGTCATTTTAGCACCTCATCTCGTGTGATTTTTACATACCTCTCAATGCCGCTTAACTTGTGACGGTGTTTCCTGGACATCAGCAGTCCTCCACCCCAAGCACCCTATACATGTACAAACACCATTGACTGAATGATTTAAGATGTATTAATTAATTTAATCAACGCTCCATTTATTATATTCATCTATGTAGTTACCATTTCAGCGAATTCTGAAAGCTCTAATTGGAAATGCATGTATATATTTGAATCAAACTTACATCCACATGTAACCACAGGTTGTACTTCTCACAGATGTCGGCAATGTCGTTGATGGGATCGAATGCTCCGTATACTGTGGTTCCAGCTGTTGCGTTCACAAACAGTGGCACGTAACCCTAAAATAAACATTCAAAATTACATCCACTGCTGATAGTACAGTACATGGCCTAAAGATAGTGCCCTAACAGCAAGTTCCCAATTTATTAACAGAGAGACTTAGAATTTGTACTTAAAGGTCAAATCATCCATCAGCTTGAGAATACCTGCTTCAGTATTGATCCACTGAACTCTCCAGGCACTGAGGTTAAATACTCTCACTCACTTGTCTCAGCAACACAGAACAGCGCAGTGAGTCTGAGCATCTACTTACCTTCTGTTTGGCATCAATGATCTTGGCCTCTAAGTCAGCAGGTATGACACGCCCCCTGAAACAAGACAGCCAATTAGGTGTAAGTGGGAGGGACTCTCGCAAATAAAACATGAGCTTTGAAAGAAAGTAACATAGTGCTCAAAAGATGATACCTCTCATCTGTCTTCAGGAGAATTACGTTTTCTTTGCCAAATCCCAGCACTGCTCCTGCCTTTTTGATTGAATAATGACTCTGCAAAAAACAAACAGTTGAGCTGCCAATTAATCAAATGGCCAAATAGCATAAAATGTATGCAACAGATTTGTTGATTGAAATGTAAATACTTGTTTTTGGTGCTAATTTTGGGTTTCTGATTCCAAAAATATGCTTGTTTTGCACAAGTAAGCCACACATTTCGTAGCATATTTGCTTTCTATGATCATTTGTAAGGTGAAGTTTTGTACATCCTTTAAAAAGTGTCACTAAGACATAAGTCATATCTTCCTCTGAGCCAGGTTACAACCATTTAAAAAAATCTCAGCTGATTTTCACATGATTTTCAAGGTTATAATTATGGCCAGTGACAGAAGAAAATGCAAACATGAGCCAGATGTTTTCTGCTACACATGTGGGTGTTTTAGACAGCGACATAAAAATGCAGATTTTGTGAAAAAAAAACTTATTTTGCAAAGTTCTTTGACCTTACATTGAATATTTGAATGCATTTTTTTATAGTCTTTTGCCGATTGTAAGATAAATTATACATTTTGAATATTTGTTTTTGAATAAAACTTTTGACTGCTTTTGTTATTTTAGTAAGTGCATTAAAGCTGATATATCCTTATCAGATGTAATATATAATATACCAAATATATTTTTACTTTTTTTTTTTTTCAAGATTCAGGTCTGTGTAATATGTGACCCCTAGAGGGAGACAAATCCTCTGCTTAACTGCAGTGAAAGTGAGTACTTACATGTTCAGAAGTGAAAAGCACCAGCCGTGGTGCTGCAGACATGCCTTTGGTTTTGACTTCAGGGAAATACTTATACCGCGCAACCATCACACTGTACATGTTTGATATGGCACCACCTGTGAACAGATTCATCTCAGTACAGCACCAAAATAAAATGTGTTAGCCAAAGGAATAGTTCAGCCAACACGAAAATGTCATAATTTCCTCATCCCCTAATTGTATGTATATTTATTAGGCTATGTCTTTTGGGTTACGTTTGTAATGGCGGTATTTCATCATTCAGTGTGTTATGGACCAGTTTACCTGGTGAGAAGAGTCCATCGCCATCACCATTAGGCCACCCAATGATCTCTCTCATCTTCTTGAGGGTCAGCTGCTCCATCAGAACAAACACAGGAGCGATTTCATATGTGAACCTGATCAACACACAGGAAGACCAGATTTAGTCACATGAAGCAGAAAGACTGAAATGGTATTTTCTTGTAAAACGTACTCCAGTAAGCCCTTATTTACACCATCGAAAACTCATCTTTTCCAGTGCAGAAAATAGATGTTTAGTTCTTATATCCACCTTATTTTTAACCTAGGCTATCAGTGGGTCATTTGTAACTTGTATGTGTGAGACTTCCGGTGTTACTGGCTTTCAGTTACTTTAACTGTACAAAAACAGCACGTTACGCTTCTAAATATTGCAAATTGGTAGCTATTTCTTTTCATATTATTTTAATTTATTATCGTATTAGTTAACACACTGATTTGTAGCACAACCCTGTTGAAATATCCAGCATGGTAGCCTATGTTTTGAAGCATGGCTGCTGGTTTGAGCTGGTTTAAGCTGGTCATGTGCTGGTCCTAAGCTAGTCCTGAGCAGGAGCTAGTTGCTTAGGACCAGTTTAGGACCAGCACATGACCAGCTAAGAACCAGCTCAAACCAGCTCATGACCAGCTCAAACCAGCTCAAACCAGCTCATGACCAGCTAAGAACCAGCTTAAACCAGCTCATGACCAACTAAGAACCAGCTCAAATCAGCTCATGACCAGCTACGAACCAGCTAAAACCAGCTCATGACCAGGAAAGGACCACCAGCTCAAAGCAGCAGCCATGCTTCAAAACCAATACCTAACCAGCATATGCAGTTTTTTTTCAACAGGGAAATACTTCTGCACTTTTAGTTTGGATACTTAATTAATATTTACTTATAGCCTACTGCAGCTAATGAATCGGAAGTGTCGCACATTCACCAAAAAAACATATAGGGTTGTGGCTATAAGGGATAAAGCTACAGCCAATAAATTAGCTATTATTAAAAATTTTTTGTGTTTGTTTTGGGACCTATTCCTTTAGGACTTATTGGTTTTAACAACCCAAGACGGCTAATTAGCAGTAGAAACCCACAGGGTCCATAACAGTTTCCATTAAAACCAATAGCCTACAAGTCCCATTATAGGCGAACCAGTACAACCATTACACATTTTGTAATGGTGTCTGTTGTTTTTTTTCAGCAGGGTTATTAACGTCTACACCTACCCCGACCCTAAACCTACCCCTTATAATAATGCAAAAACAGTTATTGTTGTGAGACAAAAATGACGCTATAGGACTATTGATGAGCGCATGCAGTAGCCGCAGCTGTATCCCTTCTAGCCTTAACCAAAACTGTAGCTTAATTTCACCGAGCAAAATAAGGTGGATACAAATTATTATTTATTTCTTTATTTCTTTTATTTATTTAACCTTACTTCGATTTTGGTCTGAAAATTGAAAATTTGGGCATGGCTATGAGGTTTGTATTTATGCTATTAAATCAACAGTCTATTAATGTTCCACTTCTGCAAATTGTCAAAATCTGGCAACAACTGCTTCAGAGAATCACAGTTCCTTCAGACATCACATACTGTTTCATCAGAGACATTGTGTCCCTCTCGGCTGCTTTGAATATCGCTAATTAAAAGACGGATGTGATAGACTAGATAAGGGCTCATTTCAGGCTGTTTTAATGAAGGGAGTCAGTACTCTGATGGCTATCTGAAGGAGTTCAGCCTGAAGGGGGACAGGCAGCGCACAAATGAGGGGACGGCTGCGCGCGCGAGATAAGACCACGCTTCAGCACAAATCCATCTCATTCACAGAAATGATGGACGAAAGTGGATGAACGTGTGATGGAACACAACTAGGACACGGAACAGCCCTGGGCAGACTCACTGTTCAGCTCCGTCACAAAAAAGGAACAAAGATTTGAGACAGTAAAATAACGGGGAATCATTAATAACACGCAGCGAAAACATGATTCCAGCTGTCATGATGTCGTATAAATAGAACAATGTTTCTTGCGCAGGCCTATAACACGTGTTGGATTTGACAAATTACATTTTCATATAGCCTACAATGGAGGAGAAACCAACAGGAAATTTAATATCTGCCTGACTGCACAATGCATATTGGGACCGTTTATATGCTCACCTATATTATGAAATTAAAATGCTTTAAAATTATTATTTTTTTTTTATTTGCACTGTAATACAAAATTCAATTATGAGTAAATATTGTGTATTTTACATTCTATTTACTGTACACTCTTAAAAATAAAAGTGCTTCAAAAGGTTCTTCAAGCAATGCCATAGAAGAACCATTTTTGGTTCCACAAAGAACCATTCAGTCAAAGGTTCTTTAAAGAACCATACCTTTTTATAATCTGAAGAACCTTATTTCACCACAAAGAAGCTTTTGTGAAACAGAAAGGTTCTTCAGATGTTAAAGGTTCTTTGTGGAACCATTTAGACAAAAAGGTTCTTCTATGGCATCGTGAAGCACCTTTATTTTTAAGAGTGTATTATGCATTAAATATGATCAGAATTTTATTGCCATATCAATATCTTCATCAACCATTGAAAATCATTTGTCAAAGAGATAAAGAGCCCTATCATCCACCCCTAAACACCTTGGCAACCACCTAGCAACACTGTAGAAACATACACAACCACCTTACAATGCAGCAACTAGCTGGAAATATGACTAAAATTTCTCTTCTTGTCTTTTATGTGAAGCTATTTTGAGGGTGTTGGGGTAGTTGTGTGTGTGTGTGTGTGTGTGTGTCAGTCCATTAGCTGCCGGTCAGTGTGTGTCACTGTTGATGAGAAATAATGGGTCTAAATTAGTCACGGTGAATAATGACAGAATAAGCAGCATTTGCATCCCATCCATTCACGGAATCACAGACACGAGGACACTCCCCTTTCTCTTCTCACAAAGCCCTTTCTATAGCGTGTGTGCGCGTGTGTGTGTGTGTGTGTGAAGGTGGCAACAGCAGAAGCGACACTCTCAGCAGTGACGAAATGAAAGGTTTTAAACATTGCAGGTGAAATCCTTCAAAATGGGACACAGAGCGGTGGGAGGCCAACAGAACAGCTTCATCCCTGGAGCAAGACGATGGCATCGTGTGGGAGAGATGGAGAAACGTTTAGCCTGAGATTCTGAAAATACGTCAGCGTCAGAGTGAAGCACTAATCAACATCCTCCTCCCAGATAGACTCCCACACTCTCATCTGCTGTACTAACACACCTCTGCCATTAGTACTTCATGCACAAGAGCCAGCCTGGCTCCATCCGCCTTCAGATACAAATATAGTGCTTTTTAACCTCATATTGGTGCTTTACAGCTGAGATATGAAGAAAGGGCAAAATTCAAGGTTTAATACAGAAAAACCGTCCAACACATCGATCGCCTCTTGGCTTCTCAAATGTCAGCAGCACTTGAGGCACTTGAGAAAACACTACAAGCTGTTCTGAAACCTTAGTATCCACTGCATGTGCAAAATGAAAATTGTGGTGACTGTGTGCATCAAACAAATGCAAAAAACACATATTATACTAATCTAATGGCATGAAAATACATTGCAAACATACACATATATAGGGTGAAATAGGCAACAATTATAGAAGTGTCCGCCATATTACACTGAACTTATCACACTGCTCTCTGGGAATATCTTTTTATATGCGCCCTTCAAAGTGGTGTCGGAAATATTGTAATTATGAGTTCCAAGTAAATAAATGACCAAGTAAAGTCAAATTCAAAGGGAAGCTTTGAATTGTAGATGATACACGACTTGTTGAGTTGTGACGTTTAAAGGAGTGAAGTGATATGAAACATGGCAGAAACACTGATCTAAAAGATGGATATTATTAGCTATATATAAAGATCAGTGAGGGGAAAGCAAGTTTAATACTCAGTTTTGGTGATTTTCTGTATGTAACACAAACATATAGCTGTAAAACCATGTATAAGCAACCGAAAAAATGAAACAAGGTCTTTATTTTGTATTGGTCTAACAGAAAATTATGGTTAAAGCTGGTTCGTTCAGTTTGGCTAAAAGAAAAATAACATTCTAACACACACAAAAAAATTTAAAAAACTAAATAATAATATTTAAATAATATTTTTTGCTTGACACCACATGCTGATGGTCAGACACTGACTAGATTTTCTGACTTTTCTTGGTATATAAGAGAAAAGAAGATGCATATTTTAAAATAAGATTAAGAATATTCCTCTCTTTATTTATAGTAATTAAGTATAAGATAACAAATGTACTGTATCATCTTTAATGGTGAAATTAAGTTGTAAAAATAATTGCCAAATAGTATTGTATATTGATTATATAATACAGATGATTCTTTTTTTAAAATAATATAATTATTTTGTTTTGTTTAGGCAATTTTTGCCCGACTTGGAGGTACGAGGTTCACACATGACCTTGAAAGCAGCCTCACATTTTTAGTCCAAAATGGGGGTATCTTAGAGCAACATTAATGCTGATCTATTCAAACATATTTCATGTTGGAATGCAATTATGATGCCTTAAAATACTGCCTATGTAGGCAGCTCACAATGGAACAGAGCCTATGAATATTCGATGTCACACTATTGAGAAACAAGCACTACAGAAATGCAAGTGTGCAAATATGATATGGATGTAAAAACTTTGATACTTTAATGTTTTTGGCTCTGCTGTTCCTCTACATATGTGGTAATAACATAGCTTAAGAGGATATTAATCAAAGTAATTCCCTTTTGCCAAAACCCATTGTTCATAGTTATGGCAATTTAATAAGGCTTTTTCATCTTAACTGACTTCTATTATAAGAAGCTCTCTATTTATATTAAGAAAGACAGCTGTAATGAAGTGCTTGGTCCTCTGAGATCAAAATTGCCTCCGGGGGTAAAATGCGATGGCCAGACTGCTCGGCCCGCAGGGACACGCTCTTCGACTGGCTGGTCCCAGCTGGCACACACTTCCTACCAGCCCACAGTCACACGCAATCAATGGGCTGTTAAATAGATTGGTACAAGTCCATTCTGTGCTTTAGTGCTGTAAGACTCCTCAGTGCTGCACTAACAGCAGCAGCATACGATTCATGAAAAAACCCATCAGCTTCTGTTGTATAGTTGTAGAAGGGGCTAGTTTTCACCTGGGGAACGGGTATGGCTTATTAAGTACCGGATTTTGATTCCAAATGTCCAGCTGCACAAATGCTTGTTCTTTCTAGTAATAATTTGGGTGATTTATTGTATATAAGGAACAAAGTTAAAAAAAAAGAAGTAAAATTTATGGTAAAGAAATAAATGGCCAGAACTATACCAAATAACTATGGTAGCAACATTTTAGGGTTTTATGGATTTAATTTACAGTAAAAAAAAAAAACTGATATAAAGTTAATATACCAAGTAGGTTAGTATATTAACTAAAAACATAACAGCATAGGTGGTAAAGAGAAAGACACATGATGAATCAAATCTCAGCACAAGCCAGGGTTTAGTTGACTAAAATTTAAATTAAAACTAAAACCATAAAAGAACATTTTGTTACTCGAAATAAAAATTATTTTTTTATTTAAAAATCTATTTAATTCACAGTTTCTCATTTTTATTTATTTTAACTCAATGTGCTAAAATAACTCAAACTAATACTGAAAAAGATTATATAAAGTAAATAAGAACTACTAAAAAAGACAAAATACCACATATAATTATTATAATTTTAAAATGAATACAGAAATGAATATATAATTGATATTAATTATATTTTATCATTAACATTATGAATATTTTAGATTTGAAGGATTGAGTCGATACAGAAAATGCCATTAAAAAATAAAAAATATTCCCTGGAGAAAATATGTGACAACCAGCCCCAGATGCCTTTTTGTTTTAAATGGGAACAAAAATATTCAATGTGTCAGTGCCATCTATACTATCGTTTCTTTGCAAATCGCATGAGCAACTCATCAGACAGAAATGCCCAATAGAACAGCTCCGTTCAATTTGCTCTTTATATCAGCAGTGAAATGTGTAACTCTATGGGCTGATCAATATGCAATCTCACAGGCCTGGAGGGCAGCGGGGTGGCTACAGCATTCAGACACATCACTCGATACAGCCTTGACACGAGCCATAGCGTTCAAACAAGCCCTTTACATAACCTCAGAGCAACGGAAATACTTATATACATAACACAGACAACATGCTGTTATTGCCGAATGACCCCAGCAAGAGGACGGGAGAGGACAGGAGATCGGTGGGTTCGAGTAACTCACATGTTAGTGTTGGCAGTAGAGGTGAGCCATTCTCCAGCCAGACCGATGATGTCCAGACCAGATGAAAGCTGATTGAAGAATCTAGGATGACCTAGAAGAAGACATTTTACAGGAACTATAAACACAAATTGCAAATACGTACTCTTTAATATCATACAATGAATCAACCAGACCAGAAGACTGTTGTTGAAAAGTTTGAGGTCAGTAGGATTTTTTAGTGTTTTTGAAAAAAAAATCTCCTATGCTCACCAAGGCTGCGTATATTTGATCCAAAAATACGGTAATATTGTGAAATATTTTTACCACTTAATATAACTGCTTTCTCTTGTAATATATTTTAAAACATAATTTATTCCTGTGATACAAAGCTAAATTATTAGCATCATTACCCCAGTCTTCAGCGTCACATGATTCTGCAGAAATCATTCTAATATGCTTGATGCTCAAGAAAAATGTCTCATTATTATTGATATGGAAAAACAGTTGCTATATATATATATATAGTTTATTTATTTTATTATTATGTTAATAATATTTTTTTGTGGAAACCATGATACATTTTTAGATTTGGATTCTTTGTTAGAAAGTTCAAAAGAACAACATTTATTTGAAATAAAAATTTAATAAATGTCTTTACTGTCACTTTTGATCAATCTAATGCATCCCTGCTGAATAATTCTTAAAAATAATAATAATAATAATTTGCACGGTACTGTATATAAAAACAGTGATATGGGTTATAGTTGCTCCAAAATATTTGGACACTTAAAAATGCATTTTATTGCATTAGACAGTAAATATCAGTAAATATAATATGTGGTTATTATATTTCATTAGCTTTCTCCATTTCCATTCATATATTGCCTGTACATTTTTAAAAAAGCAAGTAAAACTCATTTGAAAACACATTGAATTTAAATTCCTCAACTGTTAACATAGTAATATCCAAAACTGCTCCTTTCAAATGACCAAGATATAACTTATGTGAATAAACAGGAGGAACCTATCATGAATCATCATTTAGTATATCATAATCAGCTCATATCTCTGTTGTCAGCTGTAAATTATATGAATTAAAGTTAAAGCTTGACTTATGCTGACTCATGCCGGGTGTATGTGATGATTGGACGCTGTGGTTATTGCTCCACAGGCCTGTACCTGTTCTGACTCCATACTTGAGCGTGTCTCTGCAGTCCACCAGGATCTGCTCCAGCGACTCTGGCTGGTCAGACAGCTCCAGGTTGAAGCCCTCCATCCCCTCTAGGAGCTGGTGAGGGTGATGGAAATCCAGCACTTTGGTGGATCTGTCGAAGGTCTTGCGCACATAATTAGTGAGGATCTCCACCACCTCGAGAAGAAACTGGATGGTTTGTTCCTCGCCATTTTTAGCAGGCAGTAGATCTGGAATGGAGTGAGCCAGCATATTTTACAGCAATTTCTTATGCCCAAATAATAAATCTTAGTTGAGGTAACATATGAAACACATGCAGTAAATGATTACATTTTATTTGACATAACTTGTCATAGTCTTCTAAATGTTTGACCAATTAAAACATTTTCTGAAACATGATTCAGAATGAGGTTAGTCGTTACCTCGAGCGAACAGGTTGGAGAAGTCTGTCTCTGCGCGCGTGAAGCGCTCGCTGTTGTCACAAGACATCTGGTTCTTCGCGCTCTCCTTGAAGGAGCCCACCATCCGACTCTTCTCATCCAGACTGTTGTTCTTCTGCAGGAAACCTGCATCATTACAACACGGGGAAGAATTGCAAAACATATCCTCAGCCTTGATTCTGGATGCTAGAGGAAAAAAAGTTGTATCTCCAACCAGTTGCTTTAACATAAACAGCAGCTTGCTCTCTGATATTTATACCTAAGGCTGATTCCAGTGGTTGGAGTTTTAGTAGGACAGCGCAAGCCTGTTTATAGATTGCTGGAGGTTCAGAGGTGTTACTGTAGCCATGACATCAGAGGACATGCAGGGTGTGTGTTTTTTGGATCATGAAACACTGTTGAAACACGGATGAGTCTGGGTCTGTCATCCTTCACAGATTCCGCTTGACTGACTAGATGATCCATGCCATTAACTGCCGACAGGCTCATTCAATACACCGAAGCTCCCATCTATCGAGGATGCTTCATTGCAGCATCTTACCTGATCATGGACAAAGCTTAAAGACCCAATTATAATTAAATTAAAATGAAAGGTTCTTTACTGGTATCGATGGTTCCATGAGGAACCTTCAAGAATCCATTAAAGGTTCTTTATAATGGATAAAACGTTCTTTAGAGTTTTAAAATATACTTCGCATTCCAAAAATGGTTCTTTTAAGAACTGATCACTGAAAGGTTCTTTGGGGAACCCAAAATGGTTAATTAAAACCCGATTTGGAACCTTTATTTTTAAATGTGAAAGAGATAAACACCATAGCAATACAAAATATGTATATTTTTTCAATCATAATTCATAGGCTACATTTTGTACTGACTGGTTTTATTTATGGAGAGCTGCTTAGAGCCACTAAATATTATAAAACATGGGTCACAGATGGTTGGTAAGATTATAAAGAATATTTCTCAATATTTAACAGCATATTTCCTTAGAGCATCCGTCTTTCGGTCACGAGGACCCGGTTATCTCTCTCATTTTGAGCAGGACTATCACACAATATTATCAGAGAAAACAGACCCCCTCTGCCCACCGTGCAGCCCATCTCTCTCATTCAGGCTCGGTTCTGATAAGAGCTAATGACTATTCGATGCCGTAAATCTTTGGCGATGCGCTGAACATCAATAGGCGACACGATTTTATTTCGGCTATCAAAATGGATTTTTCTGTTTTCTCTCAAGCTAAAGACCAAAGGCTTTCTGGTCTTCACAAGCACGTTCAACATGTTTATTGTGCATGCAATTCAAATAAAACACACATTCTGATATGTTTCTGTAAATTTAATCAAAATATATTTCTGCATGAGCTCTCTCCAAAGAAAGAAACAAAAATAAACACATAAAGAAATTAATGCATAAAGAAATTGTATTTTTTTTATTTTTTTTATTTATAGTTTTTTCCACTTATGCATTCGCGCACGTTCCATTTATCCCTGTACGAAATAATTTTACTGACACAATGATCATTTAAGTTTTCATTTTGTTTGTGTTTTCCTGTAGGCTGTAGCATATGCATTTTATTATTAATCATGGTTTTTGCAATAATTATTATTACATGTTCATTTTTTAAAATGAAGGCGAAATTAAATCCAGAGGATTGCGATACGAGAATGAAACGACTTAAAGTTCACCAGGAGCAATGGCCACATCCTCCCAGACGTCATCATCTTAAAAACACCCAATCCTCTTCACATCTTTTAGCAGGCTATAAAAAGCAGCGTGGCGTAAAAAGACGAGTTGAGAGAGAGAGAGAGAGAGACAGAGAACCACCCACTAGGAAACTAATAGACTAGAGAGCAACACCGGCAGCCCTTTTTTCTCCTGATATATAGAGTTTCACTGTAGAATAAATCCAGTTACGAAAACCTATCTAACTGACCGTGAGAGAATATTTCCATTCGGACCCTGACCATTCACGGCACTCTCTGGGCTATTTTTCTCTTCTCTTGCTGGCGGAAGCCTCTCCTTTCTGGCTGATTTCTATTCCTTTGTCCGGAAAATAATAATGCGAGTGAACAAGGGGTGATATGGGGGAACAAAAGACTCAGACCCTGTTCACACAGTAGCCTACAGGGTAAATATGAGCTCGTTGCCCTTTGGTGTGATGGAAACACGCAATGACAGTCACTTGCTCCCTATCTAGGGCACAAATGTATTCACACCTGGGTCAACAGAGCAACAACAGCATGGATAAAGGTGCCTTTAGTTTTGGCACCTTGAGTGACCCCACTGACTGAAATGATGTTGGCTGAAACTTACCACAGATCTTCATGCCCAGTTTCCTCGTGCATCCGTGTGCAACCCCGTACCACGCGTCGCCGGCTAAAAAGAGACGTTTGGAGAGCTGTTCAACATCCCATATTTCATTGTATTTTTTATGCTATGGGTGAGGATGTGTGAGCCTAATAAAGCAGGGTCAGCATGCATTGACGCATAAGGCAATGAATGTGCGCAACAGATTTGGGTCTTTGCCGGCTCTGTGGCGTTTTTCTTCTTCTTCTGTGTCTATTTCAGGGTTTTTTTTGTTAAATGAATCAATAGAGGCTATCAGAGAGGCAGGCAGCTAATAGATGGTGGCACACATCCGGCAAAGAGGCGGTTTAAAATAAGCGGGCATGAAATGAGGTCTCGGAATTAATTGAGTGAGACGCTTGTGTTTGACTTGCCAGCCGACATACAGCGAGACCAGAGTAAAAGTACCACGGATGACCTCCAGCATTAGTGACCAGACAGATGCCAATGAAACAAAAAATGCACACACACTCACAACATTAAGCATTCGCATATACTGAATAGCATGGACAACAATATTCAATATAACAATATTTTGAGCTTGCATTTTTATATAAACAATATAGCCTAGTGTGTTTGCATGACATGTGCATAGAAAAGGAAACGAAGCAGATTTGTTATTAGGCCAATTATCAATAGTTTGATATGAACTGATCTCATCCTCCGGGGTGGGTTGTGTCTGGAGGCAGATCTAGTTATATCTGCCCCGGGCGCGCGCTGTCAGCACGAGGCAGAGACAGCGCGCGCCCCTCAGGTCAGTGAGCGTGAGATAGAGCTTGGCAGGGAGATAATGGCAAAACACGCAGTATACACACACACACACACACAATAAAACAACACAACATACAATTCTCTTAACAACATGGATTAATAACAAAATTTATCTAACATAAAATGTACAGCCTAACATATAACGTCGTAATATTATTGCATTGTTTATTTTTGTGCATGACGTTTTAAATTATTTTATTTATTTATTTTTATATATATATATACACAAAAGGCACACTAAGGTTTATTAAACCCGATCAAATCAGATTAAATCCGTTTCTTTTATGCATTTTTTAAAAAAAATCCTGACTCGGGCATTTTAAGCACATCTACAAAGGAAACTGTGAATTGGACCGTGATGGTGGGTAATTTTGGTAATTACGCTATTAAGGTGGGACTGTTGAGAGCAGAAGATGGCTGATTGCTTTTATTTAAGCTGCCATAAAAACGTAGCAAAAAGCAGGGCTATTGTTATCAGATCGGTACCATAATTAACTGCAACACGTAATTAGGCAGAAGCAGGATGCTCTTTTTTGAGAGTAAAATTAAGAATATAATTTTATTTGCAATCTCCATATCTGCATTCAGACTAAAATTATCCCAAAAACGAACAAGAGATAAAATAATCGTACAGATTATTATTATTAGTAGTAATAGCATTACACATCTGCACACATCGTCTCTGTTTATCGATCTCTTTCTATTCCTCCTCTTTCATCCTGAAATTGAAGAATTTACATTTTTATGACAAAAACCTAAATTAGGAGTTTCAGTTTTAACATCTATCTATCTATCTATCTATCTATCTATCTATCTATCTATCTATCTATCTATCTATCTATCTATCTATCTATCTATCTATCTATCTATCTATCTATCTATCTATCTATCTATCTATCTATCTGATAATTGATCATTTGTCTCTCTAGCTGTCTCTGTCAGCTAATAGATATTTCACACGGTGCTGTGTTTTTTAAGGCAGTGATGAACATCGCCACCCCACGGAGTAAACAAGCCAAATGAAAAACGCGTTATCCAGAGAGACCTACTTGTGGCAGGTTGTCGTAAATTAGCCGTGTTTGGGTCCATATCAGGAGCCGAGGAAGAAGGTGCAGAAGACGCCATCAGTCCAGGAGAAACACCTCACAGCTTTCAGACTGAAGAAGAAAAAAAACCCACACTAAACGGAAAATATGGGGAATTAGGACAAAACAAAGTAATGGCACAAATAATACTAAATAATACCGTCCTGTATCTAAAATACTACTTATAAAAATAAAAGCAAGCGTTTTTGTTTTCAAGGAATCTCCAGCATAATTTCACGCATCTGTGATTTCCTTCTGAAATGGCAGTAATTCACTCCCCGTCTCAAGGATCATTTGTGTTCTGTCATGTTCAGAAATGCGCTCTGATAGAGCAGCAGCACATCCAAAGCGCGAGAAATAAGCAACACACTTAAGAAACAACGAAAAGAATTGTAAGTAAGTTCCGAAAATACCCCGACCTATATAACTCGGTCCGGTGCTTGTTCTCCAGACGCACCTCTGAGCTCCAGCGCGCAGCAGACCGTGAAGTCTGACTTAATTGGCTCTGTAACGAGGTCTTTAAATCGAAGCATTTAAAACCCAGAAATGAAGAATCTGCTCACTTCAGCCGCAGCATAACAAAGGCGACGAAGGCAGGACAGAAATGATCATTTCGAATGCATTATTAGTGAAGATGACGATGATAAATATGTTTCTTTGTGTCAGATGATTTTACAGAAGGTCAGATGCTCAGTCCGTTTAAACGATGCTCACTCCCCCAAAAGAGAGAGAGAGAGAAAATTAATAGAAAAAGAGTGACTTATTGATTTCTCAATTAAGATGATCTTTAAATATCTTTAAATAACGCGCATCAATCACTGTCGGAGTTAGTGAAATATAGCCAAAAAATCATTGCGCTGCTCATGTGTTAAATTACACCATGTTTTTAAATCATTATTTTGCCAGACCTGTTTCTGTAAGATCACAATATTGGCATAAACTGGTTTACATCTGCACACGCATTAATCATCGAATATAAAAAGCATTATTAAGTTTCTGCTCCTCTTTCAAATATTCTTATCCTCCTGACATTGTAGACAAGAAAAAAGGGCTTGCATTTAGATCAAAACGCAGAAGGTGAGCGCTTACCTTAAGTCACAGGTGTCACAATAAAATCCAGAAATACTGAGGATGTTTCACACCGCGTGATGTGGCCGTGAGACGCTTGATATCAGAAAACCAGACGAGTGAACAAGAAAATAAAAACCCATCCAGCGCCAACTCTTGATTCAGTGTTTATCCTTCAAAAGGCGACATGCAGGAGAATCTCCAAAATTCACTTCTGCTGTATTTTCCACCGGTTAATATCCACGGGTTTGTCTCGAGATTATTAAATGGACTCAAGCCATCTGACACATGAAGTTTAATTCTCCGAGTAATATATATATACACACACACACACACACACGCACACGCCAAAATACCGTGGGAGTGAGAGAAAGAGAGAGAGAGGGAGAGAGAGTCAGACAGAGAGACATCACGAGGACGAGCTCAGGTGTTTCTTGTTATTTTGGAGGGAAACCATAAACAATTTTGATTGTATTCTAATGTAACAACATTTTAGAATTTGTTTTTTCTTTAATTGCATGACTTGTGGATCAGCCCCTAACCTAGATGAGACATCTGGAACTAAAACAACACCGACATCCACGAGATGGCAACAGAGAACAGACCAACTTGAACTTGAATGAAGGATTTTTGGGCAGCGCCCTGGAAAATCACTCGAAATGCTGTGTTCATGCCTGTAGGATGGTTTATTTCAGAACCTCTGCTGATTACACTTGTCAATACTGACGGCAACTTTTCATTGGTTGTTGTTAATTATAAGCGCGCAGTATCATTACAGCCTTTTCAGCACCTGGACAGCTCCGCTCGGTCCATACCTGTATCCAGAAGACACCGGGGCTAGTTGTCACGCATTTTTCAGTATTTCTCTGGGTGGGTTTTTCCATATTCAAACCCTGTAGGCGCAAGTTTTGACAACAAAAAAGTAGTGAACGCAAACATCGTTATTTCCTCTTAACTCATTGTGGTTTTGTGTTCACCCATGCAACAGCTATTTAAAAAATAATACTATACTTGAAACTGATTATAGAGAATAAAATTCACAACAACTGTAGTTTCAATTCATTTGAAGACGTTTGAATTCAACACAGCCAAAAAGCATTTTTATATTTCTACTACCCAAAATATTATAGTATATATTATAGAGATGACCTAATTACACAAAAATTATATTCTAAGTACATTTTCATGTTGTCTTAACGTCCAGTTTTTATATGTTTTAACGACCATTTTATCATTCGGTAAACATTATGGGAATGCTTCGAATGTTCTCTGAAAATTCTAAAACAAGTAGTAACATTTATGAATGCAAGATAAATGTTAGATGAACGTCCAATTAAAACGTTTATTAATAATGTTGAGAGAACCTTCCCAGAACATTAGCCAAAAAGAACGTTCCTTGTTAGATGGGGAGCTTTTTGACAACATTCCAGTGTGACAACTAACCCCGGTTCAAATTGTCAAACTGATGTTTCCCCTCCATTAGATGGTGCTATAATGTCTTGCACCTTTCAACAACTAAACCGAAAGTAGGTGATAGCTACTTTATTATCTTAAGACATATAGATTACAATTCACGCAGAATATAATAAATCCAGTCAGAACTAGACATAACTGAGCATGCATGAGATTCTAAACATGACACACATTGTTTATGAGCATTAGATGTATTAATACTAAAACCATACTGTATGTGATTAGGACCACTAGATCTACTAAACTGTTTGTTGTTTATGATGAAGATGATAATGTATCATCTGTGCTGTCAGAAGACTCGTCATCTGAGGACTCATCATCATCATCTTCAATGTCATCATCATCAGATGTGTCAGAATCATCAGATTCTTCATCATCATCATCATCATCATCATCCGATTCCTCATCTGCTTCTAGAATTAATAATCATATCCAGATAAAGGAGGTGAATTCAACACACTTGCATTTCAAGTCTTTGCTCGCACATTATTAAAGTTACCCATTGCTTCTAATTAATTAATGGTATTTAATTTTCATTAATGTCTGCGGTGCTTATAAAAACATTTTTGGTTAAAGCAATTTAGAAATACATATCACTATGTTCATTTAAAGACTAAATAGGAAAATCATAGTAAAAAGCTTATGTTTTTGTCATAAGAATGTAAATTCTTTTTAAAAATTGAACAATTTAAGGGTCAAAGCAAAGTGGAACTACCATGTCAAAAATAAACTGATAGATAGATAGATAGATAGATAGATAGATAGATAGATAGATAGATAGATAGATAGATAGATAGATAGATAGATAGATAGATAGATAGATAGATAGATTATAATCTCACCTATCAGTAATTTTTCTTCAATGAGAGGCAGGAAGCTCTTGGCCTCTGAGTTCTGAGGCTCATAAATTAAAACTGAATTTAAAGAATGATGAAAACATCAATATCATTTATATGAGAAGTGGCAATTGTAAACAACACCAATTCACATGGCTACATACTCATCTGACAGAGTTTCTTTGCAAGCTGGTAATTCTTTGTCATCACAGCCTGTAGAAACTGGATTCATAGAAACAAAAACAGAACATTTGTTTAGTCAGCAGTCATTTTCAAACACATCAGGTACATGACGTGTCCTACATGCCTCACCTCTGCAAACAATTCTAGCGGCACGTGTCCTTCAGCGCTCTCATTTCCATCCTCTTCACTCTGTACCTCATGAGTATCCTGGTCATTTGCAGACAGCACTACTCGAGGGGCCTGGATATGTAGTTCATGCACACTTTCTGACTGGACATCACATTCTCCTTGCTTTTCTAATGCTTTAATTGAAAAAGAAAATCCATTTTGGACACCATGGGTATCACAAAATGCTTCAGATAATCTGAGACAAATAGATGGAACAATAAATGTGCTGAAAAGAGCTAAAGAATAAAACAGATTCAGTACCTGTCATAATAGGGGGACCCTGTTTAGGTAGTTTATGTCCATGCGTGGTTACATTTCTGAAGGACGGAGCTTTAGAGGCATTATACCCTCTGCTGCTGAAAAAAAATGTGTGATAAAAGGTAAACTATTAGAGATCACTGGAGCGAATGAATGCCATCAGCTTCCCTGCTTTATGCATGTACAGCCCATAAACCACATCCCATGCATGACCCAAAGAGCATGCTGACCGGAATACAAAAAGCAACTGATATACTCAAATTAAAAATAAGATTGCTTCTTTATTCCTTTTAGTACTGTGCACTTATCCTAATTCTCTACTATAGAAAACTTGTTGCTTTTAGTTATTATTTTGTGAAATGAAATGCTTTTGTTTTTACCGCTTGGAAGTGTGCACTTTGAGTGTGGTATCTGATGTTTCAGAGTTCAGGGAAGGATTGACCTCTGTCTTTATAGAAGGATCCTGACCCTCTGTCTTTTCACCAAGTTTTGCTTTCATTTGCCTATATATACAAAATCAAAACCAAAGCATCTAAATGATGGCTGAAGTGGATCAGTACAATAAAAATGTTGTATATAAGCATTCTTATTTCAAGTAAATAAGTTTAAAGAAATAGTTTTCTTACCCTCAGCCCATTCAAGATTTGGAGAAATGTAGCATTCCATCACTTGCTCAGCAATGTATCCTCTGCAGTGAATGGGTGCCGTCAGAATGAGAGTCCAAACAGCTGATAAAAACATCACAATAATCCACAAGTAATCCACACCACTCCAGTCTATCAGTTAGCATCTTCTGATGCGAAAAGATGCTTGTTTGTAAAAACACATTCATAATTAAGATGGTTTTAAATCATCACTTCTGGTCAAATTACGTGGACTCCATAATCCACAATAACATTTCATCCAGTGAAAAAGTGCATCACCTGCTGTCTTCTCACAACAAAATCCACCGTCATTTTATTTTAAACTGTTTTGGACTGTTTTCGCTTGTAAATCTGTGCATATTTCTCTCCTGATTCAGATGAAACAACGTTTTCACTGGAGAAAGCAGTATTATGGATACTGTTAAAAACATCTTGATGGATTTTTTTCGAACAAACATGCAGCTTTTGGCTTCACAAGACATTAACTGATGGACTGGAGTGGTGTGGATTATTGTGATGTTTTTATCAGCTGTTTGGACTCTCATTCTGACGGCACCCATTCACTGCAGAGGATCCATTGCTGAGCAAGTGATGTATGCTAAATTTATCCAAATCTGTTCCAATGAAGAATCAAACTCATCTAAATCAAGGTTGGCCTGAGGTCAGTACATTTTCAGCAAATTTTTATTTTGGGTCAACTATTCTTTAACTGTAAATATCCCAGTTCTTTTACATTGACCTGTTGACTGAGAGCTGCATGCAATTTTTGTTCATTAATCACTGTTATAAAATGTCTCTACTGCTTTTACCTTGTGAAACTCGGAGCTTTGAGTTTCATATTTGTTGTCTCAGAGTTTACAGAGGGTCCCTGTCCTTCTGTCTTTCCACTGAGTTTTGGTTTGTGTTGCCTACACAAAATCAAACAAAGCACCTAATGCATTTGACATGGACATGTTTTTTAAATCAAGTAAAGCGTATTGTATGTATCGAAAAACATATTGAAGTCAAAAGACTGGAAAATCCAATAAAAATTGTTTGAATTCAAACAATACAATCGCAGTGACCTAGAAACACATTTTAAAACCTACTTTGGTTTCCATTCCACTGATTCTTTTGCCACTGGATCTACAGAACAAAGCAGTTAATTTCATTAACCCTTTCAGAAGAAAAATAAGCCTTAAGGAAACCAAGACAGACCGTTGTCACGTGCATGTAACTATGTATAGATAGATATTAATTCCTGCAGACGAACGCCTATATTATTTTACCTGCTGAGCTGCCTATCACTGGTTTTAATGGTGCAACCTCCTTTAACAGAAACAGAAAAAAGACAAAATATGAAGTCAAAACAATGCTTTAAAAAGATACATATGCTACTAAAATAGCACAGTGATCAACATCAGATACAATTGTTTCTAATATGAAAGAAAACACAATATCAGTATCGAACTGGAACATGAATGATCTCCAAATATAGATTGTCCTGCCACTGACCTTTTCATTGGCTTTGGATGAGACGTCTGAGGGCCTTCCAACACACTGTAAACTTATAATCAATAAAAAACAGCTCTTTAAGAAATGGTAAAGCCATTATCTAAAGTAAAATAAAGTGTGTTTCTACTAATAAAAATCATAAAAATGTTTCAAATACAATTGTGTGTTCATGATGAGTTAATGTAAAAATATGCCTTGGGCCCTGATGTTATTTTAACATATAGCTAACAGTCCAAGTCTCCATGTACAGTAAGTCAACAGTGTTATATTTACAGCGAACTAAAGTAGCAAAACAGGCATAAACTGTGAAAAATAACGTCGAAAATGGAAGTCATGCAAAACATATTGGCTAATAACTCAACGTTAAAGTACCATATCTAAGCGCTCTTACCTGTTCATCTGTGCGAAGTGTCTAACTTTATTTGTTAGAAAGATCTATCGACTGTATTTGAGAGCTGAAGGGGTAATATTTTAGTTTTACTGCTGTCTGCCATAAAACGTCAAACCTACAGTAACAGCTTTCTGAAGTTTCTTTCGACTTTAAGCCTCGTCGCACCGGAAGCTTGCAGCGGAAAAAGCGTCCTGTTTCCATAGCAACTGGAGGCAAGGCAACGTGCTCCTTACGTCTTACGTAACACTTAAAATACTGGCTCCAGTCCCAAACAAAATACAAACACAATATATTTGTATTACACAATATATTACAGCATAACCTTACTGTATTATTAATAATAATAATAGTATACAGTAAACACAATACTCTTCTAAATAATAAATAATGTTCTTTGGTCCATGAGTATTTTAACTTTCAAGTTATCAAAAAAACGAATAAAATCGTGCATTTGTTTTTGGTGTGGGTAAAATTTTTTTTATACACTTTATATAGCCTCCAAGTAGCCTAATGTCTTTTTGAAAACGAAGGTAAATGCCAATTAACGTTTTTGCATAAGTTAATATCTTGAGTGTTTCCATATTGTATATGGTTAACTTTATTTTTTTAGGGTCAAAAAAATTCTATATAGACACTTACCTTAAATCCTGACGATAAAACGCTTTTGAACATTACTCAGAAAGTCTGTTGAGCATGTTGTCATTATATGGCTTAAGATGTCTCAAAACAGCTTGTTTTTCTGTAATATTTAAACCAGTTATGAAAACAATCGATATGAAAGAGCAAACACACAAAAATGCGAAACTATTGTTTTGTCCAACAAATATTGTAATTAATAAAATGTATATTCACATTTAAAACATTCACAAACAAATGTGACAACTTGCCCCAATTTAAAGATTTAACTTGAATTAAAAACACACCCCAACTTTTTATATTTGCTTAGATGGCCTGCAAAAAGTGCTCGCAAAATACGATCTAGGACTTCTGTTCAAGAGTTGTGTTGACGTGATCCAGCACGGGGAACAGCGGTCTGTTCTTGCGCATCAGGTGCGTCTTCAGGTGTTTGGCCAGATGGTCGCTGCGCGTGAAGCGTTTGGCGCAGTCTGGGCAGGTGAAGCGCTTCTCGCCGGTGTGCGTGCGCAGGTGCCTCTGGAGCTCGTCTGAGCGCGTGAAGCTCTTCCCGCAGAACATCCAGCTGCAGACGAACGGCCGCTCACCTGCGTGCCACCTCAGGTGCGCCTTCAGGTGCGACGTCTTGCCGTACACCTTCCCGCAGCCCGGCAGGTGGCACACGTGCTGCTTTCTCTTCCCCGGCGCGTCGCTGCTCTTTTGGCAGTTTGGGCACATGCACCTCCGGCATCTGCGAGACTTGGAGTGCAACAGGGTGGCGATTTGAGTCTGGTACTGGCCGAGCTCGGGGTGACCCAGAACCCACCCGCGGGGGATCTCAAACTGATGTGTTGAGGAGTGATTGGCAGTCCACCATTGGTCCAAAAGTCCAGTGTGCGTGGGCACGTAAGACGTGGCAAGAGTAGCGCATGCTGACGCACAAGGCAACATCTTCAGGGGCGAGAAGTCATAGTGGTCCGTCGGGGGTGTCAGTGGCATTTCGTGGTGTGGATTTAATGGGGTCTGGAGGTGCTGTGAGAAAGTTGCATCACTTCTCCAGGGATGGAAGAGCTTTGGTGGGGAGCCTTCATATGAGACGTGCTGGTGGTGCTCCATGGATCTGGATGCACGGGAATGGCAGATGCGATTACAGGTGTCTTCCAGCAACATCAAGGGGGATCCTTTGATGCATTCTGGGGTGGAGATTGGCGTCCGATCCTGCGAAATAAAATATCAATACTTAAAACGTATGTTTGCTTGATTGATTGGTTCTCTAATCCAGCTCTTTATTCGAGCACTTGCCCTGTTTAAGGCAATTATTAAGAGTGAGAACCACTGCTCTGAATCACACTGGCACCATGTTTTGTGCAAATGAATGCTGAAAGTTAATGCTTAAAATATTGAGTCAACATGCATGCTTTAAATCCATCAAAACGATAAGTTCAGCTCAGAGAATACTCTTTACGCACCTGAAGGAAAGCTTGCAGTGGGTCATTGCGCATTATGGCTCTCGCAGTTACGCCTATAGCCAATGAAGCCTTGTCGAACCAGAATCCTTTTAGTTCCCAAAGTTACGCACCTCAAACAACTCACGGGAGAATCCAGGAGCAAAGTGAACACACTGGCAACATTTCACTGAGTTTGATCAGAACTCCAGCCAGTCAGAATGAAGAGTTTTCCCTTTGAAGTTTACCGCTGCCCAATCATCAAAGAATAACGGGAGAGCTCAAATCCTTTGAGTGTTTGCTGCTTTGGATAATAAAAGAATTGATTATTTGGAGGGTGAGATGGGTAGAGATGAAGAAGGTGCAATTAATGAATTAATGAATCTGGATTAGTTGAATGGATCAAAGAAATAAAAATGTAGAGTATAAGTCACTGAAGAGATACATTTAAACATACAGTAATTGTGACTTATGTCTATGAGGCGGATAGATGCATGATAATGTAGCAAAATATGAAAAGTTGCCATTTTTAATTAAATCAAGTGGTACCTACAGAGGTTCAATTTTGCCTTGGCAAATATATAAAACAGAAATAAATAAACACACACACATGTAAGAATAGTGTACTAGGACTGCTTACCAATGAAAGTTTTGTTTTAGTTCCATTTTAGAGAAAGAAAACAAAGTAATGTGTGCAAGTTTATAAAATTGTGTGGACGCCCCTCACAGCAGAATATATGTAACTTGAATTATTACCTGTTTTATTGTAATTTTGTAAGTTTAAAAGTTAATCTTTGTAATAACAGGTATTTTAAAAAATCAATACAATATAAGATTAACCAAAAAAATAAAAAACAACAACAGTACAATATACATCAGCTTACTCTCTGAAATGTATCATCGCAACAATTCAGGAATATACTAACAATTGACTGAATTTCTCTTTTGGATTGAATTTACCAATGTTTTAAATATGCATTTGCCCTATATTTCATCTGTAATAATAATAATAAAAAAATAAACATTATGGAGGCATATGTTTCTGAATAATAGGTTAATCACAGATAAACATCCCACATGAATAAGATTGCATAAATTAGGATTAAAAAAGAAACCTTTATTAATTTAATAATAAATTTGAAACCATATTAATGAAGAACTGTTTTGTTTCTGTATTTCTGAGAAATTATGCACATTAGAAACATGCACAAATATAATGTTAAATCACATTGCACACAAAATTTGAAAACTTTAATATATACGAATAGATTTTTTAAATAATTTTTTTCACCAGCCATTTTTGTGAAAGTTTACATTAAAAATTTTAAAAGATTTTAAAGTTGAATGATATTACAGCAGATTAAAAAGAACAGCATGGAAACTCGCTGGTCCATTCACGATGACGCAGTGAGAGTGAAGGACACGGTTAAGAGGCAGCGTGTGGGAGGCTGGGCTATTGAATACCTCTTGAAGTGCTTACAAGGGCGTCTAGAACTAGAGCAACATCTGTGGCTTTCCACAACAAAGCAGAACTCTGTTCCTTCACGGCACGCAGCTTTGAAGTCTCATGAAGACAGAAAGCAGCCATTGTTCTCTCAGGCCTACATGAAGGCCCTCCAACTTGGGTCTCTTTAATTTAAAAGTTTCCCCCAGTAATGCGATAGTTCTCTCCTGTTTCCCTGGGTGAACCTTTGAGGTGAAGCCTGGTTTTGTGTTTAAAAGCCAGAGTTCTGGCGAGTACTTTAGCCCTGGGTCATGAACTGTGGGCCGGTTTATGTGTGTGTGGTATACAGTCCTGTTTAAGAGCGCATAAGCTGATGAATGCAGTCATCATATAATTACTCAGGAGTTACTGATAATAAATGGGTATTTTAAAAAGTTTCTGCCATTTTTCTGTAATTTTGTTTAAACCCAGTTAACCTCAGATTTCTCATCAAAGCTTCTGAAGACTAAATGATTTGAGCTATGCAACCCGTGTTATTTTTACAGCTGTATATTTGTTATGTATCCCAACATTTGGGTCTACTTCATCTAAGAAACTTTAAAAGAAACCTCTGAGACCTTCTTACCTTTGACAAGATGCTTCAATAATAGCTCCAATGAGACAAAATGTGCAATACAAAATATCCTCGGGGAAATTATACTGTAATTGAAAATAGACTTCTCTTTTTCACACTCTTGTTTACATTTGATCTGTTATTTGGCAGATACTTTATGCATGCATGCATGCATAAATAAATATTAGGGCTGTTTGTCAATATATTAAAATAACTAATTAATCGGTGCAGAAAGAAAATAAAATCATGAGTGAAGTGTGACTCCAAGTGCTCAATCTGGGGAAAATGTACTTTGAAACAATTATATTGCTACTTAATTTAACAAATAATGACAAATAAATGTTCAACTGTGTGCTGCATTTTTAGTCGATCTGAATATTTACACTGGGGGAAAACGATCCCTGCTGTTTTAACTTGTATGATAAAGACTTTAAAACTAAATTTCACATGAAGGTAAGAGGGACGCTTCGGGTTATTGGAGGACTGGGTTCCACAACATGTCTTCTCAGCAAAAAACAGTTCTTTATTGCAAATGTTGGAATTCACTATGCATGACAATTAAAAAAGCGTGTTATGGGGTCAGAAGAGCCTGGGGAGGAATATGCCTGTTAATAGAATCAGAACGCTTTCAACATGCACTCCAGGGTGTGAGAGTGACCCAGTTTACATCAGACCTTTCCTCTGAGGGACACCGAACACGGAAGTGGGAACGAGAGAGAGAGAGAGAGAGAGAGAGAGAGGAATAATAACATTGAGTCTAGTCTGTAATTATTCCTGTGATAATGGTTATTAGAGCAGATCGGACACGGACCAATCAGAAGAGTTCTAGGCCAATTAGCTTCATCTGTATGAGCGGCATTTATAATATTTGCAGTATTGCCTCTGAGCGCTTTACATTTACCAACATCATGACATTTTTGTGGATTGCCAATATTTACATGGATATTCTAGGTCCTGAGACTCAAGTATTTCAAGTATTTTTCTTTGACTAGTTAATTTTTTTAATTGTCCTGCTGTAAAGTGCAAGAGTCTAAACTTGCATCTAAAACTGCATTAAACGAGTGCCACAACGCTGGCTTGAAGAACTACAATAAATGCAGTTTAATGATGAAACAACGGATTTTCTCTCCAAAAATCAGCATAAAGGGAGTGATAAAGGACTGTAGGCTGCCATTAGAGACAGCGTGTGAACCAGTAATTGACAGGAGACGGAGCTGCTCGGCTAATGATGTCTGAAACTGATTTGATGAGCACATTTCCATTTCCCCAGAAAGCACATCAAAGTCACAATCAATGTTAATTACAGTACCAGCCATGGCCTTGAACAAAGTTGCAATGCTGTGTTTCTGAATGCCTTCGCTGAGATGATATTCTGATGCAAATACCTGCAGCTGAAAAGATGGTGGAAGAGGTGATATCTGTGTCCAAATCTGAAGATCTTTCCTAATTTTCTGGAATTTTAGGGGAAAATCTGGGAGATGTTGTCTTATTAATTAAAACACTACAAGAGGTTAAAAAGCATTGAGCGCATTACGTTTTTAGTAGTAATTGAAACCAATCAAACCAGCTAAAATACTAAATAATTGACCATCAAGGAGGCAGGGAATGTTTTGTGAATGGCATGTTTTTTGTAAAAGTCTACTTTTGATCAATTTAATGCATTCTTGCTGAATAAAGTAATTTCTTAAATCTTACTAAACTACAAACTTTTAAATTATAAATCAATCAGTCTAATATACTTTGCACACTTGAAAGCTTTTTATGAAAATTGCAACCTTCAATCAGATTTGTCAGGGTAAAACATCAGATCTGCATGTAAAACAAAACAAACTGTGGTTGAGTACTTTACACATTGGTCATGCAGTCTAAGTGGGAAAAACTTTCCTATGTGAGACCAGTAAAGAGTCATTTAGCAGACACTTATCCAAAGCAACTGACAGTTACAGAAATTAATAGAAATTATTAATGAGAATCCAAATCTTTCTTTAAAAGTTGCAGTTAATTTCTTTGAAATGAAATCAGTCCATTCGTGCACAGCAGGACTAATCCGTCACTTTTTAACTTTTAAGGCATCTTGGATAAAATTTTGTCAGCTGGTTTAAACATATTTGCTTGAAGATTTACTTCAGCTGCTGCATTCAGGCGCTGATAAAACTTGTGGAACAGCATCTGCACTTCCTGTCAAAGAGAGACGCTTATGGCTACAGAACCGAGGAAAACCACAGAGAATATCCCTCCTATCTCACAGACAGGTGAGGAACATTCAGAGGAACGGTGTGCGTTAGCAGCAGATTACTTGTGAGCAAATCTGACAGCGTTTGACGATAAGCACTCGGGCATTGGATCCTGTTAACATGTCTCTGTGATGCTAAGAAGATTTCCCAAAATGACAAAGACTGAGGTGCCTTTCATGTCGTTTTAAGTTGGTCTCTAAGATCTGTTTCCCTGAGCTAGATATTTAGTCGCCATCTCTGGTCAAATAGCCTTAAAGTTGTCCAAAGACTGAATTGCAAGTAGAATGCTGGATGATTGGGAGCTAGCATTAAAACCCAGGATTTCAGCTTTACAGAATAATTACATTCATGCAAACTCAACAAGGACAGACTGTCTTCGGTCCAAATCATTCAATCTGCCACTCAGGTTAGTGGCATTTAGTAACTGATGTTACAGACAGAAAATGATTTTCACTTGATTACCTAAAATGTTGCATTCTTTAATATTTAAGAATTATTTGAACCCTTTACAAATAGGTGGAAGTCTGACACACACACACACACACACACACCAAAAAACAAAAACAAAACACACATACAAATTGACTGCCTTTGTCAAATTTAAATGTGTTAACCAAATTATTACAAAAAAAATTACATTTATAGGAAATATAAAGTAAAAAAAGAACAAAACAAAACTTTTGATTTGGTCCCAAACTAGTTAAGTGCTATGTTAATTTAAGCTAAATTTAATTGAACAAAGCTCATGTTTTAAACAGTTTTATTTTCTAAGACAATTGCACATTTAACCAAATTATTGTAAGAACATTTTTTTTAATTGTATATATTCGATCTACAACCTGAATTCCGGAAATGTTGGGACGCTTTTTAAATTTGAATGAAATTTCAAATCACATGAGCCAATATTTTATTCACAATAGAACATAACAAATGTTTAAACGGAGAAATTTTACAATTTTATCCACTAAATGAGCTCATTTCAAATTTGATGCCTGCTACAGGTCTCAAAAAAGTTGGCATTGGGGTAACAAAGGAAGAAATTTTGAAAAGATTCAGCTGGGAGAACATCTAGCAACTAATTAAGTTAATTGACATCAGGTCTGTAACATAAAAGGTATGTCTTAGAAAGGCAGAGTCCACAATAATATTGTGGAACACTTTAAAATCAACATTCCTCAATGTCAAATTGCAAAGGCTTTACAAATCTCATCATCTACAGTGCATTGCATCATCAAAAGTTTCAGAGAAACTGAAGAAATTAAGGGACGAGGCCGAAGACCTTTGTTGGATGCCCGTGGTCTTCAGGCCCTCAGACGACACTGCAGCACTCATCGGTATGATTCTGTCACTGAAATTACTACATGGGCCCAGGAATACTTCCAGAAACCACTGTAGGTAAACACAATCCGCCGTGCCAACTAAAGCTCTATCATGCAAAAAGGAAGCCATTTGTGAACATGGTCCTGAAGCGCCGTTGTGTCCTGTGGGCCAAGGCTCATTTAAAATGGACTGTTTCAAAGTGGAAAAGTGTTCTATGGTCAGACGAGTCCAAATTTGACATTCTTCTCAAATTTTTCTCCGGACGCCGTGTCCTCCGGGCTAAAGAGCAGGGAGACCTTCCAGCGTGTCATCAGCATTCAGTTCAAAAGCCAGCATATCTGATGGTATGGGGGTGTATAAATGCATACGGTATGGACAGCTTACATATTTTGGAAGGCACTATGAATGCTCAAAGGTATATAAAGGTTTTAGAGCAACATATGCTCCCCTCCAGATGACGTCTATTTCAGGGAAAGCCTTGTGTATTTCAGCAGGACAATGCAAAACCACATACTGCAGCTATTACAACAGCATGGCTTCATAGTAGAAGAGTCCGGGTGCTAAATTGGCCTGCCTGCAGTCCAGATCTTTCACCTATAGAGAACGTTTGACGCATCATTAAATACATCAAAGACGACCACGAACTCTTCAGCAGCTGGAAACCTATATCAGGCAAGAATGGGACCAAATTCCAACACCAAAACTCCAGAAACTCATAACCTCGATGCCCAGACGTCTTCAAACTGTTTTGAAAAGAAGATGCTACACCATGGTAAACATGCCCCCGTCCCAACTATTTTGAGACCTGTAGCAGGCATCAATTTTGAAATAAGCTCATTTTTGTGCATAAAATTGTAAAATTTCTCAGTTTAAACATTTGTTTTGTTATCTATGTTCTATTGTGAATAAAATATTGGCTCATGTGATTTGAAAGTCTTTTAGTTTTCATTTTATTCAAATTTAAAAAACGTCCCAACATTTCCGGAATTCGGGTTGTACTTAAATTTGATAATAATTCTATGTTTACTGGTAGAAAATTGCAGCATCATAGAATATCTGTTTTAAAAGCAAGGGTGACAACCATAATTTGATACACATTCATGAATGTATGTTAAGGCACCAAAAATCGGCTGTTCTTGAAGGCAGCATAACAACTCATGGAGAAGGCACTCCCAGAATGCACTGTGAAAATATGGTGGACAAAGGGAGTGAAATGTTGATTATAAATTTTAACATTAAACATGGAAAAATATATTGATAAAAGCAGCCAAACCTAATGAAAATCTACATTTTTCCCAATAATTGAGACATTAGAGAGTTATCATTTAGAGTATCGCTGCATTAAACTTAAAAATTAGTAATGGCAGAGACAGTATAAGAGGAAGGACATAAACCACTTAGGAAAATGATTTTTTTTCACAAAATAATGGCAGTAGAAATGTAATCCTGCCTTTCAGTTACTTTCAGTTATCAGCTTTTGATAGAGGCATTCATTTACTCTAGAACACGTGCACATTAGTTTGGCCAGTCTGAAAAAATTAGCATGATTTGAGCTAAAGAAGATACATTTTGATACTATTGCTACAGTTAAAACGACTTGCTTCACTTTTCTCACAAAATGTCACATTTACCATCTGGAAGCATGGGCAATATTTTTAATAGGCCTACACAAAAACCTAAATTGACTGATGACAGCACTGAACATGTCAGGTATCTCTCTTCACAGCTTCTGCACTCTGAAAACCTCCAGTCAAACTCACTCAGCCCACAAACAACCCTTATGAAAAAATAAATCATGAAAGTGCAGTTCCAGCATCCATGATTTCTTTAAATAACCCACTTCAGCTAATAGACTAAATATGAATTTCGCATTTTTCTAAACGAACCGCCTTTTGAATGAAATACCAATCAAAAACAGTGCAGCACAACAACAGCTGTCTGTCCCTCATCAATCATCTTGTGCTCTCATCCAGAAACAACATTAAGCAGAAACGTTCTGGAGAAACAAATCACTCTACTTAATGATTTATAATTCATTGTGATCTCAAAACATCTTCCACTGGTTTAACAACAGACACCAAACTACACACTAACCATTTGTTTTCTAGGGCAAATGCACATTAAGACCTTCAGAGAGGGATATGTCCTTGGAAATCATTTTGAGTTTCATTCTTATCATACATATATATATATAATGTGTATAATGTACACTGAGGTCCAAAGTGTAAACAAAATATTTAACATAATAATCATAATATTTAATTTAAACTTGAATATGGAAGGCGGTTTTATACTACATATGAGGAAAAAACATGATTTGGTAACTCATAACTATGACATAAAATGTCAATTATGGCATACTACACTGTAAAAAGTGATACGTTGACTTAACTTAAAAAAAACCTGTTGTCTTAAAATTATTAAGTATATAATAATTAAAAAAAAAAGTTAAGTGAACTTGACAATTCACTTAACTTATTTTTTAAAATTATTATTTACTTAAGAATTTTAAGACAATGGGTTATAAGTCAGAATCATAGAATAAAAAGAATAAAATGAATAATTAAGATAAAACATGGACTTAAAAGTCAACTTTATGAGATACTAAGTAATAATCATTAAGTCATAATTATGACAAAAACTGTCTTCTCAACATTTAAAGTTCAACATATTTGACAATTTTGAGATTTATCTCATAATTATAACAGTATTTCATAATTTTGACTTTTATTTTCATAATCATGAATTGTAATTTCAACTTTTTATTATTTAAATTTATCTCACAATTTTGACATTTTATCTCACAGCTATAACATATTTTCTCATAATTTCAATTTTTATGTCATAATTGATTTGCCAAATTTTCTCATATGAAATTTTCCACTTGTTTAAATGAGCTAAGTAGTTTGATTTAATGTGTAAAAATTACTTAATAATTAAGATTTTAAAAAAAAAACATGCACCAAACTAGCTCAAAAATGAGCTCATGTTTCGAATAGTTTTGTTTTCTAGGGCATTTGCACATTAAACGCTATTAAAGAGGGATTTGTTCTTGGAAATATTTTCAGTTTCATTCTTATGACACTGAACTGCCAAATAAAGTCTTGTCCAATATATAGGAGCTCCATTATTCAGCATTCTCTGTTTCTCATGAGCACAGTCTCTCTCTCTAATTCAGCATGAGATTACCCTTCATCATCTATTAACCCTGACTGTCCCGGGAGACTGAAAGGTGAAGGTTCCCGAGGGCCTCTTGGAGCAGCTGGCTCTTGGGGAATCAGATTCTAACTCTCTGCTTGTTTTCTGCCCTCCAGCCAATCACAGCGCTGCTGCTGAATTGGCAGCCAATTTATTGTCTATTTTAGGTATTTTGTCTCTATAGAATTTGAATATCATTTAAAAGCTCATCACTGCAGAGATGAGCTGAGTACATTTTGGATAAAAGTCAAAGTCATTTCTAAAAGAGGCTGAATATAGACCCAGTGATAATGAAGAAACAATGGGATCAATAATCCACTTTTTTATTTTATCTTGTTCTCTATGGATCATTAACTTCTGAAATAGAGAAATGTCACCAAACTTCATCTTCAGGGACTTTTAATATTTTTTCACTGTTAAAAAGAGGAGGAAAAACACAAGGTGTTTGATGGTGTCATGTCTGCCTCGGGGAATGCCCCTGACATTGACTACCACCATAATCAGTCATAAACACATTTAGCTTTTGTCTGACAATGTACAAAACTAAACTGTATAAAATCATAAAATGATGTAAATCAGAGAAGAGAGATGCTGGTGAACTCCTTCCCCCGAATTTGGACGTTTGACATTTGAATACGTATATTGTGTGCATACTGTAATATGGGGTCTAAAATTTAAAGACATCATAAAAATCATGTGATAATTGTGAAAATTGTGAAATAAAAAGACATAATTATGACAAAATTCTAAATTCAGAGATTAAGTCATAAATAGCATAAAAAAATCTAAATCATGAGATGCCAAGTCATAAGATACAGTCATATGACAAAAAAAAATCAAAATTGAGATACTAAGTCAGAATCATGAGATAAAACGTCAAAATTATGAGCTATAAAGTCATAATCATAATAAGTAATTATGATAAAACTCAAATTATGAGATATATCATAACTGAGATAAATTGTGACAAACAATTCTAATTACATTTCAATCATTTCAACATCAAATTTCATAATAATAACTTAATAACTTAGCATCTCATAATTTCAACATAATTGACTTTTCATGTTATTACAACTTCATATCACATCATTTCACATTTTTATCTAATAATTATAACTTATAACTTTTTTATTATTCTCATGTGGCGGAAATGGACGTTGTTAGGGAAAACAAAGAGGATTAGAGTCTGTCTGTCGGTCTGATGTGTATCCCGTGTCTATGAGACTGAACCACATTTGCTTTGATCAAACAGTGCTGCTATTATTAAAACCTGTAGACTATAAATAGCAGAGTCTTCAAACTAAAATGAAATCCAGTTACAGCATATCCCTCTGAAGATTAATCTCAGAATTATAAAAGGGTTGTTTTTGAGATACTAATTTCCCCCAAATAACGAGTTTTCATTGATTTTGTTTTCTGTGGGTGTATTTGTGATTTAAATCTCGATCACAGAGACTTTATTACTGTGTTTTATTGGCTCTGAGATGTCGTTTACCACAGTGAGAGATGGACGGTGGGTTACAGGCAATCTGAGGACGCTGATGATTACTGGAAAGAAACACATTCGTTGTGAGGCATACTGATAATAACACACAGGTTATGGACAGGACGCGGGCCGGGTGTTTAATTCATCACAGGCCACAGACGAATGAGCGACTAACGTGAATAAATGAGTCAATTACAGGAGACGTGCTGTGCGCTTGTGCTTCACCTGCCTGATGTTTTCATTATAAATAATGGAATAACAACCCTGTGTCTTTCAGTGTGTTACAGTCCTAATAACAATCACAGCCTGGAAACGAAGAATGCAAACAGAATGTTGTACCTACTGTATCCCAACATGCTGCTAGTCTTTACAGGAATGATTCTCTGCATGCTCTGTGTTGCGTTTTACTGTGAGCACAACTTTACTTCCAAAAGGAGAACCTCTGGGTTGCTTTTTATATGACTTTTTTTATAAAGAGCCCCAAAGCATCATAAAGCAATTTATGTAGTATTCTTTATTGTCAAATGATAGCTTTTTCTGAAGATGCACATTTTAGTCAAAAAAATAAAAATAAATAAAAATAAAAATAAAAGAGATGTGCATGGAAGTTTTCTTCTGCAACAGGATAAAAAAAAATTGAAAATATAATTGTGACTTTTTATCCCACAATTCACACACAGTTCTCATTGCAAGATATAAATTTCACAACTGTGAGAAAAAAAGGCAGATTTGCGAGGTTAAAAAAAATCACAATTACCTTTTACATTTTTTATTACGTGGTGAAAAAAATGCAAGATATCAACTAAGAATTCTAAAAAATAAAAATCTGAATTGTGAGATAAAACTGAGAAAGAAAATCAGAATTCTGTGTGTATCTTGCAACTGAGAAAAAATCAGAATTGTGAGATAAAATGTCAATTTAAATTCAAATTAAATCAAGTAAATCCAGTAAAATTTAAATCCAAAAGTAAATTTCTATTCAAAGTTTAATGTCAAATCATTTAAATTAATTTAAATTCAAACATTAAAATTTAAAGTTTCTAAAAGCAAAAAATAGAAAACACTTTTAAGGGTGAAATTATTGGAAGATTGTATCTTTTTACTGACTCTTGTTTGATCTCATTCAGCAAAATGAACAATTCTTCATTTAGGTAATTTCATTCATTTGAATGAAGATAAAATTATATACTTTCAACTTCAATATATTTTCAGTCCTAAATTCTTTGTATACATTCAGATGTGCAAACACACAAAAAGCAGGAATAGAATCTTTGTTAAATGCAAAATAACTGCATAAAATGTTGGTGGAGGAGAAGAAAAACAGTTTGAGGAATATGAGTTGCAAGCACTGAGTGAATCTGACTGCTGGGAAATGTACAGTAACTGTGAGGCTCTGTTAGATTACACACACATCATTTATCTCCCTCTTCTTCATACTTTGCAGGCAGGTGAGTGACAGCTTGGGCAATTATTAGTTTGGCTGCTTGTTCATGTGCATTATGAAACCTGCAAAGCATGACAGACAGAGCTCTTAAAGTTCTCCGAACACACAAGTAAAAGCACAGAAAGTTCTGGACATTCATTAGTAAGTTATAAATACAATCATTAGAAAACAAAACCTAATTTTATTCGGAGAGAGAGACAGTTGGTTAAATGGCTTGAAATCAGTAAAGTGTCAAATCTGTCATTGTTTCCTCACCCTTAAGTACTCTGAAACTTATGACTTTCAACGAGAAAAGAATCTGAATGCACTATTGTACAAGAATTTTTGAATGTTTTTCAAGTCTCTTCTGTTCACCGAAGTTTCATTTATTTGATAAAAACTGTAATATTGGGAAATGTTATTAATTAAAATTGTAATATATTTTAAAAAGTAATTTATTCCTGTGATCAAAGCTGTATTTTCAGCATCATTCCTCCAGTCTTCAGTGTCACATGATCCTTCAGAAATCATTCTGATATACTGATTTGCTGCTCAAGACACATTTCTGATTATCATCAGTTTTGAAAACAGTTGTGCTTCACATCCTTTGGAAAGATAGTGTATATATGACTGTCAATGAGATTGAAAGCAGATGATGACAGAGAGAGAGAGAGAGAGAGTTCTCTCTGGAGGGAGGAAAAGTGAAAGAGTGAGCAGTGATAAATGATATGGACTCCGGTGGTGGTGACAGATAGAAGCTGTTAACAGGGATCAGAATTAGTCTCTGTCGGCCGCAGTCATAAACCTGACCCCTCATTAGAGAGCGGGACAGGAGAAGTCAAGGAGCTCCGTAACACCAGGAGAGAGATGCATGTCAATTCTGAGAACATTCACATTAAAACCGCTGATGCCAGCCAACAAAACCTGGAAGGAAAATTACAGAAATATAAAAGTTTCCAATAAAGCATTCAAAATATGCATCATATATGCCATTGTACTTAAAAACATACCCTACTTTTCAAAGGTTTGGGGTCTTTTTTGAAATAAATTCAGCAAGGATGCATTAAATTGACCAAAATTAACAGTAAAGACATTTATAATGACAAATTGTATTTCAAATAATTGCTGTTCTTTTGAACTTTCTATTCTTTAAAGAATCCTGATAATGTGTCATGGTTTTCACAAAAATATTCAACACTTGTAATAATAAGAAATGTTTCTTGAGCAGCAGATTTTTGAAGGACTCTGAAGACAGGAGTAATGATGCTGAAAATTCAGTTTTATCACAGGAATAAATTATATTTTACAATATATCACAATAGAAAACAGCTATTTAAATCTATAATAATATTTCACAATATCACTGATTTGTACTGTATTTTTGATCACATATATGCAGCTTTGGTGAGCAGAAGAGACTTCTTTTTAAAAGAAAAAAATATATAAACCGTTTTGCTTAGTCATAGTTGTTGACTATAAAATCTCTTGTTCAGTTCCTCTGCTGTATGTGTGTGTGTGTGTGTGTGTGTGTGTGTGTGTGTGTTGGCATAGATGTAGTCTATGTATAAGAGTGGGTTATGGAAGTCTCATCTGCTATAATAATGCCTCCCACACATCAATTATCATCCATAAGTGGTCTTAGTATAGAGTAATTAACCTTTTTTCAGCTGCTCAGCAGTCTGTGAAGAGTCTGCAGCACAACCGCAGGGTTTGTTATGTGATAAAGTCTGAGGTTGTTTTAAAACAGATCAAATTTTAGATTAACACCAAAAATAAAATTGGGAGCAACAAACTCTGACCTAACGCAAGAGAAAGGAAACACAAAGAGCCCTTTCAAAACTGTGATATTAGATTCACATTTCTGCATGATTTGTGGTGTCATGATTTGATGTCTGCAGCACAAACAATGCTGGATGTTTTACTTGCTGATGTTTAAGTATTAGATTTGTACAAATCACTAATCCTAAGAATGAGTAATAGATCATAGATAAATCTGTGTTCAAGGCTGTATCCATTATACTTAATAAAATAAAAAAAAGCAGTTTGAGGTGACAGTGCAGCTGCTTTCAAATCCCTGTCAAAGCTAGTTGTACCTTTATCTTTTTGCCTTGCAAAAAAATGTCAGGATACACAAACACCTTGCGATGTGAGAGGCCACGGGGAGCCGTCACAGCCTCTCAGACACAGCATGCAGAGCCGCCGCGTGGATGCTGGAAGTGTGTGTGTGATAGAAATGACATTAACAGAATCATTTCACGCTTGGTTGCACTCACTCCCAGACACACAGATGTGTGCGCACACACACACACATACACTCAGACCGGTTCTGTTCCAAACCCTAGTGAGCTGACTACCTGGGTGATTACAGCTAAAACAATACAAAAACACATATTCATTGTTTAAAATAAAATGAATAATATAATATAATAAATTACTGTATTAAAATAAGTTTAAGTTAAAATGAATGTATTAAAATAACTAAAACTGAAATAAAAATCTACAAATTAAAAAAAAAGACAAAAACACACAGTAAAAATACTAACATTTTAGCTAAAATAAAAATGAAACCAGAAAATCCAAAAATAAAAACAAATAAACACACACACACACTAAAATAACACTGTTGAGTTGTCTACAATTTACAAAGGCATAAGGCAGCATCCAGCATCCTAACTTAAACAGAACCTCACAAGTGAATGATTTGGAACGCTCTGGATTGGAAGCAAGAAGGCAATGAAGAGCTTGTTACAATACATTATGACTGGTTAAAAAAAAGTTTAATCTTAGTGGTTCCTGTAACTTAACTAGTGGACTTGCAACATCAAGGTCATGGGTTTGAATACCAGACACATTAATTGCACACCTCAAATATAATGCAATTTACATTGGATAAAATCCTCCATCTTTTGGAAGAAGTTTTTAGGGAGAGTGCACATGACTCCTTAAAATACTGCCTACGTAGTGAGCTCACTAGGTTTAGGACAGAGCTTGTTCTGACAGCTCCCACACACACACTTACCCATATACACAAGGATTTCCACTTTCCCCTCGCCTTTCTGCTTCCCATGTATTTCATTTTCCAACACATATGAAAACATGCAGAGAAAGAGCATAAGAGTCCACTACTGATGAGACAGAATCTAAACAACAGTATGTCGAATAGTGTAACCAAACGTACATAATCTGTCTTATGACCTCTTGTTTCTCAATTATAGCCAACACCATAAAACACATACACACAAACAGTCTCGTAATGCGGTGTTTGAGCTTGCCATCTTCATGAATGGAGTTAATTGCACGTGAAAATTACCATCAGGCGCCATCTGTTATGTAAATGCATTGTGATCGTTTCCTTAAGCACTTGCCAAACATTTATACCTCTAAAGTCATGCTGAATGCATCACAAACCTGCATCACAAAGGGTCGGCTTCATCGACACCATGAGCTTTATGTGTTTGCTATAAACTTCTGTTTCAGCTTGAGTGCATTTACAGAGATCGGGTTAGAAGGTTCATTTCTACTGTGCAGTACATGTTCATGTCCTGATCCAATCTGTCTGATATGTACTAAGACATCACAATAGAGAATTAAATCAAAATAAGAGTGACTTTTAAATGAGTAATTGAATGCTGCATGAACTTATGAGTTATTTTCATTATTTTCATTTATTTATTTATCCCCCCCCCCCATGTGTTCTCAACATTACTTTCCAATGGAATCTTATCTCCTCCACAGAATAAATGTAATTGACTTTGACTGACCAAATGACTGTTTGTCTCACAATTAGGACTTTTTTCTTGCTATTCTGAGTTTATATCTCAAAATTCAAACTCTTTTCTTGCAATTTTGAGAAAAAAAAGTCAGAATTGCGAGATATAAATTCAGAATTGCAAAATATATTGCACAATTTTGAGAGCTAAAAAGTCTAAATTACTTTTTCTTTTTATTCTGTGGCAGAAACAAACAAACAACGAAATTATAAGATGTAAACATAGAATTGCAAGATATAAACTCAGAACTGCACAATATAAACTGAGAAAAAGAGACAGAATAGCGAGATGTTTATGCGCAATTGTGAGTTTTTTGAGAATTTTGAAAAGTCTGAAACTGTGATCTATAAACTTGCAACAGTGAGAAAAAAGTCAGAATTATTAGAAAGAGTTGCAATTACTTTTTTATTCTATGATTGAAAATGATTTTGCAATGATCGAGATTTAAGTTCACTGCCCAGACTAAACCCTTTCATAAAGTCATTTACACAGTCATTTTTTATATTTGAAAGGTTACAGAATTCAAAATGTGTTTCAGGAATGGTGCAGATACTCAGATATGACCAGGTTGCTTCTCTCTGAAAGCACTCTCATTACTCAGCGTGTGAGCAACACGCCACCTTGTGGTAAATACCAGATATGTGGCATCCGCACTGAATGAGAGCTGTCAGTCATAGCTCCAAATAACCCTTACATAACTCACACTGGACATGCTCAGAGAAAATCACATGCATCTCGCAATAAAAACAGCACTTGACATGCTCTTCTAAGAGCAGTTAGACAATATAATTAGAGTGGTGAAACCCTAATGAGAGTGTGTTTGTGTATGCATGTCTTATCTCTGGCCACAGAGCTGTTAAACAGAACCATTCCTTATTTTCTATTATTCACCACGAGACAAAGCGTGCCTAAAACAACCAGGCTGCTGTCACATTAATTGCCTTTCCTCGGGCTGCCTATTATCATATAAATGGAGATCAGTTAGTGCAGAAGACATTTTCTTCCCCTGAGTCACGTCCAAGTGCTTTCTCCTGCACATGTATGTGAAGCAGCGATCAGCCGAAGGATAAAGTGTCCTGTGATGTCAGTAGAGTTTAGATAGCACATGCATGTGTGTGTGTGTGTGTGTGTGTGTGATAAAAGAGTGTCCAAACATAGAGCCTGTGTGATAGTGTGTACAATAAGAGAAAGAGCAAGAGAGAGAGACAGGAGGAGTGGCATAAAGGACAGTGTGTGTGTGTGTGTGTGCGCATCGAGTGAGACGCCCACTCATTAACCTTGAGTTGACCTTTACTTTTGATTATGTACAGAAATGAATACCAAATGAAGAGCATAAAGAAGGACACAATAAACTTCCGTTGTTTTACATAATGCTAACTATGCTTGCTTAACACCTATCAGCCTATCTGTCCGTCCACTCATCCATCCATCTGTCCATTCATTTATCGATCTGTCTGTCCATTTGTTGTCCATCCATCCATCCATCCATCCGTCCATCCATCATCATCTATCATCCCTCTATTCGTCTATCTGTCTGTCCATTTGTCATCTAGTAAAGTACATATAATATAATGTTATAAGTACAGGCTATATAACTTTCTGAATAAGATTCAAATACAAAAAGCCAAGCCAACATTTAAAGCTTGTCTTGATCAACTTTTCTAGCTAAAATATAGCTATATATTATAAGATAAATTGACTGTAACCTAAATCATGAAAGATTATTTTTACAGTTTTAGATCAGATCTGGTATCTTCAGAAGTAGCACTGTTGTGAATATAGAGATGATAAACTTCTGAAGGGAAGTTCAGATCTTCTGCATATTATTGATTATTTAAATGCATCATAGAAAGGCCTGTAAAGCATTTGATGATGAAGTCAGAGTAATAATACTATTGTATGTCCTGTCAGGATAAAACATCATGACATTTAGTTTGTTCAGCGGGGGTTTGATTTTCCCTGCTCGCTCTAAAATTAAAGTTCGTCCTGAGCTGCTCAGAGCCATTTAGGCAATCAGCAATCTACTTATTATGTAAACAGGAACATTGCTCAGATTTAGCCAGAGGAGAAGCGTCAGCGCAGGAAACAAAACTGGTGTTTACAGTCAGAGAAACAGTGCTGCTTTAAACACAGCAATATCTGGATATGTTCAGTATTGCATACTACTTACGATTCAGCAGTATACAGTGAATTACACTGAACAATATACAATTAATTTTCTGTATATATGTTATCCCTGGATGACTACTGTATTTGCCGATTAGTGCCGTATATAATGCACTGCATTTGACTTTCATTTCCACTGTGACTGTAAGTAAAATCAGCTAATGGATTCATTCTGAGCGGATCAGTTGAATCTTCTCAAGGTCATACAGTGCAAAAACAAGTATTAGTAAAAACAGCAAAGTAGTGTATTTGTCTAATTTTACAGTATGAATATCTAAAAATTATAAAAAAAATTCACTAGTTAACCTAGACTAATAAAAACAAGTAAACAAATTTGCAGTAACACAAAATTTATTTTACTGATGTACATGAATGACACATTATTTGATTTTACTGCAAAATGTTAAGATATTTTTACATTATATAGGATTAATACAAATGCAAAAAAAGTATTATTTCAAAAATTATGCGACTAAGTTTAAATATGTGATGAGTCAGACAAGTGAGGTCATAATGCAGGGATGTAGCATATTATTACTTGAAATATTGTGCAGTTACATTATATCAGTGTTATTTTAGTATTATTTATACACTGTTCTAACATTTATTAATATTTTGAATTATATTTTCAGTTTTCATTTGAATTTTCGTTTAAGTTGTAGTAATTTTGTTATGTGCTTTTATCATTTATATGACCTTTTTTAATATTTATCTTTAGATTGAATTTATTTCAGTCATTTTTGTACTTCAAATTGATTTATTAATAATTACTTAATTGATTTAAATTAGTTGCTAACATTTATGATTTTCATTTATTTTTTTAAGTTGAGGTTTATCTAATATTTTAGATTTTAGATTAGCGACCTTTTTTTTTTTAAATAGACACAGAAAAAAGGTACAAAAGCTGTCACTGGGGTGGTACCCTTTTAAAAGGTACACCTTTGTACCTTCTTTACCCCTAAAGGGTGCATATTAGAATTCTTAATGGAACATATTAGTACATTTGGTACATATGAGTAAAAGGTACCACCTCAGTGACAGCTTTTGTACCTTTGTTTTTGAGAGTGATATATTCTGCACAGTACGCAGTTATTGCCACAGTGAGAACTCATCACACACATGGACACACACAGATTTTGGCACAGAGCAGCTTCAGTCAGCTTGTGAGAGAGAAACCCAGAGAGCATAAAGAAGGCATCTGTGACGAGAGAGAAGGTTAAAGATATACAGCCCTGGGGAAAAAAGAAATGCTATTCAGTCACCACTCATTAGCTTAATATTTTCCCAGCATGATTACAGCAATCACTGTCTGTCCCCCTCCAACCCCACACTAAAATACCCCTCACTACGTCGCCTGTGCAACTGCTCCATTTTGTTGTCATGGAAACAAAACTATTTTACCCCCATCAGCCTGCGGTTTCTGCATCTCAAGTGTGCATCTCGTGTCCTCTGAACAGAACATTTCATGGCTCTTTACAGGCAAAGTAATGATGCTTAAGTTTCCTTTTCATTTTATACTTGTGCATGACTATTTAAGGCATGTTAAAGTAATAGTTGACCCAAATATGAAAAATTTGCTGAAAATTTCCTCCCCTTCTGGCCATCCAAGATGTAGATGATTTTATTTCTTCATGGGAACAGATTTGGAGAAATTTATCATCACATCACTTGCTCACCAATGGCTCCTCTGCAGTGAATGGGTGCCGTCAGAATGAGAGTCCAAACAGCTGATAATAACATCACAATAATCCACATGTAATCCACTGCTTTAGGCTAAAAATGAATCATCTATCTACAATATTGCTTTCTTCGGTGAAAAAGTTGTCTTGCCTGAATCCGGAGAGAAATATGCACAGATCGAGCACAGTTTACAAGTCAAAACAGTCTAAAACAGCGCCAAACAAATATCTGGATGCATGTTAATGTGAGAGGACAAAAGGAGATGACTTTTTCACTGGAGCAAGTGTTATTATGGATTATGGACTCAAATTTTAGCTGGAAGTAATGGTTTAATGTTAAAATGCCTTAGGATTTGTTTCTTACAAACACACAGCTTTTGGCTTCAGAAGGCATTAATTGATGGAGTGGAGTGGTGTGGGTTACTTGTGGATTATTGTGATGTTTTTATCAGCTGTTTGGACTCTCATTCTGACGGCACCCATTCACTGCAGAGCATTCATTGCTGAGCAAGTGATGTAATGCTACATTTCTCCAAACCTGATGAAGATACAAACTCATCTACATCTTAGATGGACTGAGGGTGAGTACATTTTCAGCAAATGTTTGGGTGAACATCTCATTCACTCGTACAATCTTTTTTTTCTTTGGGAAAATCTCTCTGAACACTCTGTCCTAACTATATGACAATGTACTTGATGTGCAGTGTCCCATCTGAATGTCAAGCTGTCACATGAAGACCCAGTGCTGACTCAGCAAAGTTTAAAAGTTCAGACCAACGAGAAACTACATCCGTCCTTCACAAACAGGGAAGGTTAGAGAGCTCAGTGCTGTTATATTTGCACAGGTCTCCATCTCATTGATTTGTACTTTAAGAGGTGATTAAAGGTTGTGAATTGTGTCTTTCGACCACTCAGTACTCAACAATCACCAGATAATGTGGATCGACCGAAAGTAATGGAAGAAGCAAAACCAAATCTATACATAACATGGGCAAACTGAATACTAAAACATCCAGAAACTCAAAGAAAATGTGAAATTTCATGCATAATATTATGCTAATAAAACAATTAAATGTAAAATGTATTATATTAGAAAAGAATTTAAAGATTTCATTAATTTGACTAGTTTTAGATTGAATCACATTGTTATGTGTATATTGTGTACATTGCAGATACGGTATTGTATATTGTAAACGTAACTACCAATATCATATCAAATGTTTATGTTTAATTTGATTAATTTTTTTCAGGTAATCTAAAAAAAATGTGGCTACAACTAAATTGGCTGACACTTGATTATATTCAAGTGAAAAATAGAATTTGAATATTAAAAGTCATTTGTATAAGTTAGATCAAGTATAAATAGATCCTTGAGGTAACTATTGCAGAAAACCAGCTATATGAATAGAATGGTGTATTTCATTGTAAGTCTATAGCATCACACAGCAGTGAAAACAGCCTGAGGCTCAAACACGGAAGACAGGAGCTTTTCGTGACCTCCACGCTCAACAATCTTTATAATCTGGTGCATTTCTTTTAAACATGCCAAAAGAAAAGACTTCTGCTACAAGTGCTGATGGCAAACTGTGATGTAACCGACTGAAAACAGGTCGGAACACAGTGTGGAAAAATACTGGCCCCTCTTTACCTTTCATTTATGCTTCCTTTCATCACATGCTTGAAAATATAGATTTATACATGCAATATAGAGGAGACAGAGGCTGGCACATATTTTAGCGCAAGTACCAACAAAAAGAAGATATTTAACATTTCCACCCTTAATGCAAAGAAAACAAGGATTCAGTTCACTGAACATTCAACAGCAGGGCATGTTGTCAGTCACAATATAATATTGAGTTATTTGTCAGCAAGCTTATAATAGGTTTTCAGTAAAATGTAAACAGTAAAACAATTATTATCTTGTAAAACAGAATGGAGAAACATTTCAAACCATCATTTTGACAAATTATTGCACTAGCACTGCTCTATTTCTGTCATTTCAATGTGAAAGCAGCAAATACCAATATTCACCCCATTATTCTCTGAAACAAGCTGAAATATATATTTATGTGACCTTCAAAGATCTACACGGATTTATCAACGTGTGCTCAAATCACCATCTCTTTGAGCCCTATTTCCTGTCACATTTATTTACATCTCATAAAATGTCAAAGACAAATGGTTTTCCTTCCCCACAATAGTGCAATATTACAGTAAATAACTCTTTCAGCAGCCAAATTTGGTCAAGGCAGATAAAGTTACAAGATCATTTTCAACAAGGCTTAGATGGATCCTAAAATTGTTTTAGTGGTTTAGAAGTGTTTAACAGATAATAAATGTGTGATAGAAACCACAGGGTGTGTTATGCAATGAATACACACTCACACACATTTCACTGTTGTTATAATTAAAAGCAACATCTCCCCAGGACACTGCATCAATGAGTTAATGAGCTTTACTGCTATTGAACCAGTGTGTGTGTGTGTGTGTGTGTGTGTGTGTATGTGTGTGTGTGTGTGTGTGTGTGTGTGTGTCCACGTGTCTGTGTGTGTGACAGAGATATTCAAGAAAAATAAAAGTTAATTGTTATTTTTTACTGAACACTTGACAATGTCTGTAATACTACATCCAGAAATACAACACTAGCTGCAGATTAATATTTTATTTAAACCCTATACTAAAACTAAAACCCCAAATAAAACATTTTCATTACTTGGAACAAAACATTAAATATTAAACATACTTAAATAATACAAATAAATATAAAAATAAAAATAATATAATATAATTTTAAAATAATAATGAAAACTAAAGTTAATAAATAAAAATGAATAAAAACTATATATATGTAAAAAAATGACTAATATATAATCTATGTGTGGGTGTGTGTGTATACACACACACACACACACACACAGTATATATTAGTAATTTTTAATTACAAACAACAAAATTGCTAATATATACTGTTGTATATATATATATATATATATATATATATATATGAGGCCACTGTGAATACAGACAAAAATACAGATCTGTGAATGTAAGGATGACTGAATTAGGACATGTCATCTCTCGCAGTCATTCACCCATAAATTTGTCTTTTGCTCTCCTTCTTCACCAGAATACAAATCTGAAGACCTGTATCCACGTTTAGTTTTTTTTCCCTGCTGACAAATCTCTTCTCCAGCCGTCTCTCTCTCGGAGCCCCAGGTGGGATCTGACTATCCCATCATTCCTCAGGCTGAATATCTGTCATCCCTCTCTCACATCATTCCCTTCTCTGTTTCTCTTCCCGTGGAGAACACATCTTTTATCTGGACACGTGTGATTTAATGCCACACGCATGCACTCTCACACACGCTCAGGCGCTATCTATCTATGCTTTAGTACGTAATTTTATTTCATTCAATATAGATATCAAGTGAGAGCTGAAAGTTGCCCTTATATTCGAAACAGAGATATCACATATAACAATTTCTCATAAATCATTCTGACAGAGAGAGGATACACTAGCGGCTCTCTTTCCGTCCTCATTTCACACAACCTTTTCCTTTAGAAGTTATTCATCTGTTTCTTAACCAACTTTGTGACTTTCAAAAGCAGAGAGATTTTATTATTTATTCAGAGAATAAAGTGAACGAAAGAGGCATGATGTGTAATATTTGTGTAATATAAAATATTTGCAAGTAAATAGTAGATAGACAGTTTTTAGTATTTTTATTTGAAGCATTTGATGATTTTGTGCAGCGTTGTTTTTACTGTATTTTTTTCAATTTCCCTATTTTTAGTGTAATACAACAACTCAAATATTTGGGGATGTTCAGATTTGTAATGATTTTGAAAGTAATCACTCACCTAGGCTGAATTTATATGAACAGTTATACAGTAAAAACAGTAATATTCTGAAATATTTTTACAATTCAAACTACTCTATTTGAATGAATTGTAAACTCTAATTTATTTCTGTGATCAAAGCTGTATTTCCAGCATCATTGCTCCAGTCTTCAGTGTCACATGATCTTCAGAAATCATTTTAATATACTGAGTTACTGCTTAAGAAACATTCCTATTATTATCAATGGTGAAAACAGTTGTTGAAACCATTTTTATCAGGATCCTTCAATGAATAGAAAGTCCAAAAGACAGCATTTATTTGAAATAGAAATCTTTTGTAACATTATAAATGTCTTTACTGTCTCTTTTGATCAATTTGTCTAAATAAACATATTATTTGTTAGAAAAATCATACCCCAAACAATTTTTGTTTGCTTTTCATGGTATTATAATTTTCTTCTCTCATGAATATCATAATCAAAATTGAGAGTGACAAGAAACGGGTTTGTGTGCTGCAACACGAAGTACAAAATAAATTTCCCTTCAGAAACAATAAAGTACATTTTGTACCACTGTCATTGTACTCAGCAAACACTTTGGTGATGCAGTGCAGTTATTATCACGTTCAGGAAAACAACCCTCGCTCACGTTCCAGAGACTCATGTGGAAATGTGTTGAGTCATTGAGTGGCTGTTGGTTCATTTGTTTTCACCGCACTCTCTTTTAACTCTTAGGGCGTAATGCTCTTTTAATAGAGTTCTGATAAACTAACGTGCTGCTCTCTTTTCATCCCTCATAGTAAACGCCATGGCAACCTAATGATGATGGATACCAGTGCAGACTACAGCACTTAACATGCTCGTTTAAGCCCCACGCATAAATTCAGCCGGGACCGGCTCCAATGATGGAGACACGCTTCTGTTGAAGATAAGGAGGTTAGTTACAGCAACTTTGTTTTGTAGTCCAAATGAACTGAAAGCGATGATGCTTCCAGCAAACCCTAAAGACACTGGCCGTGAAGCCGATTCGACTGCTCGGAAAACTATAAACTAGTTTCTTTCCCTGACCTTGACAGCTTTTACATAACATAGACAGCGTGAATGCGAGAACCCCTCATTAACCACTGGATAGAGGAAGCAACGGGGTGCAAAAGAGATAGATATAACACAGAAAGAGTCAGAGGGAGGCGTTTTCCGACTGTCACGACTCTCCTCCATGAATTCAGATAATCAGTGGCCTGCACGCCATCCCAAATCTTTCACTTCCTTTGAGTAATGCATTTCTTGCTGACGGGTCTCATTCATTTAAAGCTGTGTGCGTGTGATGGTTATCTTGTTTAAAGGAAGTATTTTTCTCTCGCCTGCCTCGCTGAAGAGAAGCCCTCAATCTCGTTGCTATCTTGAGGACAAAAATCTCTGTGATTAGAAACGTGAAAACTCCTGCTCTGCTCCAGCATCCTCATCTCAACCAGACAGACATTCGTCTCAACTTCATTTAATCCTTCAAGCTTTTAAAAGACATTTCACCAGAGTGGATGTGTGACAGATAACAAGATACAAAAGTGTTCGATTCAGGATTTCTGATGCACAAAACCAACTTGATGACCAAACAGCACAAAACAAACATACACATACTGTTCAAAGTTTGGGGTCAGTAAGATTTTTAAAATGTTTTTGAAAGAAGTCTCTTATGCTCACCAAGACTGCATTTATCTGATCAAAAATAATAACATATTATTAGATTTCAACTGTTTTCCATTTTTCTATTCCTAAAATCTATTCTACTCAAAAACACATACAAACTTTTTGTCTCGTTGAATATAAGTATTCATCTTTCTTTCTAAAAAATCTTACTGACCACAAATTTTGAACGGTAGTGTGTATATATAAGCGCATAAACATAACCCTCATTATTCTATTCTGTTCTATTTGTAGCCTAAAATATATTGGCAAAACTATTAATTCCACTAAATTTCTTCTTTTCTATTCCCAGGCTAAAATGTACTCAAAACACAAATGAACACATACAAACTTCCACATTCTATTCTTTTCTATTCTATTCTATTCCTAGATTAAATGTACTTAGAAACACAAATGTCCATGTACTCGGACCGCTACATTCTATTCAATTCTATTAAATTCTATTCTATTCTATTCTACTCCTAAAATGTGCTAAGAAACATAAATGTACAAAGCAGCACATTCTATTATGCTCTAAGACTAAAATGTACTCATATAAAACTGTACACAACCCCCATTCTATTCTGTTATTCTATTCTATTCCTAGCCAAAATGTACTTAAAAAACAAATGTACGTACACAAACCACCATTCTATTCTACTCTACTCAATTCTTAGCCTAAAATGTACTCAAAAACAAATGTACCTACACACACCACCACATTCTATTCTATTCTATTCTATTCTATTCTATTCTATTCTATTCTATTCTATTCTATTCTATTCTATTCTATTCTATTCTTCTTAGCCTAAAATGTACTCAGAAACACAAATACATAAACACAAACCACCACATTCTATTCTATTCTATTCTATTTCTAAAATGTTCTCAAAAACACAAATGTACATATAAAGCAGCACATTCTATTCTATTCTATTCTATTCTATTCTATTCTATTCTATTCTATTCTATTCTATTCTATTCTATTCTATTCTATTCTTCTTAGCCTAAAATGTACTCAGAAACACAAATACATAAACACAAACTGCCACATTCTATTCTATTCTATTCTATTCTATTCTATTCTATTCTATTCTATTCTATTCTATTCTATTCTTCTTAGTCTAAAATGTACTCAGAAACACAAATACATAAACACAAACCACCACATTCTATTCTATTCTATTCTATTCTATTCTATTCTATTCTATTCTATTCTATTCTTCTTAGCCTAAAATGTACTCAGAAACACAAATACATAAACACAAACCACCACATTCTATTCTATTCTATTCTATTCTATTCTATTCTATTCTATTCTATTCTTCTTAGCCTAAAATGTACTCAGAAACACAAATACATAAACACAAACTGCCACATTCTATTCTATTCTATTTCTAAAATGTTCTCAAAAACACAAATGTACATATAAAGCAGCACATTCTATTATGTTCTAAGCCTAAAATGTACACAAACCCCTGTTCTATTTTATTATATTCTATTCCTTGCCTAAATGTACTCAAAAACACAAATGCATATACACAAATGACCACATTCTATTCTATTCTATTCTATTTCTAAAATGTTCTCAAAAACACAAATGTACATATAAAGCAGCACATTCTATTATGTTCTAAGCCTAAAATGTACACAAACCCCTGTTCTATTTAATTCTATTCTATTCCTAGCCTAAATGTACTCAAAAACACAAATGCATATACACAAATGACCATATTCTATTCAATTTCTATACTCTTCCAAACCTAAAATGCTCTCAAAAACAAATGTACAAATGTACATACACAAACCACTACATTCTATTCTATTCTAAAATGTGCTCAAACAAAAATTTACATACACACACAACCGAATTCTGTTCTATTGTTAGTCCCAAATAATGCCATGGATGTAAAGATACACACAAACATGCAAATGCACAAACAAAAGCTCACACTAAACACTTGAAACCAGTTGACCTTTTTATATGTACATTATCAATACACAACAAATTCAGCTCTGCTGACATCAGGGATTCAGGAGATATTCCTGCATGTGAACAGAGAGTCACATGTCAGGCCTGTAGGATGGGAAGAGCTGAGAAAACATGCTGAATTAACCACTTTAAAGTGCCCTGCAATTTGCCAGGTGCAGCAATTACTTGTTTCTATGGCAACCATGCAGGACAGTTTTCTATTTTTCGCAGAAGGATGAGAGGATGGGGTAACCTAAGGCCACCTGCATCTCCTCTGTTTTTGTAATTGCGCATTCTACGTAGTCAAAGAGACCCCCAAAAACTCATAATGAACCCCAGGCGCTGTAGCTAAACGTAATTTGTTTTTCAAGAAAACTGATTGGATTTCATGCCCCCATTGGATTTCAAACGCACCCATAAACCAATATACACACACACACACATGCAGATCTTTCTGTGCTGCTGAAGGCTGTTCACGTGTTGTAAACTTAAATGTCACAGTAAGTTTGTGACCCACTTGTTAAAACTTTCAGAACTGCTTGCACTTACAGGAACCACAAGCTATTCAGCCGAAAATTAAAGGTCAACAAACTGTTACATAACAGAACCGCCAGAAATATTCTTATAAATGTCATACAATGATGATATGTTTTATTAAAAAGCTTTGAGAAAAAAGGTCAGAGAGGAGAAGCTTTGGAGGTTGACAATAAAATGAATTAAACATAAGAAATAACATCTATTCTGGTTCACAAAGTGGTGAAACAAACTGTTTAAAATGCATATGTATGCATGCAGCTCTTCATTTAAATAGGTCACTTTATGGGAAACTTTAATGCTAGCAAATATATTTGAACTCTTTTTGTGGTATCAGATTGTTTGTATGTGTATCTGGGAAATCAAATTGTATTATGTGAATTGCATTAAGGTTTTGAGAATGTGGTTTATGTGTTTGGTGTATATAGATAGAAAACTGTGTTTTGCAATTGGAAAAGACTGTAAACCCTCGAACAAATGAGGTTTTTCTGCAAACATTTATTGACAGATACTCAAAAATAGCATGTGACAGCTGTAGATAATGTATATGGCTAAAATAACCTAAGGAGAACAGACCACAGACAACAAACTTCCAGCAAATGCTTCTATTGTGCATATTTCTGTTGAAAAATAATCATTATAAACCATATTATCAACATAATCAGCAGCACCCAAGCTGCTCTCCAGCATGATTTGAGTCACACTTATTAACTTATTTGATTAGTTAGGAATAGTGCAGTTTTTTTTCTTCATTTTACATAGTTTTGAATTTTAGAACTTGTTTTCTGGTTTAAATTAGATTTTAAACCCCAGTCATAGACTTCATGCCTGATTTAGAGCTACTCCATCATATTTGATATGCAAATTTCTCTAAAAAATGTGCAAAATCTACTATATGCCTTTTGTTGTTTGATTCATAGCTCAGACTTTTTCTTTTACCAAGTAAAAGGCCTTTTGCTATAATTGCAAAAATGTGGTTGTGGTTCATGTCTTTTTGTTTTGAAATCTTTACTGATTTTTTAACATAATAATAACTTTGATATTGTTAGTAATATTTCAAAATGAACACATAATGAACGGAAGCAACTTAGGTTTACTTGATTATCCAGACATCATTTAGTAGAAAAATCATGTTAAAATGTATCAAAAATGAATACCAGGCTTTTCAGGAGCATTTATTTGTTCATCTCTCAGTCATCTGTGTATTGCATTTTATTATATGATTTGAAACGACAGAGATTTGATCATAAGACTAAGCATCTAAATATCATCATACAAGACATTAATGGCAGATATAGAGTGATGACTGATATTTATATGCATTTTTATACAATTAGTCCGTTATACTGTGAAGATGTTGATTTACAATACAAGCTATCAGAATTTAATCTTTTTGGCCATAAAAATATCAGCATCTGCACCAATTTGCATACTTTTGCTCACTTTGGGCCTCTGAATGTTTTTCCTCCTCCATATTCTCACTATATACAAGCTATAAAAGCCAGATGCATCAAATATGATACTCAACACATGTGCAGTATTTGTCCTTCTGGTGTCACATCATCACCTCATCATCTAGAGGATCTCTAAAAGGACTGGAGGGCCAACCATGTGCCACAGACACACCTGCTGTCCGGTACGTTCTGTTCCAGTGAGTGTACAGCTGAGCTCTGCTGCCACCTAAAGACAGAAAGCTTGACATTGTACACAATGAGCATCTGTAGGGTTGTGTGAGGGTGAGGGGGATTTTATAACAGGCTTTCCTTATCAACTAACGCTATGACGTTTTTCAACATCGTCATCACGGGTGACGCCATCATCAGGTTAGAAATTTCTGTCGCAGTGCCCCGTTATGTGCCATTGTGTATTTGTCTTTCATGAAGGATTCTCCTCTCGTCATACAACTTGTTGTGCTTCAACCTGTCAAGATATATAACTTTTGATTATTTGTGTGTGTTTTTAAAGTTATATGCATCCATGTATCCATGTTTATGATCAAAGGACAAATTATGCACAATTAAGCACTATATGAAGCCATAAATTGTAGGCATCAAACACTCTCACATGCTTGTCACGTTCTTGATGCCGTTGTGCTCTTCAATCAGCATCGAGCTCACTGTGAAAATGAGGAGCTGTGAAAACAAATATGAAATAGATGCAAAGCTAAACTGACAGTTCAGCACACACACACACACACACACAGATGATAAGCGATTTAAAGTGTAACTGACAGCTCTGCTGAGAGAGAGACTAAGCTCTTCAATGAGTCATGGCAATCCTTGTAATATTAAGGAGAAACTACCTTTTTAAACTGACACAATAGCAAGAGACAATTACATAAGCATTTCAGCTGAAAACACAACATGCTTTTCTATGTGTAATAGGTTTTACTTGAACAGGCTTAGATTATCCTCAAAGCTAACACAGATTGAAAGCTACAAAACTCTCATTTTGTTTTCATGGAGTCTTTAATGTGAGGAATACAAAATATAATATTACTAGAAAAAAAATAATACAACCCCTTCATCAACCTATACGGATGATAGTAGCATTTGGTCATTTAGAGACCCTTTCTGTTAGGCTGTTCTTCATGTTTTGTTTGTAAATGTATTACCTTGCACATTTGCTGTAGCAATCTTTCCCTCACATCAGAGAGCTCAGGCCTTTCATGATGTGCAGTACAGTGTGTTTCAGCGCTTCTTAAAATAAGCTGAAAATGGGTCGCTGGTTATTCCAGCGGCTAATTCTGCTGAGCGGAGGAGAAGAGGATAATCCCTCGCTATCCTGCTGAGAGAAAAGCCAATTTTACAGCGAAATGTGAACGGCACAGGAGAGCATCTGCGGAGAGCTGATAAGACTCAAACACACACACACACACAGCCACTGAACACAGGCAGAGAAAAAGGATGACAGAGGGTACAGTTCAGAGGTCACTGGTAATGGTGTCTCAACACTAGACATCGGTGGTGTGAGAGAGATGAAAGCCCAGAGAAAAACTGCTCAAATGTTGCTCTTTCATTGTAAAAAACAGTAAACACATTTACAGAACAAAACTGTAATTTACAAACAGGGAAATTTGAATGTAAACCACTAAATTCAATAACACACACTGCTATTAAAATCTGTTTTGAACCTTTAGCATACTGACAACCACCATAATAATGCAGGTGGTAAAAGAGAGAGCCACATGAAGAATCAAAGCTCATCACAAGTAGCTTTGCCACAAGCAGAAGTATATACTAATATATAGAAGGCGCACAGAGTCATTCATGCAAACACAAAACACCATCATGGTAACACACATGATACTTAAATAATGCAATGAACTTTCATTAAACAACAGAAGATGTAACATAAAGCCCAAATGTACTGATAACAAAAACTAATAAAAAACATGATTATTTAAATCAAATGTGGCGTGTTACGCAGGGAATTCTGGGAATATCAGTATACAGTTTTTGACTGTAAATTATACATTGATTTGTTATTTTTACTTCTACAAACTGTACAATTAACAGCATTTTACTGTAAAATGAAATGTCTGGTTAGATCTTTTACAGTTTTTCCCTGTATATAGTACAGGAACTCACTGTTAAAATATTACATATATACATATATAGTTAAAATTACACTTATTTTTCAGGCCTTTTCTCTCAAGAGAAACACAAGAGAAGCACATATGAGAAAAATGAGTCTCAGAATTTGTATTGGACGATATATTTTTGACCAGTTTTAAATAAATAAAATGTTTACGAATTACAAGAATTTTTTTTGAAGTTGTAAATAAAACAATTATTATTCAATCAAACATTATTTTAGTCTTTCTACGTCAAACTTCTACATTTAATTCACTGTGTTACTTGCTAATAAATTTCACAATCACAAAAAAACTGAGTAAAAATAGTTTTTATTTATTTGTTTATTTGTATTTGTTTTGTTTTTGCACCGGGTGTGCGGTGAAATGCTCTGTATGACTCCGTACGTCGATCAAAAAGCAAAAAATAAAATAAAATAAATGTGAATAAATAAATAAATAAAAATGAGAAATAGAATTATGTAGAAATGTTACAGAACAATGTAGAAAATTTTATTTAAAAAAAACAAAGGAAACTCAAGAGGAAAATATTCATATAATCCTGTGAGCATCTTAAACATCAAAACACTTTTTGGGGCCACTGAACCATTTTCATATTAATATAATAACATTAATATATTTAATTTAATTTAGCTAAATATTCTGTGTCTATAGGCTACTGTACAGTATTTCTTCACTCAAAGAATATTCTGGTCACAGCATTTGATGCTCCTTCGTGTTGGAATAAAAAAAAAAGTCCAGGTTACATTAAACTTGGTAGATAAAATGTAAAATAGAGCCGCCACTCTCTGACGCCTGTCACTCACACTGGATGCTGACTGAAACCCCTTCAGCATAGTGAAAGACGCAAATAAGACTAAAAAAAGAGGAACTGAGGGGATTTCAGAAGAGCAAAGGGAGAGGCAAAGAAATGCGAAGCGTGACAAGAATGAAGATGACGTCCAGAAGGACACGTGTGTATTTTAATCTTGTGCGTCACACATTCAGGGCATTCCTGTGTGAAGTGGGCGTGTCTTTGATGTCACAAGCTTCTAGGGTTTCCTGTCTTCTGATTGGCTACAGCATACGCCACCGTTACGCCACTCTTCTATTGGATGTTATGTCCCACTGACTCACTGCCATATGCTAATGTACATGTTTATGCTAATTACTCATGCAATCTTCCCACCAACACAACAGCTTGTATTTACATTTAATTTGCATGGAATTTTATTGGTTGGAAGTAGCGTTCAGTCAATTAGATCTTTTTTTTTTACAGGCCACAAAATCAAACAACAATATGATATGATAATATGATGATTCAAATCATCAGAAGGACAGACATTATAATGATGGGATGTATGTTCACAAGGAATATATAAAAACCTATAAAGCAAAAGAATTAAAAATATCTACTATTCTCGTGCTTTTGTCTGTAACCATGAATAGTTATGATTAATCATGAGATTAAAAAACACTGAATGAGACGAGGACTCAACGATCAAATGTGGGCTGTGACTATTCATGGTTGCCATGCCGACACTAATTGTGCATGCTTGCATGAAGCCCATTGTAAATAGCTGGAGAGGATGTTAACGTGAGGGTTAGTTAATCGCTGTGGACAGCTATCATCGCACATTACAGCAGCCAAGAGGCCTTTTTGTGCACAAACTGTGCAGAAGGGCAACATTTCCATTTTAGGTCAAGGACCTTCCTTGCAGTAATATAAAATGAGCTTACTTGATCTGTTAACTAAACAAACAAACAAAAAAAAACACTATTTGGCTATAAAAGTTTCTTGATGTTCTTAAACAGATTTTTAGGGCATCAAAGCTTCTGATGTAAAAGATTTAGACTCAAAGATAAGAATCTATAGCAGAAATGCATGCATGCTTCATGAAGAAAGCAAATGCACTGAATAATATCCCTGGCCCTATGAAATCCATTAATTTTTTTCCAAATTTCTTTTTTTCTGGATTCCTTTTTTTCTTCTGCATTTTTTTTCTATACTTTTCTCCTTTTTCTAGTTTTAATGGTTAAATTAAAATGTATTCATCAAAAAGTTGATCGTCTAATTAATTGAAATCATGAAACTTACAATATTAAAAAGCAATGTATTAAAAGTTTAACAAAAATAAAAAATTTAAGGCCCTATGAAATAATTACAATAATCAAAAGCATATCTAAGTAATTAATTTTATTAAAAAATACTAATTTATTATAATTATTATTATTTTATCAGAAATACTGTATTGTGTATTTACATCTTTCTGCTAAATAAATTCTAGTAAATAATATTTCTGGTAAATATTGCTTTAAAAATAATGTTTTAATAATAATTTTATTAGTAGTAGTATTATCATAACATTAATTCATATTTCTGTTACGGTTTCTTCAAGTTAAACCAAACTTTTATTTTGATGGGTTGTTGTGAAGACCTTTAGGTTTCTGTTTGTATATATGCGGATCTAGAGATCATGTTCATGTGTTCATGTAGTATATAACTGACTGTTTTGATTTAAATGTGTGTTTGATTTATCATCCAAGGTTTGGCAAATCCTGTGACATTCCACACTATACCGTTTTTATGACTGGATGCAAATTTAAATACAAATAAACCCAGTATTGGTGTACCATGTATTTTAACTGCTAACATCAAACTCTAATGCAAATCAACTGTGAGTTGAATCCCCCCTGCATTTTATGCAAGAAGCCCTATTTGTGAGCTGCCGCCTATGTAAAGTGTTCCAAATCAATCAATTTGCCTATATAGGCTGCAAATGGCAAAGCGGCTCACTGTTGTGGAACAGAGGTATAGAGTCAGAAACACACTCCATGATTCATGCTCTCGCACACACACAAAGACACTGAAATTATCTCTTTTTCTGCCCAGCAGGGAAACCCACTTATTCATCCCCATGGCAACCACAAGAATGGAAAAAGATGCCCATGATGTCTAAAAGAGAAATGGCCTGTCAGCCATATCATTGTACCACGTGCAGCTCAGGATTCAGTGTTACTTTGTCTCACGTGGACAGGTTAATTTGGCCAAACACGTAGCTGGAATCAGCATACATGCATGATTACAACACATTTGAGCTTGTATCAATGATTATACATACATGGGTTTGTATAAACCTCATACAGGACAAATAAACAATGCTGATCCACGGTCTCAAGTCAACATGAAACGCAAAATGCATCCAATTTTATTTGTGCAATATGACGTATTTCTGAGCGATACTGAATATTAAATAAGAGAAAAAAAATAATTCATCAGGAATTGATTGGCTATGGATGGAGGGGAGGGGTTAGGGGTAGCACCGATTAATAATAAGGGGCAGGGCCATTCATATCAGACACATTTTAGCATTAAAAAACATCGAGATGAACTGCCAATGAACTGAACAATATGAGCATAATATGAAATTATATTAACTCCCATGCATTGTTGCTAATGTAAACACACAAGAGAGTTTTGCAGGGATGATGTATTTTATAGGTCAACACATACATTAACATCACCTTGGTTCCCTTGACAAAATGCCAATAGGATTTTTCCATTGGCTTATGGATTATTGCAGAAAATAAGCTCTGTAGCCAACAACTGTTTATGATTACAGGTGGTGAGTAGTGAAGTTTCATTGGGAAAAAATGTGATTTATCTATAGTCAATAGTGTAATGATGTGTGAAGCACAGCTCACACAGATGTCACTTTCAAACCAAGCAGATTTCTGTTGGTCAATGTGGTGAATTTGCATGAACATGATGGGAAAACTTTCGTCCTCACATCGAATTCCCAATCACATGGATTGACTGCCGTACACATTTTGTTTATCATAATAACCTTCATATCTGGACACAACATTTATGAATTTTTTTTCTGAATTTTTCTGATGATTGTATTTATAGCCTAAATATAATCATCACAAGTAAAAAGCTAAAGTTAGGCCTATACACCATGTTTGCACAACTTCAAAATTAAGCCTTTCAATCTTTATTTAAAATCTACAAGTTAGAAAGTTTAAGTCATAGTAGATTTCAACAATTACAAACACAACGAGGCTGTGAAAGCAACTAGTTTTCCTGTTCGGTGCGATGATGTTTAATATCCTCGACAATCTCTGTAGTCCCATTTAGCCACTTGTTAGCAACCGCCTTAAAAATACATGCAAAGTGTGGATTACTGATATATTTCATGTCATTGAATAAAAAAGCTCAAATATCTTAAGCTTGTGTTAATCACTGACCTTATTTCAGGTATTTACCAAACATTCATTCAATAAACCCATTGACTTTGGGACAATTGATTTCTGGGTTTTAAGACTCATTCCTGTAGCACTCTTGTCCATAACAGGTAAATATGCTAATAATACTGGCCATAGATTCATCTGACTGATCCATTGGTTTAGAAACAAAATTGAAACTATTTTTAACTTGAAACAATTTATGCTCTTATAATTACAGGTTCTTTATTGGCGTTGATGATCCCATGAAGAACTTTTATTATTATAAATTCATGTAATCTTTTCATTGCACAAAAAGTTCTTTATAGTGGAAAAAAGGATCTTTATATTAAAGGTGACATATTACGGAAATCTGACTTTTTCTGTGTTTAAGTGCTATAATTGGATCCCCACAGTGCATCTACCAACCCAGAAAATGTGAAAGATTAACTCAGTTCAACAACGTCGTTTGCACCGCGCTCCTCCGTTACTTGATCTTTTTTATTTATTTTGGTGACGTCCACACACTGAGGAAGGCTTGGTAGCCGAAACATTTGTGTCTTTCCCTATTGCTGATGATTGTTGAATAAAACGGAAAAAGAAGACTGTTCTCGTGAGTGCGGATCATAACTTCTTACTCTAAAAGATTAACTCAGTACATTTTTTTTTGGTAAGCCTTTTTCTGCAAGCTTGTGAAAAAGCATGACTTAGAAAGGATTTGTGTGCTCAAAAAACGGTATATCAGAAGTTTAAAATGATTTCAGCATGATAGACGTGATAATCAAAATCAAACATGTTTTTTAGCAGAGTATCTGAGGTAGGAGCTTTAAAATCACAGCCCTTTTCTGGAAAAGGGGGACGGGGAGCAGCAGCTCATTTGCATTTAAAGAGACATGCATGAAAACAGCGTGGTGTCTGCTTCCATTCAAAATAGGCATTTTCAAAACTATATAATAAATGATATGTGGGGTATTTTGAGCTGAAGCTTCACAGACATATTCTGGGGACCTGTAACTTATATTACGTATTGTAAAAAAGGGCATAATAGGTCTCCTTTAAAATATTCTTTACACTACAAAAGCTTCTTTTAAGAACTGTTCACTGAAAGGTTCTTTAGGGAACCTAGAATGGTTCTTCTGTGGCATCACTGTAAAAATCTCCTTTTGGAACTTTTTTTTAAGAGTGTAATGCAGAAAAATGCTGAAAAGGGTGCTATTTTACAGGCAATGCGTCCATCTAACGATAATCATCGATAATTCAAAAAGCAATTTGTGAATTGCCCCCAAAACCAGTAAACAGGGTCAATTCTGATTTAATATTGACATTAAACATGCTCTAGGACAGCTGTGCCATATTGTTTGAAGAAAACATGGGTGACCTTCTGACGTAGAACATTATGACAATCATCTCTCTGTTTCGCACTTCCTCTTGCTGTATTTATCTTCCTCTGTCTCAGTCACCCACCTCTCTTTTTCTGGGTGGTGATGGGGCAGAACAGTATTGACAGCCCCTCCACAGCCCACTGGTCAAGAGTAAGCGCTCAACGCCCCTCATCTCCCACCTCCACAGGCCAGAGGAGGGTTGTCATAGAAACAGACCAGCTGAGGTTAAAGATCCGGATGGAGTACGTGTGCGATTCCTCCGGTGTTTCTCTCCGCAGGTTGGCCCACTGAAAAATCGGGTCACCACTGAACCCTTATTCTGTTAGCCACACAGACAAGTGGGTTGCTAAGGTGTTCTGAGTGGCTGCTAGATGATTGCTTACTGGCACATTTCGTAGGAGCCAAAGTCTTTATACACTCGGATCTCTCCTTCAATGCCTTTTGGGAGTTTTATGATCCACGAGGTGAAAATTGTACATCTGTTGTAAATCAATTGTACATCAATCTTGCTTCACAAACACTGTTCTAAAGTCTGGGGTCAGTATGATTTTTAGTCATTATATTCATAAAAAAAATTAATTAGTCCTGTCAAAACGTTTAATCGCGATTAATTGCATCCAAAATAAAAGTTTTTGTTTATAATACATGTGGGTGTACTGTGTATATTTACTATGTATATATAGCCTAAATATGTTATGTTTAATATAAATTATATGAATATAAATATATACATGTAAATATTTTCTAAACATATGTGACCCTGTCAATTTTTAGAAATTGAGATTTATACATCATCTTAAAGCTGAATAAATAAGCTTTCAATTAATGGCTGAGATACTATTTGAAAATCTGGAATCTGAGGGTGCAAAAACTCAAAATATTGAGAAAATTGCCTTTAAGACTGGTTTTGTGGTCCAGGGTCACTTATACTGTGTGTGTGTGTCTTTATATATACATTACAAATATGCATAGTACACACACATTTATTATATAAACAAAATCTTTTATTTTGGATGCGATTAATCGCTGCCCAGTACTAGTATTTATATAAATGTACAAATATATTTAAGAAATATTTACATGCATATATATTCAAATTTGTATATGATTTATATCAAATATAAATGTATTGCATATATTTCTTAAGTATATACATGTATGTGTTCATATTTATATGTACATATAAATACACAGTACACACATGCATTATGTAAACACAAACGTTTTATTTTGGATGTGATTAATTGATCTGGGCACTAAAATAAATACTTTTATTCAGCAAGGATGCATTAATTGCCCAAAAATGTTAGTAAAGACATTTGTAATGTTAGAAAAGATTTAGATTTCAAATTATTTAAAATAAAATAAAAAATTATCAGGGTTTGCACCAAAATTTTAAAAAGTGCAATGGTTTTCAACATTGATAATTATGAAATGTTTCTTGAGCAGTAAATCAGTATATTGTGATGATTTCTGAAGGATCATGTGACACTGAAGACTGGAGTAATGATGCTGAAAATACAGCTTTGATCACAGGAATAAATTACATTCTGAAATATAATCAAATAGAAAACAGTTAGTTTTAATTGTAATAATATTTCACAATATTATTGTTTTTACTGTATTTTGATCAAATGCATATAGCCTTGGTGAGCAGAACAGACTTCTTTCAAAAACAAAGTCTTACCGACTTTTAAATGGTAGTTTAACTATGCTGAAAATTAATTACTCTGTATAGCTATAATTGCATAATGCAGTTTTTTTTTTCATTCCTTTTCCAAAAGAATGTCAGTGGAAATTGGACATGCTGAAAAACTGGTTAAAGGTCTATTTAGATCCTTAGCCCTAAATATAGTGACCACTAACAAAAAAGGGTGAAAAGCTATTATAAAAAGCTGTTATACTGAAGTAAATGTGTTTTTACGTAACCCTCCATATCCTAGTTACACAAAATGGATGTTAAAAGTGTGACACACACAAACACACTCCCCACACGGCTGCGGCCGTCCATGAGTCTCGCCACCCAGACGTGCCTCTTTCAGATGATAAATGCCTTTGTGCTCCGCCGTTAAACATCTCTCTATTGTCTTTATGATTATGGCTGCACAGATAACAGCAATATTTCTGTTCATTGGCTTCCCTCTGCTTAGCGTCGGTGTGGTCATTAATATTGTCAGGATGGCTGATAGCGACCCCACAGCCATTTATCAAAGCAAAAACTCACTAATCATATGCACATACGACCTGAGCATTAATATCTCTACAGCTGACAGCAGAGGAAAGCCCAACGCAGAGAGATCTTCAGCTGACCTTGAGACTGCATGTCTGTGTTTATCTCTGTGAGACTGCAGAACTGGGTGGAAACAAGATGTGACCACACATACTTGCACTTGAAATGCTGATTATTTTCTAAATGCATGAGCTTAATGTGAACAATTCATCTATGCATGCGTTTCATTTGTAAATTTAGTTTTGATCTCATTATTTATATACTGTACAACTCCATCTCCAGAGAAATGACAGACTTCTCTCTGGTGTCATATGGCAAATTTCTCCAATCATCGTCCACTTAAACTCCGCCCCTTTCTTAAAATTGACTGCAAACTCACAATTCAGATCTGCCTGCATCCAATCAACCAAGTAAATGTTGTATACTGGTTTAGGCTGCCTTTAAAAATATGGCAGAGGACTGGTGTTTAGTTTGTTTCCAGATCTTATTAGAATCAATCAATCCACTATGACAGGTAGGTAAGCAATGTTTGGCTAATTTGTTGAAGCTAATCATGCATTTAATTAGTGGCAGGTACACAGGACAAGCAACCAGATACTAATTACCTGTTCACAGATGCATAGTGATATGGCTGTAGTACATTAGAGTCAAATGGCTCTACAGAGTTTTATATTTTCTAAAAAAAAAAAAAAAAGAGTGGTAGCCTACTTGCCCAGACAAAAGTCACTTCAGTGATGCCAGAATGCTGCTTGTTGGGCCGTATGATGAAATCCACGAAATGTACTGTATCATGCGTAATGCCATGGAATTTGGCCTTTTTTATGAATTAATGAAAAGTAAGGCTATACACTTATATGGTCTAAACTGCAAAAGATGGCTGTTTAAATCTATTACATGCTGAAGCACGGAAACATAAGCTCAAAGGTCTTCACTAGAACCCGCCAAAATAAACGTTCGGTTTAACTTTAGGAAATTATGACAGAAATATAATATTGTTCTGTGTAATGTTGTCAGTTTAGCAACAACAACGTTTATTAAAACATTACTTTTTAAAGAAATATCACACAAAATAAACATTTTTCATGCTTTAATTTTAGTTGTGCAGCACTTTTTTTGCCAAAAATTTAAAGGAACTGTTCATATTAAATTAAAAAAATTAAATCTTAAATTGAGAAAATAACCTTAACTAACATTTAAAGTGGAAAAAAAGTGGAAAAAGTTGCTTTAAGTTATTAAAATGTTCTTAACACTAAGAAAAATAGTTGTTTTAAGAACTGTTCAACAAGCTTCCTTGGGGAACCAAAAATGTTTTGAGTTTTTAAACAGTGAGTGTAAACCTTTGGGATTTTATTTGTTTTACGTTTTACTGGATTTACCCTTTATGAATAAAAAACAAATCGCACAATGCCTTCACATTTGCAGAACTAATGGTGCTGGACCATATACTGTATGTTTATATCTAGGGCTGGGAATCTGAGTATGGGCAAACACCATTAATGCATGTATTCATGTATAGACAAGGAATTCAGTATAAGGATATAACTGTTTTTTTTTTATTATTTTTTAATTAAGTCCTGTGTGGTGTTTCTAATGCTGCCCTTTCCTAAAATATTCTAAGACCTAGCATCAAGTAAAGATCATAGCATGACAGAAAAAAACAGGTATTAATCATCTTGTCATTGTGGTGTCAAGACTGCCTTAGGGAGTAGAACCCCACCAATCTGATTCTCCGCCCTTGTACGGCTTACGTCAAACTATATCTCAGTCAAAATACACACATCCAGCGTTCATCAACTGCACATTTTCCTGTGACCTTGAATAGAGGACATTCCCCATTTCTTGCACACGATTCTTGTTTTCTAACCTCTACAACACTTTATCAACTTAAAATACTGCTTAACGGCTGCACATAATGCACTGAGGCTGGAAGTAACCTTCCATTATCAGGCTGATCTCTCCGTCCATTCATCTCTGAAAGCCCTCGCCACCCACAGATTCAAGCCCTGATTGCTCAGGTATTGACCATGTGCGAATGAGAGCAAGCTGTAGGTGCCCGTGGCTGGTTATACACATGCACTTTTCAAGGTCATGTAACAATGCGTGTCCATCAGCAGCGTGCATGCTGGGACAGAGTGACGTGACAGGTTGCTTACATACAAAAAGGTCATTACAAAGCACTGACACATAATACTTGATATACAGCCAGATATCTACTTGACTTCAACAAGTGCTGTGAAATTGTGTTGTAGATATTGGATTGTGTACTAAATGACACCCAACAAGCCATTTGTTAACAAACAATTCATTTCACGTTCACGTCACATATGGCAATATCTCTAAAAGATCATAAAGCCATTAGCATTCATTTCACAGGACATGCATTATGTGCGATGAACAGCGGCGGTTTTGGTGTCACAGTTGAATGTTTGACTTTCAGGTGCTGCAGACATTGAAAGACACCAGGGACACTCATTGACATGCTGGCGACTGCTTGTGCATGCAAAACAAGGGTGACAATAGACCACGCACCGATGCATGAAGACCTGTGTGCGTGCATGATACTGTGAGCCGCTCCATGTCAAATCACATCAAAAATGAGGGGGAAAAAACTATAGAAAACAGTAAAAAAATCTAGGACGTTATAGAGGAAGAACATCAGAAAACAATAATGCATTTTAACTGGGAGAAATGAGAATAACAATCAGATTGTCACAGATTGAGTGAGACTACAAAGATGATATGATATTTGCACATGCAAAAGTGATGCTGGGGGTAAAAAACAGCCTAAACTGGCTTGATTGTTTTAGGAGTTTAGAAACTGATTAAGCCAGGCTGGAAGACCATCTTAAACCAGATAAGACCAACAGGCTTGCTTAAGCTGTTTAAGTTTGTTTCTAAAACCATTTGCAGTGGTTTTAGTGTATTCTGTATTTGCTCGGGCGTCGATGCTCACTGGCCCAAGCCTGACATTCTTGATTTCAGAGCATCTCTTCAGCCAGTATACACAAGATTTTCACACTAGCATGTAAAATAGGTGGAAAAAACATGGCGCTCGACAAACAAATCTCAACTATGATGGGCGCAGATCAAGAAACTGCAATGCGCTGATGCAGTGAGCCGAGGATCAACATCAGTTTACTGGAAATGTTCTTTGCTTCCCAATAGTGACATTGCACCAAAGGAAAAACACCACAGACAGAAGTATTTGCATTCTACTCAAAAGGAAACCATCAAAGGGCCACCTCTAAGCAAAGCAAGCCTGAATTTAGCATGCAAAAACTGCAGTGAAACGTCTTGTTTGGGCACTAAAATTGAGGCATAACGCCCCCTGCTGGATGTGCACTGATATCACAATAATTTTGCTTAAAAGTTCACCTGTAAGAGGCATGGAGCTTTATACTTTTCCTCTCTACACAATATGATATCATGCATCATAATGTTAGTAATATTACAAAAGACTATGGTTTAGATTCAGTCTGTCAATTTCCATTGAGCACTACAGTTCACGGTCTGCCACTGTTGCAACCGAAATATAAAATATTTTCATTTTTATATGATCATTCCAGTTAGACAACATTTACTACTTTTTACACGCAAGTGTTATGTGTTACCTTTGAAGGATTCACTATGGTTTTGAAACTATATTGTGTCAAAAGCATCGAGTAAAAAGTTAGTGGCTGTCATTATAAATTTAGCCTTTTTAACAACAGAAGCATTATCCCACCGTTTAAAGCTATGGATTTGCAAGGCCTGGTCAAGAATATTCATTTAAATATAAATAATATTCACCAATACTCAGTTTAAAAGAGCCACAATTGAATTGGCGCACTTGACAAGTATGATGCCTCGATTACTGCATCAAAAATGACAACACCACATACATAACTACTATTTTGATTTTCAAGACTCTTTATTGAATTTGTGTAATATTCATCAACAGATGACAGACAGTAAAAAACATAAGGAAAAAATAACAATGAGTGCTTGTTGAAGCCCTGAATGGGTAAATATGAAGCATGGCATCTAAAACAGCACTTCAGATTAAGAGACATGTTTCTGTGATAAAGAAAATATGATTTTAAAAACAATTGTCAAATCTAATTCCTCCTAATGAAAACTCTCCAGATCTACATGCCTCTGTAACCACTTAAAGCAACTTTACAGCAACGTATTAAAAAGAAACAAGGATAACACACTTCGGCTTATGTTAGGTTTGTCCAAGTGACGAAAGCAATGGAATAATCTAGCAGGTGGAAAACAGGTTTTCGTTAATGGGAAAAAAACAACAACACTGAACAATGCTTATTACTAAAAATGCTGACATTGTCAAAACCTTCCTAAGTTCACTTATAGGCCTCAAACAGTTCTATAAGAATACAGTACTGCATTTAATAAATGCTGTCTGAACCGATAATCAGCCCCTTGATTACGCTCAAAACACAATCGGTGTAGACTCTGCAGACAGCGCTCAAGGAATGAAAATACGCAATTAAAGATGTCAATAGTTATACAAGCGCTTCCAGCTAACTGCTTCAGCTGAATAGATTTTAAAAATGACACATTTATAGAGCTGCAGATGAGATCTTAAATCAGACCAGCAATCATAAGTGTGTGAATGGCAAATAAACAACATCCAGGCACCATGTTTGTTCAACAAAATAAAATAAAAAAAGCCTTTTTCATGGCGAGTTTAGGGAAAAAGTGTGGCATACAGCTGTTGTGCAGCTTTTGACACAAGAAGTAGTCCAAGAATGTATTTTCCAGGTTTCTTGGTTTCAGGGAAAATCTACTGTACACAATAAGGCCACAGTTCTATGCCCTTAAGAACCGTTCTCGCTTTTGGCTTGTTTGGAAGCCGGCTCTTCGTTATCTTGACCATTAGACTCCAGAGGTCTCTTCTTTGGACTGGCTTCTTCTGTTGAAGGAGAAAATACATTTCTGATTTCATACGATTAAAGCCAAAAACTCAAAGTAAACTAAATTTACTAGCAATTTCAGAGTGAAAATAGTTTCTATACCATTTCTTTCAGTATATGTGACCTTAAAAGAGGAGAAAAGGACTCCAGAATGTCCCTTTTACCTTCATCTCCCTCATCATCGCTTTCAAACTTGGTCTTCTTTCCCTTGAACTGAGTCTGTTCTCTTCCTCCTCGGTCTCTGCGTCCTCCCCTGCCTCTTCCACGACCCCTGTAACCTCCTGCAATCACAGGTTACAGCGTAGCATAAGAGCAATATGTTAAACCGTGAGATTCTGTGGGTTCAGACACCTGCGTGTATTTATTGTGTCCTCTGAATTACCTCTGCCTCCTTTACGTTTGTTCATGGACTCCTGCTGATCTTCGATGATTTTCTTCAGCGTCTCCATTTCTACGTCTCCCTCAAGTACCTCCCACTGAACAACCTGCTCTTTAACCTTAGGATCTTCTCCTGCTTCAGCCTCTCGGACCTTCTGTAGGGCCTCCTGGGCGTTTGAGTGGAACAGGATGGTGCCCTGAAGAGGATATCATCGACAGAACTCAATGGAGGAAGACATATTTTTTTTTGTACAATATAATAAGACAGTTAAAGTATAACTCATATTGCCAATAAAAACTGGATTTAAAAAAAAGAGACAGCAGACATTCATAATGGTTAAATGTAAAGAACAACATTCATCAAAGAGGCCTATAATTCAGTCTATAATAGACCTGTTTTAAAATATTACAATTTATGTAAAGTACAACATTGCAACCATACAGCAGCAGTTAAAATGCGATGTTAAATGATCTAGACTTGAATGTGACGGAAGTATTGGTGAAACATGTTGATTTCTCACCTCTTTAGCTCCTCTGGTGAAATCAATCCATTTGATCTGAGCATGATCTGAGAAGATCTTGTGGAAATCTTCTCTCGAGGTGTCACTCAAGTCACCGGAGAACTTCAGCAGACAGCCTCTCTGATCATTCAGAGATTTCTGGGGAAACAGAAGAGCCATATATTATTAACACAGTCACATCTGAGAACTTGCTTTTTTGCGTTTCCGCGTCAAAACTCACCAGCTCTTCTTCTTCGGCTTGTTTCTGCCTGTCCTCCTTTTCACTGGAATGCACATTTACCAATTATAACTTTCAACTCGTCTCACTTTTGTGTAGAACAGTTGTTGTGCGTTACCTTTTTGCTTTAGCTTTGGATTCCACACGATTCTGCTTCCTCTCGGCCATCTTTTTAGAAAAGTAGTCCTCTCTACAGACAAAGGTTAACAACTTTCACACCAGAATATTCAAAGCCAATTAGGTACTAAGAAAAAACATGCAATGCTCAGAGACTGAACTGCAGAAGCTCCTACTTCATCAAGACGATCATCTCATTCCCTTTGTACTCTTTGACATCAGCGCGCTCCACAAAAGCCTTGGCAGCTTCTTCAGACTCTAAAACCGCGAAGATCGATCCCTGCAGACAACAACAGCAACGTAAACAAAGAGGTGGATACAAAATTCCTTGTTTTACTCACAGTAAAATAGAATTACAATGCCAAGTGCAGTTTTCAAGTATTGTAATCGTGTCTGTCCCAGGGTGGGTACCAAAAAAAAAAAATTACTTTTTGTTCTGATTGACTGAAATAAAGCAAAAAATTAAAGTATTAGATGAAATGCCTATTTAAAATGTTGCCTTGGCAACTAACTGAAAATAAAGTTCGATGTACACTGAAATGCACAAACAACATTTACTCAGAAACTGTAATTAATTGTGAAATTTACTAGCAACAGAAACAGCAAATGAGAAATTTTGAAGACTGAAATTCAAGTATTTTCTTGTACCAAAAACTAAATAGAAATCTTTAAAGAACGAATACCTTAATCAAAAATGTAAATAATTGATTAAAACATAAAAAATATTAATAAATACCACAATAGTATAAAAATAATAACACCGAAGACCACTGAAGGCATAGAAAAATTCTCCCTGAGATATTTGGTCACAAATGGTTTCCTCATCGTTTCACTTTAAAAGCCTTACTTTGAAAGTCTTCTGGGCTCCTTTCCTCAAGTAGATGTTATCAACTGTGCCTTTATCTGCAAACCACTCTTTCATTTCATCCAGCGTGGTTTCAAGAGGAAAACCTTTCTGTTGAATTTAAACATGAATATCAGTCAACCAACAGAAACATGTGGCTTGACAAAAGAGAACAAGAACAGTATCCAGTCATATATACAGGACGAGATGACCTGTTAAACCCTATTATACACCGTCTGTTTTAGAGCAAAGCTAACGTGACTCAAAGAGGAACTTGATGCCATTCGCTCACCATGTAGATGGACTTGTGTTTGAGCGCGTCCCTGTACTCCTCATTGTTCTCTGGAAGAGGTTTGATCGGATTTCGTCTTATTTTGGTTTTGTCCTCGCTGATCTCCAGCAAACCCGCTTTAGATTTTTGCAGAGACTCAACAATAACAGCTGTGTCTGATGTGAGACGCTTTAGTCTGTGAGAACGAACACAAAACCAGACAAACTCACATTTTAATACCCATAGAAATTACTTTCTTTAGCTCTTAGTTGAAGCACTTAATTTCGCTCAATTTCTCACTTTATATCTTCAAAATGCATCTGCAACTAAACGTATCTCGATTTAAAGATGCATTATATGCATTTGTATTGTAGAACAAGGCAAAAATACTGAGGAAAATATCATTTTGTTGCAGTGCATGCAACAGATGCTCAGATTTACAACCTTTTTATGGACTTAATTTGTGGAAACGTAAATTAAGACATTTTAGTGTTTCTATTTTCCAATTTCTATAAACACGATGCATTACCTGTTAAATTTCAGCATGGTCTCCAGAGTGACCCAGCCATCATCTAACTGCAGCTGCTCCTTCAGAAACTTGTCTCGAGGGAGATTGTGGTCACCAAAATAGTACTGAACACAGAAACATCACATTCATGTCATTCATTTGAATGAAGGAGAAAATAAAGCTAATTATGATGCTCATCCTCTCACCTCAATCTGTTCTGCCACCTTCTTCTCCAGAGGAGACCTTTCCTGATTGTCTGCCATCTCTGCTGGGACGAGAACTAACAAAAACAGATTTTATTTTCTATTTTGCAAAAAGTCTGTAAACATTTACACTGTTTCTGTTCTGCGTTTTCTATGAACAGAAGCCTGTTTTATCAGTAAGATTGTGATGAATTTGAGCCACCGGTGTGATTCTCAAACCACGTGCGAGTCCAGCACAACTCCTGCTTCTGTTTTATACTGAATGCTGACTGCTGAAGTGAACATATCCAGTGTTGAATAGGATTAAAATAGCCTGTCTGTAGCTAGCAATTCAGTCACTGGCTGTTATAAATATTTATAACTCATGTGCGCCACATGTCACTGAAAGACACTGAACAAACTAAATCTGTCATTGCTGTTTTTCTGTCCGTTCTAAAGCACTGTAAACACCGGGAAAAACAAGCAACGTCGCAAAAAAAACCCATACTCACTTTACTAGCGTTCTGATCTGTCTGATCTCAACCAAACGCCACGCTAAACGCGATCCGAACGTGAGTCGAGGGACGGCGTCGCGTTGTCATGACGTCACAGAGACCGGGTGGAGGATCATGGGAAATTGAGTTCAACACGGAATCCGCTCATTTCCTGAGTGTTTTATTTATTTATTTTTCATAAACACCGAGCAGCTCTTTTTAAATTCTTTTATTTTCATTCATTTGAAATTATTTCATTAGTTTGAAAGAGCATTTCCATTTTTTTACCATGCTACCACTTTGCTAAAACACAGGCAATTTATAAATAGCCTAAATATTACAGGCGTTTTATTTGAAATTTCAGTTAGAGAACACTGGAATATTGTTATATTTAATATTATTTTTTATTATCATACAGCCTATAATTCGTACTAATGGTTTAGCTTGAGAGGTTTGTGCAGCCAGGTCCTGTTCCTTTAATAACATCATCGTCCACAAAGTGCTGGACTCTTCATTAAATTATGGCTGCTATCTAGGCTTAGATACAATCATTTATTCAAAGAAACAAAAGGCAAGTCATAACTTTGACTGGGTAATTTATTCCTTTATAATCAGACACTAAACATGTGCATGGCCTGTGTGTCACAAGTACAAAGGACACAAGATTTGTTTTAAATATTAACAGGAACAAGGTGTCAGGAGAATATGGCGATGCTCCGGTCATATGAACAAACTTTAATGATATGCAAACTTTGTTTATTTATAAGCCAATACTCTCCATTCATCTCTGCTTTGAATACAACACTCTGAATCAAGAATCAGGCTGCATTTACAGTACACATCTAACCCGAGCTCATTCAGGAACAAACACTGTTTATCTAAAGTCAAGAGCGACACGTCTGACGCCAAACTGCTGTTATCAGGACTCAGCACGAGTTACTGTGACCCTGCTGGCTTTTGAAACATCACTGAAACATACAGCGGGCTCCAAAAGTCTGACACCACACCAAGTGTTTCAATAATATTAATAATACACACAATATTTTTTTATTTGATTAATTATTTGTAATATATAATCAACTTAAAAATAAAATAATAATAATAATATAACCCAAAATCTTTTGGGGTCCACTGTATATATGCGAGTATGGTACTAACATGCAGATTAGGGTTTCTAATAATAAAAATAATATGGTTCGTATTATATCTTCTGCACTGAAATATTAAACTATTTTCATTTCATAGTAGTACCAAGGTTTAGAGTCACATTCAGGCTGCATTATAATGGCATAGTATTTATAAATAGGATTTTCATCGTGCAGATTTTAGAATAAATATTTAGTCAGCATGTTAAAACATTTACATTTGTTCATTTTAATGTTTAATGTATATTAAGCACCTCAAACTGTTATTGAAACAGTGAACTTATACTATGATTTTAAATCTCAAAGATATTTAAAATGACTGTCAAAGCAATTATATGTAAATCTGTAAAAATATATATATACACACATTTTAAAATGTGCACTGAAACCAAAACTTAATTCTGACAGATATTACACCATGCCCAAATTAGTTTATCAAGTAGATTAAGGGGGAAAGAGCTATAATAGGATGCACAGGATGCATTTAGTGCAGAATAAACATGTGATATTATTTTATATATTAGTTCAGTGAGTCTGTTTGTCACAATATTGCCTATAATACTATATTACTCAATCAGAGCTCTTAACTCCCTGAGGATTTCATTGCCACTAGTCCAGGGCACGATTTTGGCAGGCAGTGCTTCTGAGCCCTCTGAAATGGCTTTGCATAACAGTTTCTCTAAGATGAATCCTTTCCTAGGCATTGCAATATCCCCTTCTTTCAATTCTCGAACTGGGCAAAAGTCATTTCCTCCATCTCCTATATAGCAAATCCTCTCATAATGCACATCAGCCTTAGCTTGCGTCTCTCTGAAATCCTGCAGCACCCTGCTCTTGCACAGGTTCACGGGACATTCCTGACAGTCATGCGCGTGAAAGCAGCGCACGCTCATGTAGCCGCGCGCATCGATGCTGGCAGGGTTGGTGAAGACGTCATCTATAGCGAACTTCAACCCTGATGCATGCAAAATCCAGTCTATGAAGATACTGTTGGCATCGGAGATTATGATGCAGTCGATGTCTTTCTTATTGTCAGATATGAAGGTCAGGAGCTCGGTCATGCCGTCGGTGATCGGGATGCTCTCCATGACCGCGCGCATGTGCTCCGGCTGGACGGACTGCTCTCCGATGTAGGTCAAGACTCGCCCCATATACTCGGTCCAGAGGCCTTTCTGGTATGACTTCTTCAGCCAGTCCGGTAACGTCTGCTCGGGAGTGGAGCGGATCACCCATGTGTCGCTGTTGTCATCCACTATAGTGTGATCAAAGTCGAACACCACTAAGGTCTTCATTCTGCTGGAAATGACACAAAAACACAGTATTGACATAATGAGCTACAAAAGAGGTGTTCGGTATTCAGCATATCTGTCTCAGAAAGTCTAGTAAAGAGATGCATGTTAGCAAATCAAATATATACTGACCTGAAACGGGAGCCTGAGTGAATTATTCAATTTCGTTCGCGATTATGAGGCCGATACTTGCTGCCTACACTACAAAGCATGATTAGTCACCGCCCCTGCAAGCGACGACTCGTCTCTGATTGGCTGCCACGCACGTCACTCAAAGGTCTCGCGAAGCTCTGATTGGTCACTAGAATCGTATGAACTTGGGTCGTTCTTGCTTTCTGTTTCATTCAAAGTGAAGCAGTGTGTTTTGAATGAGAATGGAATTGTGTTAATATAGATACTGCTAGTAAATGTTTTAGAATAGTAGAGCCATAAAGCTTTGAAATAACGTTTTAAATCAGACGTCAGCACAATTTATGACTGATACTCTAATTTCAAGCTTGGTTTAAAAAAAAAAAAACACCACGTGGTACCTTTGCTGATTAATCAGCACATTAAGACATTTGTTTTGTATTACGTTTAAATATGGAAATGAGGCGTAATCTAATTAAATATGCGGTAATTTAATATATTTGCAGAAATCTGAACATTGGATAACGCCAGGTTCCAATGTGTTGTTTCATTTTGTTGACATATTAAAGGTTTGTACAGAGGATTTTGAAGATCTCTTTCTATCACTCCATGAATATACGGTCAACAGCAAGAAAAAAAACTGATATATGAACAAACCCCTCTGTAAAAACCTTTAGAGTAGATGTCAAATTCAGTGCATGTGAGTGCTGCTAAAATGATTTCTGACTCGGCGCAGGGGAAAAAACTCATTCTGAGAAACCTTTTAAAGATATATTAAATATGTTGGATGTTTTTCTTACAGTAATCTGATATAAAAACAGTTTTGCCTTAAACATCCTCAATTCCTAATTGCACTTGAATAAAGTTAGGAAGAGACTCAATAAACAGGACCACAGAATTTGAATTTCACAGGTTCAGTATCAATTTTTATTTGTCAAATTTAACAGAACCTAACATTGTCATCTCTTTACAAACATAAAGCCCTTACAAAACTCCAATTTACGCAAACATGTCCCCAACAAACCCCTTTTATAAAACAGCTCAGATCGGACAGAAAAACAATTAAGCAACCATTTTCACTAAACGTTTATGTCAGGATATGGGCAAGTAAATGAAAACAAATGTCAGATAAAAGCAGGACAAATGTAACCGATTCAACTGAAACTAATTAGGACATTGCCATCGGTATCAGTCATTAAAAAGATATTCCAGGCGTTCAGGAGAGGGGCATGTCTGATTCACACGATGACTAAAAAATGTCTCTTTGTATCCATCGTTGTACAGCAAGTCATTGATGGGGGAAATGAAAACAAAAAAAGGAGAGGTACATGCAGTCTCTCAGTCACTGTCACTGGAAGACGAGTCCTTTTTCTTTTTCATTGGACTTTTAGATTTGTCCTTTGCTCGCTCTTTAGATTTCGGACTCTCGCTTCTTTTCTTCCGTTTATCAGCATCACTCTCTGAATCGCTGCTTCCACTGTTGCTCTTTTCCTTCCTCTTCCTGCCGCTCTGTCGATCATCTCGCTCTCGGCTTCTCTGTCTCTGGGAGGACCGTTCTTTGGAGCTTCTGTCTCGTCCTCTGCTCTTTGACTCCTCTGCACTCTTCCTCTTGTTTCTGTCTTCTGCATCTCTCCCGCGGTCCCGTCTGTCTCGCTCTCTGCTTCTCGACCGGCGAGATGATCTTCTGTCCCGGCTGCTGCTGTGGCGTCTGTCACGGCCTCTGTCGCGTGATTGGCCACGCTTGTCGCGGCCTCTGGACCGGGACCTCCGTGACCCGTCACGCCCCTTTTCTCTGCTTCTAGATCGGTCACGTCGCTGCTCTCCATTCTTCTTCTTTTCCACCTCTTTTGACTTTTCTTTATCATTCCCTTCTGAATGTTGTTTGCTCCTTTCTTTGCTTCTGTCTTTTTGCTCACCCTCCTTGTCCCGCTCTTTGGCATCTTTCTCTTTCCTGTCCTTGCTGCTTGAGCGTCCCCGTTTGTCATCGGCTTTACTGTGCTTTTCCTTCTCTCTCTTCTTTTCCTTGCTCTTGCTCCGGCTGCTAGCTTTTTTCTTTTCCACATCAGCATCTGTCTTTTTCCGTGCGTCCCTATCTCTGCTTTTGGAGCGATGTTTGTCCCTCTTCCTGTCTCTTCCTCTAGAGGGACTGCGTGATTTGTCTCGCTTTGCATCTCTCTTTTCTCGTTCAGAGTTCTTTTTTGCTTCTTCTTGTCCTGCAGCTTTGTTTTCGCTGGCTGGCTCAGTGGTTTCTGTCTTTTCCTCTGACATATCTCCTCTGAACGAGAAAAAAACACATGAAAGATTTATTTTCAGGTAGGAATAATAAATAATATGCATTTCAAATAAACTATATAATATAGATAACTCTTGAATGCAAGTAATGTTTTGGAATAGCACAAGGGCAAGAAAACAAAATTTTACTTTTGAGTGAACAAGTTACATTGCATGAATGCTGGATGCAATAATTGTGTGCACTGTAAAAATTGCACATACTTGTCGCCTTTGATCCATCGTTCCTGGGTGGGGGCTGTGTTGGCTTTAGCTTTATGTGTCCTTTGCATTTCCTGCCTCCAGTGTGGAGGCGTCTCACTGCGGCGAAACCGATCCCATGACCGCGAGCGAGATCTAGATGGTGTCCGGTAGCGCTACAAAAAAAAAAAAAAAAAGTAATTATAAAAATAAGCTTTATATTATTCATTAAAATCAAAATGAAGACGTGTAAAATAAAACATGGATCGTTCAAAAGTTTGGGATCGGTTCATTTTTTAATCCAGCAAGGATATGTGAAATTGACCAGAAGTAACAGTAAAGACATTTATAATATGGTTTTTAAAAATTATATTTTTAAACTAATGCTATTCGTTTAAACTTCATGGTGCATCATGGTTTCCACAAAAAATTACACAGCACAACCGTTTTCAAAACTGATAATAATCAGAAATGTTTCTTGAGCAGCAAATCAGCATATTATAATGATTTCTGAAGGATCATGTGACACTGAAGACTGGGGTAATGATGCTGAAAATTCAGCTGCGCATCACAGGAATAAATATTTAATTTATTAAAATAGGAAACAAATATTTTAAATAGTTAAAATATTTCACAATATTACCGTTTTAACTGCATTTGCATAAGAGAAATCTTCAGAAATCTTACCGAGCCCAAACTTTTAACGTGTATTCACATTTAACTTTCACGATTCGCCTTGCAAAGCAAATCATATTTATTCTCTTACCCTCGGTCCTCTTCCTTTAATTCTGCGCCCTGACCTGGTCATCACCAGTCTCGTGCGGTTTGGCCGCGAGTTAACCATGGGTCTAGAATATAATTTAAAAGTTATATATATGTATATATATAAAAAAAAATTAAATCACACAACATTTCATCCATGTCTGTACAACAAATGATCCTCCACAACATTACAGAATGAAGTATCTACATATCACATTCTACCTGTCCCTTTCCCTCTCTCTCTCCCTGTCTCTTTCTCTTTGTCCATCTTTCCCAGAGTCCTCCTTCTGCTTTTCTTTCCCCTGCTCCTCTTCTTTGGCCTTCTGGGGGCTTCGCCTCATTAGGAAGCGGTTTTCTGGAACGGGTGGGACTTCCTCTGGGCGGATGGTCGACACGGGTTGGGGATCAGCCTCTTCCACATCAGACCTACAGAAAAAGACATGTTAAAATTCTCACTCTTCTGAAGAATGACTACATTAAAAATCACTTTCAGCAAGAATGAACATGGTTTGTACAAAACAAATAAAAAAAACTAATGATTGGCTGGCAAAGTCATTTCAGATAGTTATATGTTATGAATAAATTTTAACTATACCAAAATTATCAGACGTAATAAGCAGTCTTGAAATTTATACTGTATTGAGCTTTTAGTAATGATGGGAAGTAAATTCTTCAAATTTTGAAGCATTTTATATTAGTGTTGTTGTAGGGTGAGAGATTCTCATCATAAAAGTGTAAAGGGCAACTGCACCCTTTCTTGTCTTTCTTCTTGTGTTTCTGTTCTTTCTTTTTCTTGTGTTCCTTCTTATGTTTCTTCCGTCGTTTCTTGTCCTTCTCTGATTCCTCCGAGTTCGAAGAGCTGTCTGAGGAGGAGTCGTCGTCGTCACTCTCGCTGGAAGACCGATGCTTCTTCTTTTCTTTCTTTGCTGGATGACAGAAGTTGAAGCAATACTTTAAAACACAGCATCACAATTTGACTGGAAAAAATACTTCTGTAGGATTAAAGCAAGATTAAATTAAAGTGTGATCTCCTTGAGATGCTATTTTTGCACTGCCAATCGTAATTTATTAATAAAAGTGTACAGGAACATTCTGCATGAATGAATTAACGTCCAGCCTATTCTCAAGATAGTCGTGAATAACACAAGTAATCATAGTGACCATTAAATACTTACTTCCATAACACTGGACAGTTCTATCACAATATATGTGCGTTGATTATACTCACTTATTAAATAAGTTCTATAAGTTCTTAATTATCTGACAGTGGCTCTGAATGCTTTAGTTTTGTGTTTAGAAGTCACTACAAAATGAATGAGACAGAAGAACCGTGACTAGATCTAAAACTTTTGGACGGCACAATGATTTATGCCTTCATTTGATTGCCACTGTTTTTGATAAATTTGCATCAATTATAATAATTGCATTCATTTATTTTATTTACCCAATTTATTTTATTTTTAAATTGTCTAAACTTAATGATTTTATTTAATTAGACATGCTTTTTGATTACTTAAATTTTGCTTAATCATTAAAACAAAATCATAAAAGAATCCAGAAAATATATTTAAAAAAAAAAAGTAATAAAACTGATTTCATAGGGCCAGCCTACTTTGGCCCGAAAGCATATTTATAGTGTACACAATAAAATAAGGTAAAGCTGATAGCATAAAACATCTAAACATTTCTAGCCTTAAACACGAGAAAAGAAAATATGCAATATCACCTTTAGATTTTGGAACAAGTTCCCCACAGTTGAGCACTTTGACCTCGGTATAGGGTCGGCTGTTGGTATCCGTCTTCTGACTCTCGATCATCCGGATCACCTCCTGGCCGGAGATCACCTGACCAAACACCACATGAATTCTGTGGAAAAAAAGCAACAAAACCTGTTAAACACTGCATATGATATTGATCAAAAATTACTAGTTGGTACATGACATTGTGCTGCACACTTACCCGTCCAAGTGAGGAGTTGGTTTTGTAGTTCTATGGTCAGGGACACAAAACAGTGAGGCAGAATGTAAATATAAATCTAACGAACACAAAAACAATGATTAATGCACACCATAAATCGATCTGAGACATGATCATTTGCAGTTCATATCTAGTTCAAGACCAAACCAATGCATTGAGGGCGTACACCTATTCTACAACATCAAGGCTGCAAAAAAAGAAAATGATAGTCGCAGATCATCGTCCATTTCCAAAGAGGGTGGTACAATCCATTAGAAGCACATATACTGGACTCACATAAAGAACTGAGAGCCATTGGTGTCTTTCCCTCTGTTTGCCATCGACAGCAGAAATTCCTTGGTATGTTTCATTGAGAAGCTCTCATCTAGACAAAGAAAATGTCAGAATATTTAAAATCACTGTTGTTATTGATAACTAAAAATTGCTTAAATACACCTAAAATGAAATAGAAATATTAGATGTACGCAGAAAAATATTTAATTAGAAATGCTGCTATGAAACTAAACTGAAGTTCTAAAATGACTAAAACAAAAATTAAAGCTAAATAGAAATAAGAGCTAAGTCAAAACTTTAATTAATACAATGAATATGTACAAATAATTTAAATAACACTGACTGAAATGTAAAAACATTTTTGATTACTAGATACAAGCATTTTATTTAGACTGATTTATAAATCTGATCAATCAAGTCAATGAAGAATCATCTCAAGAAAATGACTTGAAAAATTTGACATTACTCTGGAACTTTTCATCTAAAAACAAATGCTATATTTGATTAATTTGCACATGCTTATGAAGTGGAAAAAATGACACTCACCTTCAAAGAAACCTCCATATATAGATTCACCACCTCTACCATTTCCTGTTGAGGCAAACATTTGTCAAATATCATCACACATACAATACACACGATTAAAAAAAAGACAGCAGTACCTTCACTGAAGTCTCCTCCTTGTATCATAAAGTCCTTTACTATCCTGTGGAACAGACTTCCTTTATAGTGCAAGGGTTTCTGGGTAGTCTTACCAATTCCTTTCTCACCTGGAGACAGAGATGAAAAAAACCGACAAAGCAATGCATAAACAGACCTGGAAGCCTTGCTGTAAAAACGTATCTCACAAGAGACAGTAATTGTACTGCATTAAACATCTCTCTCTCTCTCTATATATATATATATAATTACCTGTGCACAGGCAGCGGAAGTTTTCACATGTCTTGGGACAAGCATCCGAGAAGAGCTCAATGACCACTCTGCCCGCTGCAGCAAGGAAAACCAGCAGGAAACAAATATTACACAGGGAAATACATCCCACATCCCACATGTACTGAAGAGCAGCTGTGCAGAGAGTCTCACCTGGAACATTACTGATCCCAAAGTCAAAGAAGCAGCGAGGACGCTGCACCTTCACCCCCATCACACTGCAGGCACAACACACAGCTTACACACCATCTAGTCGAACTACACTAGCACACACACTCCACTGTGAAATATAACTTTCACATATTTTGAAATATAGAGTATTAGTATTTCTTATGTAGCAATAGTTCATGCTATTTTCTTGTCTACTCTGAATAAGTGTCGATATGTCAGTGTCGTCAGAATAACACATCACATAAATCTATTTGACTTTTTTTATGTTGCCTTGAAGATTATAAATAACTTTAGAATAGAACGACATTATTTTTTGAGTCTCACCGCGCTCAGCTTGTGCTAAAACACGTGAAATGACCAACAGCCGCACACCTTGTGTATCCCAATTTGTTTAAACTGTATATTTATCTAATTAGCTTTAGGAAACCGGGTAATTATTTAGATTTGAAAGCGCAGCGTTTTGTCTTTTAATGATTGAATGACTAGCATGCTAACGTGCTACATGTGTCCTGAATATATTGAGATTTCCATTTTGTTGTTTCGTTTGAACAAGTCATACTGAAAGGTGATTTTTAATATCTTTGATAGGACGTGTAACTTACATGTTTGATCCAAGTTAAACAAATGCTACCAAAATGAAGAGCACATTAACAACATTAAGTGTCGCTCTCGTGTCCTCAGCGCGCAGGTCTATGAAGATGGCGCCGTGACGACCAGCGGTGCATTCTGGGTAAAAACATAAACCGCCTGAACTAGAGAAACCGGAAACCTGAAGCGGACAAAAATCACATGGGATTTGGAGTTTAGTTTCGCTTGAGTGTAGTTATATGTAAATACATTTATAATAATTGTTTTTTTTTTCAATGAAACATACAAAACATAGGCTATATTAAACCTTAAACATTATTAATAAAGATTATTAACTATTCATATTAATAATAATTCATAAAAAATAATACCTTATTAAAGAGTTGACGTATTGACGGAATTTCACGTTTTTCAGCGTTCAGGTGCGTATCAAGCTTGATCAGTATCCATGGCAACGATCTGTTTGCGTTTTCTGTAACCCTGACTGTCTCTGTAGATAAGTACATATCATATACATTACATATCATATACATATCTATGGTCTCATCTGCATCTTGAGACGATTATTGAGCTGACCGAGTTAATCTATTGATCGTTGGATTTCCACAAACTAAACTAAACATGTAGAACACAATGCTTTTATGTTCAGTAAACAGTTATATTTTATGAATCTGCTGCTGTACTAGTGTTGTATGATCCCATGTAAGTAAGTAATATTTAGTATTTTGATATATTTAATGGCACTCAAATAATACTGTGGGAGTGAAGCTAAAGGTTTTATTGCTGTCAGAATACACTGATGATGAAGCTCTCATTCCCAACAACACATCAGTCATTATCAGACGAATCCCTGCTGTTGGCCTCAAATCCACAAACACAAGATCTGTCAAGTAAGTCACGTGATATGAACACAACTGTTATTATTTAGATGTCATATGAAGAATCATCAGTCTGTCATTGGTGTTTTAATCATGTGAACTCTTTGCTGTTTGGTTTTGCAGTAATCGGCCTGAACCATCATGTGGATCTTCACAAACAGTATGTAGAAAAGTGTTTGAAAAGAGAGTTAATTAAACATGAAAACCAATGCGTCGAATATTTGATTCCTATGGTTATTCTTATACTGTAACATATGGAACATCGTCAGCTGTCTCCTCTAGTATATTACAGATAGCCACGTTTGCTAAGTTTTATAAAGTTACTCAGTTTTAGATCAAACTGTCAGGACAAGCCATTTGTTTACTTGTTTTGAATCAAAGGTAATAATATTTTCAATCTATATGCACTTTTGTACAATTTTATCTTACATTTTATGTATGAATAACCACATTTGCTGTATGATTACTGCAATTAAACAAAACTATTATTAATTCCCTGACGGTCAAGGCTGTGCGTCTTCATTCTGAGTGGGTTTCTGTAGATGAGCGTCTCATTTATGTCTCTGAGTGTCTTGTTCATGTTTCTGGTCTCCAAACTCTGTGACTGACCTCACTATTGTCCTAAATAAGCCTTGTGTCTCGTCACAGAGGTAAAACTCCTCTTGTGTTCATGTGTTTTTCAGCAGCAGATTGGTGATTCTTCACCAGTTTCACTGGATCTGCTTCTGAAGGTATTGAAATCAAAGAGAAATACACTCTGCTGCACTGTAATGAACTTCAGTGCTTGCATATGAAGTGTCATAATGAAGACAATAAGAGCTGAACATCAAAACACCATGTATTGTGAAGCCACAATGACACACAAGCAGCTTCTTCCAGGAGGTTTGAGTGTTTCAGTGCTAAACATTAAAAGATGCAAATGCCTGTGAAACAGACTGAGAATCTGGCTGAGGCAAATGCATCAGAGGAGGACAAACTCAAAGCTGTGATGTACCAGTCCAGTCTGTGCTATTATTCCAGCAGGTGAGTGTTCAGACATTGACAGCGAATGAATCTGTGATATACGAGAGATGCTCATGATTCTGACATTCATCAGTGATGCGATGAAGCTGGTCGGACTGCTTCCACCAAACTACATCTGCTTCCGCTGCAGGATTCCTGGACATCACATTAAAAACTGCCCGAGCAATGTGGTAACTGGGCTTTGAGAGATCACAGCTGCTGTGAACTTGAGCTCGTTTCCCCGTTAGTCTGTCAGAGTTTGAATGTCATTCATGAATTCACAGGACAAAAGCTGTGCTCCTGTGAAAATGCGCAGGGATTCCTCGTAGTTTCCAACAAACAGGCTGTTTCTGACAATCTTTTGGTGTCAGGTATCAGAACGTGTTTGCTGGAGTCTGACAGACATGTTTGTCCAACCTGCAGACAGTCAGATGTTTCTCCTGACAGTTTGACTGCAAACACTGTTTTGCGTCAAGTAAGACCTTAAACCCTGTTTCTTCTTGTAGTTCATCTTCTGCATCTTCAGAACTATTTTATGATTCTGTCTCACACAGGAGGTGAATCATTTTAGGAATGGAACCAGATCTTTGCACACCTTCTGCCGTCGATCCCGGTCTCTCAACCAAGAATAAGAGAGTTGTTGGGATGTGAGAGGGAATCATTCCCACTCCAGATCTCCTCTAAACAGATATACAGACCAGAAGAGACCACATTACTAAGAGGCTTTCAGTCCTGCACTGGAGAAACCTTGTGAAACATTGGCTTCAAGCTCTCAAAGAAACACTAGCATAAAAAAAAAAAAACTTGTGTTGTATCAACTATATTTTATATTTGCTAGAAATAAATATGAATTTAAATGTTGTATCTATTTTAGTAATTTAATAGAAACAATATCAAATAGTAATATATTTATTAAGGAAATGTTATCATTGGGTACTGTGATAGGTAAACTTGTAAATAAATAATAATAATAATAATATGTTACAGTAAAAATTATGAAACTAGCCATTCAGAGACTCTCTCACACACACAAACACACACACACACACACACACACACACACACACCACACCACACACACAAGTTGATATGGTTTAAAAATGTTTATTTTACAAAAAATGCACATACATAAAGTAAACTTATATTTTTGAAGTAGAGAACTAGAGTTTATTTCTATTACAGTATAATAACAATACAGAAATGCTCCTGTTTTTGCTTACATGGTTCTGTCATAGCATTAAATGAGAAATAGCTCATGTTCACACACGTACACACACATTTCACATTAACTGTGTTTGTCTAAAATGTAAAAGAAAAACACTGTAGGGAACCCAAAAGCTTTTTTCGCACTTTTATGAAAAGGGTTTAGTTCCCTTGGCTTCTCATTTTAGACTAGATATAATTGACCACAGACAGCTGTGTGCTGAGGTCAAATGTCACATGACCACAGGGGGTCACATTCACACTGGGTTTGATTTAAAGTTTGGGCATCCTGGCAGCATTCAGACGCATACCAACGCAGGAAGATCCGGAAGCGTAGCGCATCTCTCTCAGCATGCCGCTCCATGTCTTTTTGTCATCTTCATATCTGTGAAAGAAAACAGGTCAATACAGAAATTGACATCCAGTTCTATGCTGGATCTATTCCAGGGCACTGTCTTGGTACTTGACTAATTAACTGAAATCTTTTTTCCTTTCAGAACCAGCTGGACACAGAATCGGGATGACTTACTGCCACACATCAGTGATCTCGGAGGGTCCAATGTTTTTGTCCTCCAGTTCTACAATAGCAAAGCCCCCGATGGCATAAAGGTTTCCTCCGGTGCTCACAAGATTCACAGAGCTACGCTCCTGAGGGAACTCTGTGAATGTGTCCCACCTGAGAGCAAATCATATTAATGTAATACAATATATATATTTAATTTTTACATGCAGATGGATAAGCACAGGAAGAGGACATCTAGAATTGTACATCTCCCTACAGAGACAATATTATTGTTTCATATCACAAGCAAACCTGTAAACTGCATAGTATATTTTGTTTGTTAGTTGTTATTTTTAGCTGAAATTAAAACTTTAAACAAATTTCATTAATTGAAATTTAATTTAATAAAATTAAATATTAGATGAAAAACTTGAGAAAACCTTGGCATCTAACTGAAATAAAATAAGTTACTAACACTAAAAGTGAAATAAAAATAAATAAAACCTAGAGCGAAAATGACTAAAATTGAAATAAAAATAAATGAAAACTAAAAATAAATATTTAAAATAATAATGAAAAAACACATTAAATGTTTAAAATTAAACTCCAAAACTATACAAATAAAAGCCAGTTCAAAATATTTAAAGAATACTTTAATAATATATAAATAATCCTTAAATAAATCATACTTGTTTGTTCCAAAATCGTAGGTTTCAGATAAAGCTGAGAGTCCGTCTTCATTCACTCCCCCAGTTACGATGATCTTTCCCTTATGAACTACAGCACCAAACATGGCTCTGGGCGTCTTCATAGCAGCCAGTTCTCGCCAGTCTGACTGCTTGTGGTTGTACACAAACATTTTATTGAGAGCTTTGCTGTGAGAGAGAAAAGAGAGATTTATTTACTTTAAATAATTTACAGTGCACCAAATGTTATTGTGAAAAATCCATTGGTTCATGTTATTTTAAATAAAAATGTTGTTTTGTAATCTTTCTTTAAAATGTAGAAGTTTTTGTGCATCACCTCAATTTGACTTCCTGACTTAAAAGGGGCTGTTCTTCATATTTAACTACATGTGCAATGTATAATTGTATAATTTTCTATTATTATGTATTTATATCAATTTTAAACTTAAGCAACTCGTTTCAAACACGCAGATCTGTAGGTGCTACACAGACAGGAATAGTGCACAGTTTGGGAAGTTTTCTTTTACTAGTTCTTCTGGTGCTTACTGATAGCTGCCAATAAATGGTTAGGACTGAAGAGGAAGTTTCATCAAGTTGTTTTATCTGTAAAGATGAATGCATCATGGGTTCCTCATCATAAGAGCCCTTTAAGTGTCACATTGTACAGAAGATTTTTGAGGAACTTTGATGGATCACAGACAGCTGCAAACTACACCATGTGTTCCTGAGCACCACTGATCTCTGTTACACACTCACTTACTTGTCATCTGTCTTTCCTCCGATGCAGTACACCAGGTTGTTATGTGACACAACTGAATGGCCGTGAATACGCAGAGGAAGTTTCTTGGTCTCGTGCCATTTCATCTTTCTGCAATGACATGAAATGCTATTGAAGCCACAGATCTGAGCCAGCAGTCAAGTGTGAAGAGCAGAATCAGCAGGTGGACAGACAGAGCTCTTGAATTCATACTCAGTGTCATAACACATGACGGAGTCGAGGGACTCGTTGGTCTGCAGGTCTTTGCCAGCGATGGCGAACAGCAGGTTTTCACATTCGCCCATATTGAACAGGCATCGAGGGCTGGGCATAGGAGGCATTGCCCTCCAATCAGCAGCAATACTGTCCAGCTGGATAGGATAGAATTGTTTTAAAATGACAAATAAGTTCCCATAATACCTTACAATATGGTTTAAGAGTAGATATCATTATAATAATGAATACATTTATTAATACAGATTCATTTTCATTTATAAACATATATTATTGTAGACTAATATTGTTTTAATATATTGTCGCAAAACGTTACTACATTATTGCCCAACTCTTTTACATAAAGTTATATATGTCTGCATACTAAATCTGTCTATTTAAATGTAACTAAAACAAATTGCTTGCAACCACTTCCCTTAAATAACAATTAATCATTTTTTTCAGTGTACAAACAGTATTCTTGCATAGGGCAATACATAAGCTACTACATAGCAAAACTGCTAGATTGCTTATGTTGTCGCGAGGTTTGAACTACATGATCGCTCAGCTCTAATCTGCTAATTTCATACAGTATTATTAATAGTAACATCTTGATTTTCTGTAAAGCTGCTTTGAATCCATGTATTGTAAAAAGCACTATACAAATGAAATTGACTTGATATAATTAATTCATATTTGTTTATAATACATTCATGTTAATTTGTACAACTTGAAATAATTAAAATGCATTAGGTAGAATATAAAATTAACTTAAATCCTGAAAAAGTACTGACCATTGTTATCCAGTGTTAACAAATTACAATGTAAAGTGTTACCATAAAAGCAGCTCAATTCAGAGACCTTAAATATAGGATTTAAGAAAAAAATTACCTGAAAAATACTTAGGAAATTGATTGAAGTTTGCAAATGAAAGTTAAATCAGTTCAAAGTCCCATGAAAAGACCATAAAGATGGATTTCCATGCTGGTCCTGGTTTAGCTAGTGGACCAGCATGATCCTTTCGGTGAAGACCATGGAGGTCCCTTCCGGTAAAGCTAGTTTAAGAAACCTAGTGTGGTTACAATCACACCAGCACCTAGTTTTAAAGTTATTTTGTACCTGGTAGAAGTAGCACTGCAGAGGAGACTCTTTGCTCTCTTCATCGACAAACAGGCCACCGACGATGAAGAGCTGGTTCTTCTTGGTGCAGAGACTCACGTGGTTCTTTGGCACCTGCTCTGACACGGCAGCCAGAAAACACTCATTCTCAGCCACGTCGTAGGCCACAGCGGCCGCGTCATTGATCATGAGGATCAGGTCTCGTCCGTACATCCCCAGTCTACGATTATCGTTCAAGTAACCTGGCATCAGCTCCTCTTCCTCCTCTGCTCCGGCCTCTCCTTCCTTTTTCTCGATGGGTTTCTTCTCGGGGAGTTTCCCTCTGAAGGCGTCTTTGATGACTTGCAGCTTCTTCAAGAGTTCTGGATCTGCCTTGATGATGTCATCGGTCTCGACTTTCTCCCGGAAGTACTTCTCGGGAAGAAGTCGGAAGCGGATGCACTCGAACGCTTCACCCAGACTCTTGGCGCGCTTGACCTTGTCGCTGCGCACCCACTTCATCACAGACTCAAACACAACCTCCTCCTTCTCCACATTAAGTGTGTCTCCACCAATCAGAGCTAAGAGCTCGTGAGGTGCCAGCTGAAGGAACTCTTCCTCAGCTGCCACGGTTTCGAATCGGTCAGCGATGAAATCGCGTGCCGCTATGGCGAGCCTGGGAACACCGAGGACCAGGCCGAGCCTGAAGACGGCGAGACAATTAAATAGCGATAGCTTCTTCTGAAGATAGTTCACACATACTGTAAACACTGAGGGAATCTGGAATCGGTTCGCCACTGCAAAGATATCCTGAACGTTGTCGTCCGTCAAATCAATCTCAGCGGAATACAGATACTGGATGATCATATCCATGATATTAGGATCAACGTCATCCAGAACCACTTCCTTGCCGCTTTCCTTCTCCTTGCCGTCTTCAGAGAAGAAGAGCTCTCTGAAATAAGGACTACAGGCGGCCATGATCAAGCGGTGGCAGGGAAAGCAGCGGTCGCCGATTTTCAAAGTGCAATCCACAAACTTGTTCTCGTTCAGAAGTTCCTTCAGTCCATCCTGAAGCAAGGTGCTCTGGAACAGCCGCAGCTCCTCCTTTATGGCTTTAGGATCCATGCTGTTGCGTTTCAAGATGGGAACTGGCACACAAGAGAAGAAAAAGGGGAGAAGGTGGCTGCAGGTCTGCTCGCCACACCGGCCGGGCTGGAAAAGGACAGAGTACTGAAAAGATTCCGAGAGTGAAGGGGCTGTTATTTAATCCTGCCCTTCTAAATATAACTCTTGTCCACCCCCACTGCCTCTGTCATCCCTCAATCCTAGTTGTGAAGAAAGGGATCCCAGTGTGATGGCAGCCTAGACAGCAGCTGCCACGACAGGACGAGACACATAAAGATCTGAGGAGACTTATGAGTTGGCAAGTTTTACCAATCCCAGTCTATTCTTCTATACTTTGCAAGTTTTAATGCAAGTGTCTTTGAGTTCAATTCTCCACATAAATGAAGGTTTCACTAGCAGTGTTTGGAGACAGCTGCGACTACAACAGGTGATGAGCCATTTTCAGCTCCTCAAGCACTCGGTGCCTTGAGTCAAACTTTATTATTCATGCATCAGATCCTGGGAGGAGACGAAACTCTTAGTGTAGCTGGTTATACTTGTGCATTCTTAGAAAATAGTGCAAAAACTATACAGCAGCTTCAAAGTCACCCAAAGAGTACAAGTCACCCCTGAAGGGACATTTTCGTACCTATTTTACCAATGAAAGGTTCATAGTACCTTAAGGGTTCATTTTACCACTCTAAGGTAATAATTTGTACCTTTTAGGGGGTAGATAAGTTACAAAGTTGACCTTTTAAGGCTATAACATCAGATATACCTCTAAATGTACAATTTGTGCACATTTTTCTGACTGCTAAACACAAATCTCAAATGTATAAATGAAGTCAAAGGCCCAATCCCTTTTCTACCCCTTACACTTACACTTACTTAGGGGTGTCTCAATCTCAATTCTCTTTTAGTTGGAGGGGTAGGGGGAGGTGCCAGATAGCCCTTCAAATGAAGATTTTTCGGGACCACACTTCAAACGAAGGGGTATGAGAATTATCTCAGCATAAACCAGCTACAGCGGCAACATGGCTGCCATAGTCCCCCAATAATTAGAAATCGCTAAACCCTTTTCTCAAATATGGCCAATTTGAGAGAGAGATGGACATTGCGTGCACGCGCGTCTGTGTTTCTCTCTTTATGAGTGAGTTTACTTCAAAAACAGTGATTAAACAGTAAAGGGGTAGGCGTATAGGGGTAGGTGAAGGGGTTTAAAACAGAATTGGGATTGGGCCAAAGATTGTTACTTCCTGGTTGCAGTATTTGGGGACATTTGAGCATCACTGGTGCAATCCAAAAGAGTATATTGATCATCATAAATGCATGGGATTTCATGTTTTTCGAACTCTAGCAAATGGTTCTAGAATGATCTCAGGGCTCAAAGGAGAGCGCCAGTCGCACTAGAGACACTAATACTAAAATGAAAACAGGCAGAAAGGTGTTGGGGGAAGGAGACATATGTAATTTAAGTCAAAGCATAAGGGACAGATGTGTGAGACTGTTAAAGAGGAAGCATGAGGAGATTTAAATGACAAGCATGAGTGAAAAACATACCAGTTTAATTGATAGAGGTTAACTAAGGTTTATTCAGCATTTAGGTTTTTATTATGGATGCTGTCTTCTCAGCAGTTTGGTGTTGATTATACAACCCGAATTCCAGAAATGTTGGGATGTTTTTTCAATTTGAATAAAATTAAAACTAAAAGACTTTGAAATATTTTATTCACAATAGAACATAGAGAAAACAACAAATGTTTAAACAGAGAAATTTTAGTCTTTTATCCACTAAATGAGATCATTTCAAATTTGACGCCTGCTACAGGTCTCAAAAAAGTTGGCATGGGGACAACAAAGGGCTGAAAAAGCAAGACATTTTGAAAAGATTCAGCTGGGAGAACATCTAGCAACTAATTAAGTTAATTGACATCAGGTCTGTAACATGATTAGCTATAAAAGGGACGTCTTAGAGAGACAGAGTCTCTCAGAAGTAAAGATGGGCAGAGGCTCTCCAATCTGTGAAAGAGTGCGTAAAAAGATTGTGGAATACTTAAAAAACAACATTCCTCAGGCTTTGCAAATCTCATCATCTACACTGCATAACATCATCAAAAGATTCAGAGAAACCTGAGAAATCTCAGTGCGTAAGGGACAAGGCCGAAGACCTTTGTTGGATGCCCGTGGTCTTCGGGCCCTCAGGTGACACCACATCGCTCATCAGCATTATTCTGTCATTGACATTACTAAATGAGCCTAGGAATACTTCCGGAAACCACTGTTGGTAAACACAATCCACCGTGCCATTTGCAGATGCCAACTAAATTTCTATCATGCAAAAAGGAAGCCATATGTGAACATGGTCCAGAAGCGTCGTCGTTTCCTGTGGTTTTGCATTGCCCTGTGTCCAAGGCTCATTTAAAATGAACTGTTTCAAGGTGGAAAAGTGTTCTATGGCCAGACGAGTCCAAATTTGACATTCTTGTTGGAAATCACGGGCGCCGTGTCCTCCGGGCTAAAGAGGAGGGAGACCTTCCAGTGTGTTTTCAGCTTTCAGTTCAAAAGCCAGCATCTCTGATGGTATGGGGGTGCATAAGTGCATACGGTATGGGCAGATTACATAATTTGGAAGGCATTATGAATGCTGAAAGGTATATAAAGGTTTTAAAGCAACATATGCTCCCCTCCAGACAACGTCTATTTCAGGGAAGGCCTTGTGTATTTCAGCAGGACAATCCAAAACCACATACTGCAGTTATTATAACAGCATGGCTTCATAGTAGAAGAGTCCAGGTGCTGAATTGGCCTGCCTGCAGTCCAGATCTTTCACCTATAGAGAACATTTGGCGCATCATTAAACAAAAAATATGTCAAAGACAACCACAACCTCTTCAGCAGCTGGAAACCTATATCAGGCAAGAATGGGACTACATTTAGAAAGAATCAGAATCAGAAAGAGCTTTTATTGCCAAGTATGCTTGCGCATACAAGGAATTTGTTTTAGTGTCATAAGCTTCCAGTTCACAGAGACAAGTTCAAGTTCCAGTTCATTCCAACTCCAAAACTCCAGAATCTCATAATCTCGATGCCCAGACGTCTTCAAACTGTTTTGAAAAAAAGAGGAGATGCTACACCATGGTAAACATGCCCCCGTCCCAACTATTTTGAGACCTGTAGCAGGCATCAAATTTGAAATGAGCTCATTTTGTGCTTAAATTTTAAAAATTTCTCTGTTTAAACATTTATGTTATCTATATTCTATTGTGAATAAAATATTGGCTCATGTGATTTAAAATACTTTTAGTTATCATTTTATTCAAATTTAAAAAAACGTCCCAACATTCGGGTTGTATTGGAGCTCTACTATATTGAAACAAATCAACGTATTTCTTGCAGTACTTAAATTTTTTTATTTATTTTTTGTCCCCCATAATGGTGTAAAATTTGACCTTTTACCTTAGTAAATAAGTAATTAGTAACATTAACAAAAATGGCACGAAGCAGGTCAAACACTTCCAGGACTGCCATTGAGATGAATGGGAATGCTAACGGGTTGCTTTCTCAGAGTTCACAACGTCAAAATATTGCACATTAATTTCTCTGCAAGAGATGGCAAAGTCACCACAGAACATCTGCCATGTTACCTCATTATAACTCTACTATAACCAGCACAAAGCAGTCTATTGACAGTGTAACAGGCAGGCAATTTATCAAAGTACAAAATATTTTATTACAAAAAGTAATTACAAAATGACAAGCTTTATTACACTGATACTGACAACATTAGTTCTAAAAATCAAGATAACATTTCATTTATTCCATTAATGCCAATTCAAGAATGTTTTGTAACTATGACAGTGTACAATACTACAGTATTGCTTATTCACAGTTCTGCAGGTTGTGATATGAAAAGTACTGTCCACTATCAACTAGCTACTCTCAATGAAATCTCCTGTCCTACCAATTTTTCATATACTTTTGAGTATTTCAGTGCAGGTCCGTCGTATTGGAGTGTGAGGAATTAGCTACAGACAAAGGGAAAGGTATCCATAATGGATATCAGCCTCCTAAATGCAAAGAAAAGAGTGAAGAATGTGACAATATGGAAGGAACTGGTGTCCATTTTCATTTGCAGTAATATTTACTAAAGAAACGTTTGATTCAAGTGTGTATTTTACTCTCCTTATCAGTCTATAGCTTTGCATTAGTTCTCTTGAAGTTTATCAGGATTTCTTCCTGGAATTTGCCTTTTGGTTCATTCTTTTGTTTTATTTGCTCTCCGCAGTTTGAATTTGTTTTTCTTTGTGTTTTCCCTTTCTAGTCATTAGCGTGTATTTAGTGTCTTATTTTGTTGCTTGTTCTGTCTTGTGGTCTTGTCTTGTGTGTCTCGTGTGTTGTGTTTTGTCTAGTGTCTGTTCCTGTTACTAGATAATTAACAACACAGGGCTGGGAACTAATTAACTAATGAAGACAAGAAACAAGGACAGGAAGACCAAATATGGGCATGGAAACACAGGGAGCACGTGGAAACACAAGACACAGGGAAACAAAGTCTGACAATATAAGCATAATTTAAATTTCATAGGCCTCCACTTGCTGACATTGTTTTTTTATTTAAATTTTAGTAGTCTAATTCAAGTAATGCAATTTTTGTCAATTAGAATGATCACTAATCAAAAATCAATCTTAAAACACCTAGACATTGTTCAACTGCACTTCAGCTGTGTTTTCATACATTTGATTCCAAGAAACCTCACTGAGAGCAGCCTGACATCCATCATCATCCTCACGCAGATCTCTGGACATCTGTACGGCTTCCTACACACGGTGAAGTCAGAAAAAGCTGAATAAAAATCAGGCAGGTTCATCTCATATATCAGCAGGAATTCTTCAAGCTCTATAAAGTCTAGCATTACACACAGCACTGTAAACTTATCTAAGACTATGATAACGTAATAATTCTATGACATTAATAATATGATTATCATTATTGTTAACTTCAAAGTTAATAGCAAAATAATCTAGATCAATGAGTGTAGAGGAGTAATTTGGAAAAGAAAACATTTTTATAAAAAGAAATGTTCTACCACATCTGAAAATTGGAAAAGAAAATCCAAAAACAATCTGTGACCCAGAAAAAAAAAAGATTGACAAGATTGATTAGGAAAAATACAAGCCTATGCAATAGTGCAATGATCCTGTATGAGTATATGCCAGCAGAGGACAGCAGAACCATGTGATTTTACATTAAATGTTCTTTATAGGACCATTAGAGGGTGCACTACACTATGGATTGCATACCTGCCAGTTCAAACCAAACCAAGCAAAACTTTTCACAAAAAATAGATGTTCAAAACAAAGTTTCACAATAATAATAAATACCTGTCTGGTGTATTAGTCAGTTCTGTGTGAAAGCACTGATGCTACCGCAGAGTGCCAAGGCCATAAACTCATGCATTTGCCTCCACATTTCCAAATCGCTGATTCCCAGCATCCTCTGACCTCTTTGCATTTAGACATCTACCCAAAGACCAACACCTGGGCACAGACACTAAAAAAAAATAAAAAAAATGGAATAAGAAGGTGCACCATATGCCGCACAAACTTGTGTAGTTTGAAACAAAACACATTACCATCTGTAGGATTGTTTCAGTCAAATGAGTAAAACCTGCCATCGATTTCATTCCTTTGGATAAAAGTGTCTGCTAAATGACTAAATGTAATTGTACGTTTTATAGTAATGTGTGATAAAGTCTGTGGAGTTTGTTTACAAATGTAAGAAATTTGAACACAAATATAGCTTCTAATTTTACAGACTTAACCATTTTATTAGATTGCAGAAAATGGAAACTGAATTTGCATTCAGACAGTCACATTGTAGAATGTTACGCTCGGTTTTTTTGTCTCCTTGTTTCTTTCTCTTTTTTAGACAATTCATCAAAAAAAGGAGGAAAATCCACTTTATTCCACATGGCTTTTCAATGAGGACACACATTAATCCATGAAGAGAACTAGAGGATCTGACATGCCTATTGAAATAACAAATGACATCTTTTTTTTTCACAATAACGTCAATCGCATTCCTGAAAAGGGCAATATTAAAGACTGGGGGAGGAACTGGCAGCTTTTGATGAATGTATTAGAAGACCAACTAAATCCAGAGACATTATATTCTATCAGCCGATTGCTGGATTCATTTCCCCCTCCATCCTCCTCTTCCTTGTTTTAACTAGCAAATTAGTAATGTCATAGACACAAGATGACACTATGCGCTGATCAAGATGTTTTGTGAATGTAATTCATTCATAAAGCCAGAAAGGGTCATTTCTCACTGTCTGCCGTCTCGTCTCGAACTCCTCAAGGGTCTCAGGGGTGATGCAAGAGCGGCCACAGGCTCTCATGCTGATGTATTAGTTGGCATATGCAAGCAATGAATTATCAAGGAAAAAGAGTCAATTATACAGTTCTGAAAGAGGCCTGGGCCGCTGTGGCCTTAGGGCCTTCTGAATTTACAAAATCATTTCATGGAGAAGAACGCTGAGGAGCCGAGGGACTCCAGACGAGTGGAGAGAGTGTCCACACACATATACACACACACACACACACACACACACACAGTCCACAACCCTCTCAGCTTTACCATCCAGGGCAGAAAACACATTTTGAACTCCTCGATAATAATCCATATTTATAAACATTGATTTTGCTCAGATGGAAAATCTTCGCCATGACATATGGCATTTAACGCATCCCACTTCTTTCTTCTTCTTTCCATTAAAAATCAAAGTGGGTTCTGATTAACTGTGGCCCGTCTAATGTTGAGGATGATGGCAGCAGTACGGAACAGACCATTAAGGTCTCGCAGCGTTCATAATCGTGCCATGTTTCATTTCTTTTTGGTTTGATATTTCCATTTGAGCTGCTTGACTTGTTTGAGCTAATGAAAAAGAATAATGTGGTTTGTAAATAGAAGTGAAATACACTTCCCTCAGCATGAAGTGAGAGAGGTTTAAGGTGAGGGCGAGAGACACAAATTAGCTATGGCTGCTCCTCAAGAATAAGTAGGTGGCCAACCAGGTGTTTATGATCATGATGACAGGGTTTGATACAATATGTGCCATAATAATGGCAGATTTACAGCACATTGGAAAAACGGTTAATTTTTAAATAATAACCTCTTAAGAATGATTGGCAAAGATTCTAATATGCTATTCCAATGACATTTTTTTTAAATGAAATGCACGTTATAGATCTGATCAGGATCAAGATGTATTAAACTGATCAAAAGTGGCATAAAAGACAAGTATAATGTTTCTTTTCAAAGCATATCAGAAGGATTTCTAAAGTATCATGTGACACTGAAGACTGGAGTAGTGATGATGAAAATTCAGCTTTGCATCACAGGAACAAATTACATTTTGAAAAATATATTATATAGAAAACATCTATTTTAAATTGCAATAATATTTCACAATATTTCAATTTTTACTGTATTTTTAATAAAAAAAAAGAGAACAGAAGAGAACAAAATCCTACTTCAGTGTATTTATTTTAAATGTATATATTTTTTAAATTTCTTGTTGTATCAATATGCTTTGCTAAATTATTTTCCCCATCTGCACTATATCAATCTCTATCAGCAGCTGTTTACCTCATTAGGTGCCATTTACCCAAAGTGTGGGAAGCGACCTATTTACATGAGTTTTAAACAAAACAACCTTCTTTTGAGACTAATTATGTTGCTCTATCAATATTCAGTAAGCATCTTTTTACAACAGAAAAACTTGCAGCATTGGGTTAAACAGTTAGCGGTGCTAATCATTACAAAAGTGCATTGTCCAATGTGCTTTGTTACTGTGGTGTTGTCATGTGGATTTACCACAGTCAGGCCTTTGTTGGAACGTAAACGTGTTATTCATTCGCCTCAGAAGTCTGTGTCTTATTTCTTGGCTTCATTCAGGTGTACATGCTTTCTTACTTATCCAAACAACCGGTTGGTTTTGATTCTTCTAATCTTTCTCTGCCTCTCTCGGTACAGTAAGCATTTGAGAAAGCACTTATTGAGAGGGAAGGAGAAAGGCTTGAACCTCTTCTGAAGAGGTGAGCTCCATCTCCACTCGGTGCTTAAGTGACAGGTAAATTGCAAGTTAAGTGGGGAACACAGCCTTTTAACAAGAGGCTTCGAGCTGCTGCAAATCCTCCTTAGTCTCTAATCTGAATACAAAAGCTTGAGGCGGGGTGGATTAAATTTGACCCCTGAATGAGGTGTTTGTTCCAACCAAGGAGCCACTTTAGCCGAGAGGAGCGAGCCAGGTTTACGTTTCCTTTTGTGTGGCACGGCCGCGTTTAAAAACAACAGGGCCACAATGAATTCTCTTCAGAGGCTCATTTTTCCCAGGACAAAGGAAAGAGTAGAGCCGCCAGCTTCTCCCGCAGGCTCACCTATTTACCCGAGTCTTTGCTGTAGACGACTCTAAAAGACTGTTTATATAATTGGGGATGAAATGCCATAACGGGCTCCGCTATCGGTGGTGCAGGAAAACAAATCCAGCTTTCTTTCACGACAGGCTGAAAGGGGAGAAGGGCCGTGGAGAAAGCGAGAGGGGGAAAAGCGCTTTTTGGTTGTCAACTTTTTAGAGGCTTAGAGTCAAACCTATCCGGGCTCAGGGAAGAGAAGTCGGGTGTTAGGGAGCCAAAATGACTCGTGATAGAAGGTGTTTGCGGCTCAAGTCGGGGGGAATCGTCTTCGCTCGCAGGATGAGGGTTGGACTAATTGATTCTCTGAAGTTTCCTGTCGTAGATTATGATTACAGGTACGACTGGATCCTTGAAAACACACACACACACACACACACACCGACAGGAAAGCAGACTTAGGGAATCAAAGGGAAGATGAGAGCTGCCAAACATAGCGTGAAAATACTGGGATAAGAGGATGTGGATGTGTGTGTGTGTGTGTGTGTGCGAATGAGAGGTGCTGTACTTATCAAGCATCTCCATTAAGGGGTCAAAACATTTTTTTATTATTTAGCTTTTTCTCAAGGTCCACTTACAACGTTTTGGCCTGGGACAGTTTTAAATTTGTTTTCATTACCATGTTCAACTCTCTTTCTGACACTTAAGCTAAAAATATTTTTATTTAATCTATTAATTTATTTATTGTGCTGCTAGTTCACACGACCCTAACTCTTTAGAATAACCAAACACTTAAAAGAGAAATGGGGTGCATTTATTTGATCCAAAATACAGTAAGAATCCAGTAATACTGTAAAATATTATTACAATAAAAATACATTTTATTTGAATATATTTTAAAATGTAATTAATTCCTGTGACACAATGCTGAATATTTAGCATCATTACTCCAGTCTTCAGTGTCACATGATCCTTCAGAAATCATTCTAATGTTGATTTGCTGCTCAACAAACATTTCTGATTATTATCAATGTTGAAGGAAGTTTTGCCACTTAATATTTTTGTGAAACTGCAATGTTTCAAGATTCTTTCATGAATAGCAAGTTCAAAAGAACAGCACTGATTTGAAACACAAATGTTTTGTAACATTATAAATGTCTTTATTGTCACTTTTGATCAATTTAATGCATTCTTGTTAATAAAGGTATTCATTTCTTTTATTAGAAATTTTTTAGGGCTTTTATTGAAACTTAAGTTGCAAAAACTTATACACACACACACATATAAATGGGCCCATATATTTTCTGTATCTAAGCTTTTGCAAAGTGACCACAGGTACAGTAATTTACTGTTTTCATAGGACTATTTTATTAAAAAAATCAAGCATAAAATCTGATTCCTTCTGATGTGACCATCATAGAGAACCGAGGCAGAGGTGAAACAGGCCACGCTTTCCATGGCCAATAAGCGTTAAGGCTTATATCCTGCTGTAAGCTGTCATATAAGAGTGTAAAATGGCTTGCTTAGTGAACGAGACTCATGCAGGCCCTGCAAGAGCCATAACTCAAGCTCTATCGAGCTTCCGGCATTCCCCTGCAGCCTATGATCCTGTACAGTAATAATTGTACTCATGTCACGCTGGTAATTATCATTGATCTACAGAGAGCGGGTCAGACGCACTTGGAAATGATTCATGCCTGACGCGGGACGGTCTTGCACTTTCTCAGCGGGTAACAACTCTGATGAAGCGCTGCTAAGGGGACGTCTCCTCACCTGCACGTCCAGCATCAGACGGCAGCTCTTAGCCGCCTAATAAAGCATAGCTCCTGTTTCTCAATCTGAGAGGTTTATTTCAGCCCCAGGCGCTGACATTTGGCCCTCAAGGCCACAAGCTATCATTATCAAAATCATTACAGGAAACTATAAGACCATAAAATCCGAACTTTTCTAATCACAGACATCATGGAGGTGAATAGCATTCTTTCGCAGCTCGTGGTTATAGTTCTCTGAAGAATAAAGCACAAAAGCGCTTGCAAGCCATAACTTCACATGGCAAGATTTATGAACAAAGTTGGTGAAATGAATCAAGAGTAGTGTTTTACTCAATGTATTTGATATTTGATCCTAGGCAAAATATTTTACTGGGTTCATGCAGAAATATAGGACTGGGTAAAAAATATTGATTTCTGATTAATCTTAATTTTCATTTGAACAATCCTAGCTCTAGCCCCCCCCCCCCAAACATTATTTTTAAAGTGCACTGATCGCATCCTTAAGATGTTCCAAATCTGGCATGGTGACAGTCGCTACACAGTCGAAATACTGGGTTAAATACAACCCAGCGCTGGGTAAAATATGAACGAACCCAGCAATTGGGTTGTTTAGACCCAGCGGTTGGGTTACTGCCCAGAAGGTTGGGTTAAACATTTAACCCAACTGTTGGTTGAAAACAACCCAGTATGTGTTCTGTCCAATATTTACCCTGCACTGGGTTGTATTTAACCCAGCATTTCTTAGAGTGTATAAGTGAAAGTCCTGAGATGTGCTCTTAAATAAGAAAAATATGTTTGATCATGAAAATAAAGTGAAGCCAGTGCAATGAAAATACATGTTATACCTCAATCAAGCATATAACGTAAACACTGAAACATTGTTGCTGAAATACTTCATTGACAGTTTGTGAATTGTCATGGAATAAATTAGCTCAGCTAACAAATGCTGCATATGCTCTTCGAACGTTTCGCTTTGAATACTCAAACATCCATTTTGTAACAATGTTTTAAAAACCTTTTTTTTTTTTCTAGGGTAGACCAAACGTTAACAGCACATTGCATTTTATAATTTTTCACACCTTATGGAAATGTTTTTAAATGTTGTATTTAAAAAATGTTAGACGAACGTCTACATATTGCATTTTAAGAAGAAAAAAAAAGTCCCTGAACAATAGGCTAAATAATGTTTTTGTGCTAATGTTTTGAGAACATCGTTGATGTTAAAAAACATAATTTTTTAACATTTTATTAAAGTTCCTGCAAGAACGTGTGTTTATAATTTGGGGAAAACCTTGCCAGAACGTTCTGAGAACATTTTCTGTTGGGAGTGCAACTCATTAGTGAACAGTTAACAATCCCTTTCTAACCTTTATACAGTACAGTTACTTATGTAAAATCATAACAAATGCGTGTTGGAGTTAAACTAATCCAGTTTCAAGGGTACGATTTTTAACGTGAAGGTTCATCTCAAAATTAACCGTCAGTGGGGTGTTATCAGGTCCTACAAAAACATACAAATGAGATCATACAAATTCATATGAATAATCCACCAATGCTTGGTCAAACTTTCAACAAGCTTTTCTTGTCAGCAAGAATCTTTCTGTCATTCAGATTATGCTAGGTGGCTCATAACTCAAAACAGCGCTAAATTGCTCATCCGACTTCTGAAGTACATAAATGCATAATGTAATAGCCTACTTAAAGATACCTTAGGCTATATATTTTGCTTTTCGTTGGCTGTTTATAAAGCGAACGCGAGCATTTTGTTTCCTCCATAATCGGCATATGAACACAAAATATCCATGTTGAGGCTGCATCTTGTGCTACACGTGACCGTAAAGTTTGTAAAGTTGTACCGCACTGGAACACGGTATTACCACTGATCTATAATAGTAATATAAATCATCCTATATAGATCAGTGGGTATTACCCATAGATATACAGGCCTATAAGATATTACCATGGTCATTTTTGTCACCGCAATCACAAGTGATTTCGTTTGTTTTTCATTGACAGCAATAAGAATAAACACAGAAAATGGAGGGTTAAATCTCTTTCTGACATGTTTCCAATTCATTAATCATGTCACATTTTATTTTCCTTTATTAGCTATTAAGTTAATTATTATTAAACATTACATTGATTTTAAGAGAGAAAAAGCTGTTTTTCACCCTATTAAGTGTGGGTAAAGCCATTTATGAGCAATACAATTTTGAATGAATATGAAAAAGAGCATGCATATGTCTTAATTTCCCTATTTAAGGAAACAGATGAATGTGTCTTTCCATTCCAGGCCTCTTTCTGTTGACAGCGAAGGAAATAGCAATTGTGTATCAGTGTGTTTGGGAAGGGAGGAGGGTGCAAGGTTGAAGGAGGTGAGATTGAGTGAGCGGCCCAGACAATCAGTTTTCTTTTTTGCGGCCATTGGAGCGGGGGGTGGGCATGTCACCATCAGACAGAACCCCATTTCCTACGATTAAGCCCTCCAAAAATATTCCATTTGTCAGTGTCACGGCCCCGACACACTGCAGCCACTCAGCCATGTCTGTTCACTATGTCGCCCTGCAATTTACATCAGCCACTGACAATATTATCTCGCTGATAATGTCCTACGGCCTCCTGCCTCCATCAGATGTGCGTTCCAGTGCTCACGGCCCGTTTACATACTCGCGCTGCTCACAAAGTCTGCTCGTGAGGTGGTGGTGTGCTGTCAACATTTGGATAAGAAAGCAATAAAGATCCCTTCTTTCATATGATTTTGTTAGCAATGTTTTCTAAAAAGTGGCATTCAAATAATTTACAAAAATAAAAAGTGTTTACAAGACCAAAAATTCCAATTTACACTGACATATGCCAGCTGTCTTATTCATCTTTCTAGCAATCAGGTTAATGCATTTAGAGGATGCACACAAAATCAGAACAGGACCAAATTTAGATTCATATTAAAACATGCATGTAAATGCAAACAATGGCTACATTTACGTATATGCACCTCATTTTCAGAAAGATTGTTAAAGCTTTATTCCAAAAAAGGCCTTTATGCTTCACAGTTATTGACATTATTTGCCAATAACGTGCTTGTACTTGAAATTTATTACAATTAAATTTGAACAGCAACAAGCGAAAACGTAAAAAAATCAATGCAACCTGATGCTTTGTAAATTCTTCCAACTATTGTCTTAAATATTGTCCTAATTTGTTCACTACATGCAAAATGAATGAATGAATGAATGAATGAATGAGGGATTTATAAATGCCTCATTCATCCAATAAATTAATCAAGACAACTACAGATTTCTTGTTTAACAAATGTTCAGTTAGTAACACAATACATCACCCTTCAAACAATTGTGTTTGACTATTTGGGACAACATTTGGGGATTTCTGATGTAGGTTTTCTTGTAGTTTCAAGTAATTCACATTTCTTCGTATTTGTGACTCAAAAGATAATATAAACTGGAAAATATGTTGCTTTTTTAAAATGCATTAAAATACATATTCAAGATTAGTTGATTACACAGAATTCCAGTTAATACAAGCATATGCTGACTGTCTTATTCAGACTTCTAGAAACCAGAATATTTGCTTAAGCTCACAATGATAATCGAGTTTATGCATTTACATCACAGATTAAAATATGACCAAATGCACATAAACATCCTGTCAAACTTTGCACATCTTTACACTAAACAAAACCAGGGTTTTGCCAGGGTTGGAACGTCATGACCCACAAGCGTGCAAAAGACGGAAATACACTAGAGGACAGGTGAAATATATTTCCATCTTTACCACCTGAAAATGTTCAGAAAAAAATAGTTTCTGTATTAATAGGAGTCCATTACCATCTCTGTGTGTTTTCCCGCTCCTGACAGGCAGCGGCGTTCGCCCTGACTTGATGACTAGACTCAATCACCTGTGACAGAGTTGATTTGATGTCACTTGCCAGGTCTCTCCATTTGTTTGAGCACTTAAGAGGTAATTGTGTGACATCTTAGAAACGACGACTTGCTCCAGGAGAGCACGGTGGAGCTGATGAACCACGCACGGAGGGGAAGAGTGAAGCTGTTATTAATGACATCTATTTTCTCCAAGATCCACTGGGAGAGACAGAGAAAGAGAGCTACTGGAGGAAACGCCATAGTTCATCACAACTATCAAACACATACATAGTAAAGGTCATATTATAGATCATTTTATTTACTCACCTTCGTGTCGTTCCAAATCCATATGCTGTTAGTTTTTCTGTGGAGCACAAAAGTGGGGATTTTAAGCATCAAGTGAAGTAAATAATGCCCGAATTTTCATTTTTGGTTGAACTCTTATGAAGGTTAATATTTCTTTCATGTTCTTACCGTCCCTGAACACAGTCTACTTTTACATGCCCCTTGGTTTCCAGCCATATTATATTCCAGGATGAAGAATGTTCGGATTAAGCTGCTCTTGACCCATCACCTCAATTGTTCTGCCGGTTTTTTTGCCTCTGGCTACAGAAAAACAAAACTATTTGAAAAGTCTTTGCAGTGAATCTGATAAGAATGACCACCATTGTGAGATTATTCACAGAGATGGTGCATTCATTATGAGACGCTTTCAAATGCTTGCAATGAGTGAGAATCTTCTGTCTTTTCTACTTTTGCACAATAAAGTTATCCACAACCAAGCTAACTAGTGACCAGAGTTTAATTCCTGTCACCCATGTGGCCAGTAATCATTACACTCTTTCAAAAAATCATCATGGTTCTATATAGAACCTTATAGCATTCTTCACTTTAATCAAGGTTCCATATAAAAACAAAGAAGCTTTTTAATAACTATGGCATTGCATACAGTGAATACTGTTGACTCTATGATGAATTGTTTATGCTCCTCTATTGTAAGTGATTTTGGATAATAGCATCTGCATAAATTAATAAATTAGTACTTTTTACTTAAGGCATTGTTGTCAGAGTGTAAAAATCTAAAGAACCAACGATATTATAAAACCAAAGAAAGAATGTAAACTTTCACACATAATTCATAATGTGATTATGTTAATTAACATTTTGCACTTTATACTTTATAGAAGCTGCTAAACAGTCAATGATGCAAACTTAAATATGTTATACAAATGATAATAATGATGATAACTCAAATGGTTAATTTTAATTTAACTAAGAATTGGAAAACAGAAAAGCCTTTAAATGTGTGTTTAATGGCAATGTATTTTGTTCCTGAGCAGTAGTGATGATACAAAAAAAAAATTGTACCTAAGACTTTAGGTACACACTAAAAAAGGTCCAAAAACTCCAGTGCCTTTTCAAAAGGTACAAATGTGTACCATTAAGATAATAATATGTACACTTTAAGTTACTTATGTGCACACTTTAGGGGTAAATAAGGTACAAATTTGTACCTTTTAAAAGGGTCCTGCCCAAGTACAGCTTTTGTACCTTTTTTCTAGTGTACATAGTGTCTACACAAAAATGGACTTTTAGAAGCCAGAAACCTGACTTGAGAAATATTCTGTAGAGTTGACAGCCTGACATCTAGCCCCAGTCTCCTCTATGATATTCTCACAAACTTTTCACCTACAAGAGAAAGAATGTTTTCCCTACAGAAGAAATCTCAACATGCAGTGCCAGTTTATTTCCCCATACCAAAAAGCTTTTCCTCCTCATTCTCCTCTCATGCATTTGTTTGTTATCTCAGGGAGGGATTTCAAGAGATTCAAAGCTGATCAAGGCACAAAAGCATATTGCGAATAAAAGACACTTAGGTAATTGGTTTAGAGTGGCTCTTCCACGTGCTAAAACTCATCCTCTTTCTTCTCACTTTGTTTTCTTTTTTATCACTGTGACTTAACTCTGGAGAAGAGAAAAAGTAGGTGAGAAAGCAAAAGGGAAGACAAAGCGGGAAAGACAAGAGGCTTTTAGGCTGAGCATACGGGAGATCAGAAGCACTGAAGGAGCTGTAAACTGCTTGAGGAGATGCCGCTCGGGTTTATCTGGCTGAAAGCTGCGGGCAGCGGCCGTTTCATTAGCTGTATCATGCCTCACGTTAAGAGAATGGAAAACAAAAAAAGGTGATACAGGAATTGGAAAGCTGACATGAAATTGTGACACACTATTTTCTAATTTTTGTACAATTATACACTACACTGCTCAAGAGTTTAGGGTTTGTTTTTTTGTTTTTTTCAAAGATATTAATAGTTTTATTCAGCAAGCATTCATTAAATTGACCCGGGTTCTATAATGTTCCGTTTCAAATAAATGCAGTTATTTAGAATTTTCTAGTCATCAGAGAATCCTGATAAAATATATCATGTTACCACAAAAATATTAAGCAGCACAACTGTTTTCAACATTGTTAATAATCAGAAATGTTTCCTAAGCAGCAAATCAGCATATTATAATTAGTGACACTGAAGACTGGAGTAATGATGCTGAAAATACAGCTTTGAGCACAGGAATAAAATACATCATAATATATTACAATAGAAAACAGTTTTAATTGCAACAATATTTGACCATTTTTACTGTATTTTTGAGCAAATAAATACTGCTGAGAATTAGAACCTTGTTTCAAAAAATCTTCAAAAAAGACCCCAAGTTTATGTACATCCATTTTAGTTGATTATTGTACATTTTTTTATTGTTTTTATAGTTTTATTTATTGTTAATTAAGAGACTACATGAATATTAAATAAAAATGTATATGTTAATTATGTGTTAGTATGATTCTATGTATGAAATTGTACACACACACACACACAAACACACACACATGTATATAAATATATCAAATTTGTATTATCATTTTATTATCATTTATTATTATTATTATTATTAAATGTATAATTTATAATACATGCATTAAAGCAGCTAACAAGTGCTCATCACATCATACATGCAAACTTTTAAAAAGCATCCCAGGATCCCCCTCATGAAGTTGGCAACATTTTTTATTTGAAACGTTCAAATAAGTTTTCATTACTTTTTCTGACTACTTGTAAAATATGTTAAATAGTAGATGTTTCTGCCATTAGATACTATTAGATATTTACATTTTAATCTTAAGTCCCTACTATTCATCCAATGTTTGTCCAATTGTTGGATAAAAATCAGACTGAAAACTTCATCAATAAAAAATGGTGTATGGGGTCTTAATGTTAGAAAAGAAACTACTTTTCACCACGAGACCAAAACAATGTCTTTTTTTAAATTTTTTTATGTCTTTCTAAAATGTGTTAAATCATGAGGTTGAATGTGACTGAAATCTTCATCAATAAAAATGGTGTATGGGGTCAAGGACATTGAATGAAAACACGGCAGTGTCGTTCCTCCCACTCTCCATATGGAAATAACCCGTGAGAAAGGTGCTTACTGGGGACAGATAACAGGAAAGATGAGCAGCTATGGATTAGAGACTGGAGGCGATTATGGCCAAAAGGAGGTGTGCGCGCGCACGCGTGTGTGTGTGTGTGTGTGTGTGTGTGTTTGCAGGGGGGACTGATTCCTCTGTGAGTGTGTAAGTGTGTGTCTGGGCTGCTGGATATAAAGGAATATTAATCTGGGTTTAGTACGAGCAGGACCCCACAAACGGCTCAAGCAAACAGAGCTTAGAGGAGGCCAAGCCTCACAGAAAGTCCTAAATCTTCACATTAGCTCCCCACGTTTCTTCTACTGAACCCATAAGCTCTTTTTCTATAGGACATCACAAACAACTCACAACCCCCCAGCACTACCCCTACGCCACCCCGCACCCTCAGACCCACAAAATCAAGACGGATTTGAGAATCCAAGATTGCTGGGAATTTATAAATCCGAGACCCAAGTGGATCGCTGGAGATTAGACGAACCCCTCCCAGCTCGAACCCGAGGAGGCAGGGAGCCACCAAAACTGCGCTCCTCTCCCAACAGTATGTCCTACTTCTGCATCTGTCAACCACTGGGGAGGCAGGAGCCACTTTATAGGGTGGAAATGAAAGGCAGGTGCATTTAGACTAACCTACATTCCCTGACTATTGCCATAGACAGTTTGTACCTCTGTTGTGTTTGACAGATGATTTATGAGCTGATGCAGGTCTTTACCATAGTTTTATAGGAACTCTACCATCCGTACCATAGTGAAACCTGGTACTTTTCAATTCTGACTTAATTAAAATATGTATAAACAAAAAAAATATTTGTCTGTTCTGTCTCAAGCCGCTCATTCATTAATTTTATATTTAACAGATTTTTACTTTGTAATTGTTAATAAAATGTTAATAAAAATGCACTTTAATTCTGAATAAAACAATTTTATATTAAAAAGTTAAAGTAAACAGGATGTATTTTGGAACTGATGCATCATACACCATTCCCGTCATTAATGTTTGTATATTTTTTAAATTGTATAATTGTACAAAAAATTATATATTTGTTGAATTAATTATTGCTGCCCTAATATACTAATAGAATTTTAATAGAAGCCTAAAAGTCCTCTGTGAGGACTGTGAGGACGACACAAACTCTTGATTAATATGTAGTCACTGCATAGCAATGCCCTGGTAACCACCGAGAACACCCGAGCATCAGTAGTAGAAAGTTTTGCATAACAAACTCACATTTTTCAAGGAGAATGTAAAGCATCTAGTAATTTAGCTCTGATATTAATATGAAGTGCAGTGTAAGAGTTAAAGTGTGATGCTGGAACAGGACGCAGGGGGTTTGGTGGCCCAGCAGTCAGCAGGTAGGCTGAGGTGAGGGATTTAACTACAGATACTAAACCTTATTCTGTCACCTGCGGTTCTCAGGCAGGGTGTAAACCAGGAGAAGCTGCTGTCCTGCAGAGTTTCATTAACCTGCCTGCATGTCCCTAAAACCCTGCTTTACGCTTAATCAAACTGCAGCCGCTGCAGCCTCAGCGCTTGTCAGGGGCTCCTGAGCGGATCCACCGCAGGCCGGATGTGTGATGGACCCAACACAGCGTCAGTCCAGTGAGGGTCGTCTAAAATAAGAGAGAGAGAGACATGTGTGCACTGTATTATTATATAACAGAGGTCAGAGATTAATGTATGTCAGATTATATATTTATTAAGGAACAGTAACTGTCTGAGAGGAGAAATTATATTAAATTAAATGATAATATTTTAGATGACCAGACTTTAGATCCCTTAATCCTACCCCATACCTAACCTTAACAACTACTTACCAACTATTAATAAGCAGCAACTTAAGAGTTTATTGAGGCAAAAGTCATAATTAATAGTTAATAGTGAGAACTGACCTTAAAATAAAGTGTGACCATATAACAATAATAATAATAATAATTTTCATTTAATTTAATTTTATTTAATTTAATTTTATTTTATTTTATTTTATTTTATTTTATTTTATTTTATTTTATTTTATTTTATTTTATTTTATTTTATTTTATTTTATTTTATTTTATTTTATTTTATTTTATTTTATTTTATTTTATTTTATTTTATTTTATTTTATTTTATTTTATTTTATTTTGGGGAAAAATATAACTCACAAAAAAATGTAAAAATATATTACCAAGCTTTGGTAAGCACAACTAAGACTCATTAATACTTTAAGTTCCCTGAATTATTTCATAAGATTTATAAATGAATGAAAGAATAAGATAAGTGAATAGGAATAAGATCATTTTTGGTCAAACAAAGCAAAATCATTGATAACCAAACATCAAAATCCAAGGGATACACTGACAAAATGTAAAATAGCACATGAGCACACTTTATACTGTATATGTATGTATGCATGTGTACATTTTTGGTTGTTACCCACCAGATGAGAACCACTGATTCACTTTTTATTTATATAAATTCATGACAGCTCTAGGGGACATCGTGCCAATCTTTTGGAAAATAAAGAGATCTATTGAGATCTATAGTTTTAAAGGAGCTCTATTATACTCTATACTCTGAACCACAGTGAATCTCGGCACTTTTGAATCCAGACCTAATTAAAAGATAATAATACTAAATGATAGAAAAGAAAAATAAATAAATAAACAAACAAATAAATAAATATTTGTCTGTTCTGTGTTTCAAGGCTCTCATTTAATGTTTTTAAATTCAGAATTTTTAACAGAATAGACAGTACGCTATTCCAAATTCAGTCATTTATAAATTGTTGTTCAGTTTTTATTTATTTTTATTTTTTGCATTGCTTTTCCCTGTTCTCCAGGCTAACAGAATGGATTTTGGGTTGTTGCCCATGCAAGAACCACTGTCAAATCAAAGCAACCTATGTTCTTGTTAACAAACTAGCTCAACCCCCATCACTGTAATATTCACAACATCCGTTTGTGCTGCACTCAACTGTGTAACGCACACGTTTAGCAGGTCCTCGGTGATGCTGGACGGTCAGCTGATGCTCTGGGCCTGAGGCGCTGCTGCCCAGCGGCCGGCGCTCAGACAGCGACTTACATCAATCTTCCTCTGACACTTCATTTAGACTGCATTAATGTGGAATTAGGAGCCATTATGGCCATTGGCAGGCCTTGACAGTCCTGAAACGTGAGCAGTTATCCAGCCTCCTGGGAACCGTCGTGAATTTGAATGGACCAGATAAAGCTTATCCAGCCCCTGCTACAAAGCTCAATAAGTCATTTGATTTTTTTAGCTGCACATTTTCATTCAGCACTGTCATCACTGTTTTCAGTCAGCTAAAGGAATGCGCTTTATTGCTTTCTCTCTAATGTTAATATAAGGCTGGAATGACGTTATCAGCCACACAACAGCAGCTAATGAGTTACACGATACTGCGTTACATTATCTGGACAACCATCTACACCACAATGCACACATATCAATACACGACGAAGATACTAAGAAGCCTTAAAAAGATTTTTTTTGTTATTGTATTATTTTTTTGTTTTATTTCTTCATCTTAGAGTTGGCTTTTGTTTATTAATATGGAAAATGTTTATTGTTTTATTAATGTTTCTTGTTTTATCATATCCATCGTTGTGTTTTACATTTGTTTGGCAATGCAACAGAAGAGTAGCATTATTCAATTTTACTGTATACAAGTATACAATGACAATAAAGGTATTCAAATTCAAATGTTATTTGATTTGATATAATCTATTCCCTGTATGTAGCAATAACTTCCATAATTTACACTCAAAAATAGGTTTAACATAATAAAATTACGCCACATTTTAGGCTAAGCCCTGTCTATGAAACCAGGCCTTTATGTTGTAACATGCATGTTTGATTCATTGAATGCAGTTATTGGACATATAGTTATTTAGCATTTTTAATCCAGTATTGTGTAAATATGTCAAAAACATTTGGCAGAAATTTCAGCTGATATATCTTCTAGTTCATGGAAGGTCAAGTTAAACACTTCATTGTGGGATACAATTCTGGCTGTTTACTGCACATTTTAGCAAATGAAGCCAGTCATCTGGGAATTTTTTTAGAGAAAATATGCATACATGCATAATATACGTATTTGTGGCAACAAAATTCAGATCAGTATAATAGCTATAAATTCAAAAAATACTGTAATCGTAGTTTTGTGCTTGATAATATTCTTCAAGTTTTGAAGAATATTATTGTATGCTTAACAAGAAAATACAACTAAAATAGTATTTTAATACTTCAAATTTTCACGTTTAATTCCGTAATACTTGCCATTTCTTTGTATGTACTTGTGAAATTTATTAGCAAATTCTGAGTGAAAACTGTTTAATAATAAATCAAACACTAACTTTTTTAAAATCTGTCATACTTCCTCTGCATAACCTCTGTAAATCTGAACTTTTACTAATTGGCTATATGTTAGAATATGTTCTGCAAACTACAGAACCAGTAAAGCTACTAAACACATAACTATAACAGAGCAATTATTGTAATATATCAAATGCAAGATGTAACAGATAGATACGAATCTTTTTCCAAGAACCTTTTGTGGAATGAAAATGTCATGGATGTTAAAAAGTTTCTTCCATTACCATCAATTCCATTTAAGAAACTTTATTTTTAAGACACCTCGTTAATTTCTGACCTTGCTCATATGTCACAAGGTTTGTCTTCACACTGTTCTCGTGCCTCAGTGCGACTCCTTCTGATTTGGACGCTCACGGCGTCTTCAATCATACAGTAATTAGGATTAAATAAGCAAAAGCTATATGCAAGAGCAAAAGCACATTATATATATGCCACGAACTTGGCCTGTGTAAAAATATCTCTCCACCCCACATGAAAGCCATATGAAGGGGTGATTCGATAATCACATCACGGCTATCTTTCAGACGTGAATGTACGGGATGACCCTGGTGGCCTTTGCATGGGTGCGTGTTATGAATGCAGTCTGGTTCCCCTCCTCCTCTCACTGTTAGTGACCAGAGACTGAGAGGCACACCGATACTCCTTAAGGAGCTTTGCTCTTAGGAGGAAACCTAATCTTCTTTTTTAACGCCATCCCAAAGCTCCTCGCAGACTTTGAAAAGAAGGGGGCGGAGTCCCGTGCTGAGTATCTCTGTCCCCACGAGAGATCACACTCGGGAGAATTAGGGTAAATCCCTCCGCCCGGCCGCTGCAGCGCCTCCTACAGGTTGGGTATTTATTCAGCCCTCTCATTTGCTTTATAAACAACTACCTTGTGAGAACAGACAAACAGGCTGGATCCCGATTCTATCCATACTGCACAGTGTGGAAGATTAGGAATTGTATGGCCCACAAAAAGGATGGATGATTCTGATTAACCAGCTCCTTAAAGGGATAGTTCACCCAAAAATGAAAATTCTGTCATTATTTACTCACCCTCAAGTAGTTCCAAACCTGTATGAATGTCTTTGTTCTGCTGAAGTCAAAGGAAGATATTCTGAAGAATGAGGGAAACAGAGCAGTTCTGGGGCACCATTGACTTCCATAGTATTTTATATTTTCACCACAGAAGTCAATGGAGCCCCAAAACAGCCTGGTTACAAACTTTCTTCAAAATATCTTCCTTTGTGTTCAGCAGAACAAAGAAATTCATACAGGTTTGAAACTAATTGAGGGTGAATAAATCATGACAGGATTTTCATTTTGGGTGAACTATCCCTTTAAAGGAGTTCACTTAAAAAAATACATTTTGTCATCATTTACTCACTTTCAAGCTGTTCCAAGCCAAGTTTTTTTTTTTCTGTCTAGGACAAAAAAAGATGTTTTAAAATATTCTGGTAACCAAACAGATGACAGTAGCCATTGACTTCCATATTATGAGGAAAAAAATACTATGGGAGTCAATGGTTACTGTTAACTGTTTGGTTACCCACATTCTTTAAAATATCTCCTTTTGTGTTCAGCAGAAGAAAGAAACTCATACAGGTTTGGAACGACATGAGAGCGAGTAAATCATGACAGGATTTTCATTTTGGGTGAACTAACCCTTTAATGATTCTAAGAAAATTATGTAACAAATCAAATACAGTTCAAATCTTTGGGGTCAGTGAGAAATAATTCATAAATTTATTCATCAAGGATACATTAAATTAAACGAAAGTGACAGTAAAGACATTGATAATGTTGTAAAAGTTTATGGTAATAATTCTAGCTTATATGCAAATGGAAATAACATGTGACTAAGTTATATGTACACTGCCCTCCAAAAGTTTGGAAACGCCCTAGAAAAGTGGGGTTTTTAATCCTTTTTAATTTGTGATAATTTTGCACTGATAAGGGACAACACAAACTACGAAAACTATATTTTTTTACATAAACAGTTTATACATAGAAAAAACTTTGATTCATCAAAATATCCACCATTAGCAGCTACTACAGCTCTGCATAATCTGGGCATCCGAGCTGTCAGTTTATTCAAACATTGACTTGATATTACTCCAAGCCTTCTGAAGGATTGCCCAAAGATGATTCACACTGGTTGGACACGTCTTACGGACATCACGGTCCAGTTCCTCCCATAGTAGCTCAATTGGGTTGCGGTCGGGTGATTGGGGAGGCCATTCCATGACAGACATGATGCCAGCTGACTGTTTCCTCTCCAAATAGGATTTGCACAGCTTGGAAGTATGCTTGGGGTCATTGTCTTGTTGGAAGGTTTAGGAAGGTTGGGGCTCTCTCGCTCTGTACAAGAGGTCATGGTAAATATTAACTCTGACAGAGCGCTGTGAAAATCTCAGGCGGTTTTATGGGAAAAGGTGAGAGATTACAGATCCAGAGATTCCTGTGAGGAGAGACAAGTGACATAACTTTTCATCTCGCAAACTCCTGGACTGACTTTCTGACCTTCTCTTTAAGAGTCCTGCCAGTATTCACAAAACAAACACACACACACACAGACCAGCTCTCTTCAGAAACCACAGACTCTTGTGTACTTTGCCCTTTACAGCCCTTTAAGTAACTTCAGGCGTGTTAGTTCTACTGTTAAACACAATGTGGTTGCTCTGAACTTATGGCTCAATGCTTTTGACCAGATATTTCTCAGCTGAAGATTATAGTGACCATCCTTCTAGCGCGTCTGTGTGAAAGAGAGCGAGAGAACATGTTTAGATGATGCCAGAGCAGGTCAAAGTGAAGGCAAACTGCAGGTATTTTTAATAAAGATCTGACATTCTGACAGGACCCTGATAATACAGTCCTCACACTAGCTTAAGACAGACAGGAAGTATATAAGGAATTTAAAACCAAAAGAATTAACCGAGAGCAACAGCTCTGACAGCTCATCAACACATTTATTCTATTTCAAACACAGTGTTTTATACAGTAAATCTGTTTTATCATGCAGAAGTGCTAAAGTCTCAGAAAGCACAGTAAAACAGATTGTAAAATATTATTACAATATAAAATAACTCTTTTCTGTTTGAATATATTTTAAAATGTAATTTTATCCAGTGATCAAAGTTAAATTTTCAGCATCATTACTCCGGTCTTCAATGTCACATGATCCTTCAGAAATCATTCTACAACTCGAATTACGGAAATGTTGGGACATTTAAAAAAAAAAAAAAAAAAACTAAAATTAAAACGAAAAGACTTTCAAATCACATGAGCGAATATTTTATTCACAATAGAACATAGAGAACATAAAAAAAATTTAAACTGAGAAATTTTACACTTTTATCCACTAAATGAGCTCATTTCAAATTTGATGCCTGCAACAGGTCTCAAAAACGTTAGCACGGGGAAAAAAAAGGGCTGAAAAAGCAACAAATTTGGAAAAGATTCAGCTGGGAGAAAGTTAAAAGACATCAGGTCTGTAACATGATTAGCTATAAAAGGGATCTCTTAGGGAGGCAGAGTCTCTCAGAAGTAAAGCTGGGTAGAGACTCAATCAGTGAAAGAGTGCGTAAAAAAATTGTGGAATACTTTTAAAACTCTCTGTGCGTAAGGACAAGGCCGAAGACCTTTGTTGGATGCCCGTGGTCTTCAGGCCCTCAGACTACACTGGATCACTCATCGGCATGATTCTGTCATTGACATTACTAAATGGGCCCAGGAATACTTCCAGAAACCACTGTAGGTAAACACAGTCCACCGTGCCAACTAAAGCTCTATCATGCAAAAAGGAAGCCATATGTGAACATGGTCCAGAAGCGCCGTTGTGTCCTGTGGGCCAAGGCTCATTTAAAATAGACTGTTTCAAAGTGGAAAAGTGTTCTATGGTCAGACGAGTCCAAATTTGACATTCTTGTTGGAAATCACAGACGCCGTGTCCTCCGGGCTAAAGAGGAGGGAGACCTTCCAGTGTGTCATCAGCATTCAGTTCAATATGGTATGGGGGTGCATAAGTGCATACGGTATGGGCAGCTTGCATGTTTTGGAAGGCACTATGAATGCTGAAAGGTATATAAAGGTTTTAGAGCAACATATGCTCCCCTCCAGATGATGTCTGTTTCAGGGAAAGCCTTGTGTATTTCAGCAGGACAATGCAAAACCACATACTGCAGCTATTACAACAGCATGGCTTCGTAGTAGAAGAGTCCGGGTGCTGAATTGGCCTGCCTGCAGTCCAGATCTTTCCCCTATAGAGAACATTTGGCGCATCATTAAACAAAAAATACGTCAAAGACGACCACGAACTCTTCAACAGCTGGAAACCTATATCAGGCAAGAATGGGACCAAATTCCAACACCAAAACTCCAGAAACTCATAACCTCGATGCCCAGACGTCTTCAAACTGTTTTGAAAAGAAGATGCTACACCATGGTAAACATGCCCCCGTCCCAACTATTTTGAGACCTGTAGCAGGCATCAAATTTGAAATGAGCTCATTTTATGCTTAAAATTGTAAAGTTTCTCAGTTTAAATATTTGTTATATTATCTATATTCTATTGTGAATAAAATATTGGCTCATGTGATTTGAAATTCTTTTAGTTTTCATTTTATTCAAATTCCATTTTACAAAAGGCTTTGTTTTGTTCTAATTTGATCTAATTATAAAGGACTATTTGATGAAATCTATAGGAGATTTTGCAAGCAGTTATAAAATGTTTAGCAGGTAACATGTAAGGTTTTTTTAAAATGATATTATTAAACTACATTCATTAACATGAATTATAAATTAAAATAGTTCTAAATCTTAGTAAATCTCAGTTTACTTTGCTCTGTCAGGTCTCAGGTTTGGTCTGGTCTTGAGTGCCTTTCCTTTCCGTCTCCAGTGCCACCCTCTGAGACAAAAACAAAATAGGACAAATTATTGATTATCTTTACAATAAAAGGCTTAAGTAGTCTGTTAAATTAATTAGGAATTTCACAGCTGTGAATTTAATGGAGAGATGGAGTGCTAAGTTCATCGAGTGAGTTCAAATAGCTCTCAATCTGCTCAGTGTGTGCATCAGAAGCGCTGGGGTGGGGTGAGTTCCTCGTATACATTATATCTTGAGAAGTCTTAGACACACTTGTCATGAAACCAAAAGTAAAATACACATACTGTACAGTGAGGGGCCCGGGATTCTATTTTGGGGGAATAATAGTATTTTTCCCCCTGCCGGAGCCTTTCATGTCATTTAGAGAGGTGTTTAATAAGGATGGGCACTAAGAGGATTATGATCCCATTTGGCCATGGCCCCTTTGAGACGGGGGGTTGTGGGGGGCATCCTTCTCACTGTCAAAACTCATTTCCCTCATAAATGATCAGCAAGATGACAATCCCATATTCTGGAAATGTGCTCCAGCCTCCTCTCCTCACGGGGTTAATGAAGACCGAGAGCGAGGCTTCCTGGGGTGCGTTTCCCAAAAGCATCGTTAGCTAACTATGATGGTAAGTCCCATTGAACTCTATTGGTAATGACATAACTTGCGACCATAGTTGCTTTTGGGAAATGCACCCCTAATCAGCCCCGATTGGAAGTCTAAAGTCATGTACGTCGCAGAAAGAAGCTGAACCCTGCTTTATTTTTTGGAGATAATAATAGAAATCAAGCAAAATTATGTTTGCATTGTCAAATGTATATAAATGTGATCAGTTATCATTAATGGTTCTGTCTAGTAGAGTTAGGTCTGTTTCACTCATAATAACATTACAGTTTTTACATCAAGGCAGCAGCTTTCCATAGTTAAAGCGTAAGTGTAATTGCAAACAGAATTTTGCCACTGGGGTTATTTTCGTACAAACTATTGAGAAAATATAGAGAAAATGTTTTGTAAACACATTAACAGAATCATTTAGACTATAGGCTTTTATTAAGCATCATAAAACTGTGGAGCAAACCACTCATCTATTCTATGTTACTTTTAATAATTTAGCAGAAGTTTTTGTCTACAGCGAATTACAAATATATGAAGTTCAAGTGCATGAATGTAAATGATTGTAACTATGCAAATCGTTTTAATGCATCGTTGTGTTTCAAAATTTGTTGTAGCATCATAATATAATTTCTTCATGGGAACAGATTTGGAGAAATTTAGCATTACATCACTTGTTCACCAATGGATCCTCTGCATTGAATGGGTGCCGTCGGAATGAGAGTCCAAACATCACAATAATCGACACCACTCCAGTCCAGCAATTAATGACTTGTGAAGTGAAAAGCTGCATTTTTGTAAGAAACAAAATTTTTTTTAACTTCAAACCGTTGCTTCCAGCCAAAATACCATTCCATAATCCATAACTGCTTTCTCCAGTGAAAAAGTCATCTGGTCTGAATCAGGAGAGAAATATGCACAGGTCTGGTCTAAGACATTTTACCATTTATTCATCAGTTTAATACGATTTGCTTTGTTTGACCGGTTTTGGTAACACTCGATCACATGGGTGATGTAGAATCTGGATTATACCATAATTATACCGAATCAAGCAGGAGTTCATTATCACCGCCTGCCCTATGTCAGTACCCTCATGATATCTTCGCCTCTTGCATTCTTAAGAAAAGACTGCGAGCTTCATTTCCCACAGCATGGGAGTCAAGCTCTTGGCTGGCGTCCCTATTCTAGCCCTCCCTCTCTCTCTCTCTCTTCTCTTTTCTGCATGCTTTGGCTATTAAATGCATCTTCAATTCAGCAACTTTGAAGTGGCACTCCAGGAAACGCACTCAATCAATTATAAATGAAATAATCTCCTTATAATATTAGAGATTTTAAAAGTGTAAGAAATACCGCCAGATTAAGGAACCCAAATCAGTTTTAACAGTATCTAAAGTGACAGCAGGAGAATCATGGGAAGGAATGGGGAGAAAGTTAAAATGATTATGTAGATCTGTGTCACGGGCGAATGTTTCTGCAAATCCCTGCAGGATCTCACAGCACAGTGGAAACAGATTATTCCCGGCCTTATTTAAAAAGATGTGGCTTTTTTCAAATGGGAAACATTTATATAAATTTATACATACATTTATACTGCTCTGGCTATACTTTCTCTCTCGTCTGTTTGATCCAGTGTGGCACCAGTGCTATTGTGAACAATTGACTACTGCACATGTAAATGCAAGTTATTAAAAATAATTTGTCATTTAAGGTAAAGAATTGTCAAGTAAAACAATTTTGGTCTGAAATGTGAACAGATACTGCAAAAGCGTCGAAGAAATTCAACATATGTGATTTGGTTATTGATTTACATGCAAACACTGAGTTTATTTGTATTTAAGATTTACTGTAGCTTTATGTCCATTAGCTTTAATGTAATTTATATTTATATTAGGAAAAAAATATAACAAATATAAATAATATATATAGAAGTAGTGCACTCCTTAAAAAAAAAATTAGCAGACATAAAAATATAAAAATCTTTCTTATCTTGGAAAACAGACCAAAAATATTGATGACTTAAGACTATGGGTTGTTGTTGTTGTTGTTATGATCTATTTATTTTTTATTTATATAATGAATATTTATTTATTTATTAATTTTTTTTATTTAATTTATTTTAATTTATTATTTTTTATTTTAATATGTCCTACAAGTAATATGTCAACACAGAAAACTGTGCTCATTCATCCATTTAATGAGGTCTTTAAATGATCCTGTGTTGTGATTTAATTTTTTTACAATTGTTTTTTTTTTAAACAATATCAAAATGTCTTTCATAATAACCAATAAAAATAATTAGCAAAATGATTTTCAAAATAATAATTTTAGATTATGTATATCACGTCACACCAAAAGATATAGTTTAGTGCTCCTAGAAAAGTAGTCTTCCTTGTAAATAATGAAAGCTATTATGTGGAGTGGTGAACTTTCATGCTGTGCTTGTCCTGAACAACAGCTTCCATCAAAAATGATTTTGACACTTTTGGATGGACAAAAAATAACAGAGCATTGAAGTATTACATGTGGAAATAATTTGGACTGACCTCAGCTGGGTTTCACTACCACCGTATCGGTCAAAAGCTGGACTGTGTGGCTGCCCAGGGGCTGCAAATCAATTGATCATTAGGCGAAGATAAGTAGACAAACACATCCATCACTGCTCTGTTCACTAGCACCCCGCTGCTACAGCGAGCAACAGGGATTATCTGTGTTTAGGCAAGCGTCTGAGCGGTGTGTGTGTGTTCTCTGGCGGTCCCCCGTCTAACAGGTTGCTCTCACTCGTTACATGGTTAGTTGAGTTCAATGAGGGCTCTTTCAGCTAAGTGAGAGACAGGCTGGAGGGTTCATTCTGTGTTTGCATCTGTGATGGAGTTAGACACACTCCGCCAGTGGCTTGACAGCCTTGACTCCACTGAAGCAGCTAGAATCCCTGTAGCTGCACACACACACACACACACACACACATACAGTTTATCAAAGGTGCTATGAACCTTCAACTTATTATTTCTCTAGTTTTTCTATAACAGAGTGATGCTTAAAACTAAAGAACATTTCGATAATAAAAACGCATAATCCATCTTAAAATAGACATTTTAAAGAGTTTTTCTTACTTTAATGTGCTTTGTTTGCTTAACATCAGATTGTCAGACAGCACAAACAGACATGCAAAGAGTGCTTGACTTCTGAATTTCATCTTTAAATAACAAAATAGATATTATATTCATGGAGTCTTGGATATATTTAAAATATTAAATGTTCAAGTAATTTGATCAAATCTGATATTTAGGTCCAGTTTTACTAAACAGGGCAAATTATAAACGTGTCAGTTTGAGTGTAAAGATCTACAGTTGATCAACTGACAGTGCCCAAATTAAATTGGTTGAGACATGCTTTTTTGGGGTGTTAAATAAAGGCACAAAAAAACAGTAAATTGACACAAACCTTAGTAAATCACCTTGCATGATTCATTTAAATACTCTATTCCCATATATTTTGTGTCGGAAAGGAAAACTGCTAAAAACTGCATTTGCAGTAAGTTTTTTTTTTATTCCGTAATTTAGTACAAACACATCAGGTAAAAGGACAGTTCACCCAAAAAAGAAATAAATGCATTAATTTATTTGTCATTAATCACCTTTATGTTGTTCCAAGCCTATCTGATTTTCTTTTTTCTGTGGAACACAACACAGAAGGTTTAATTAATTCAGTAAAAGTACCATAAGAATAATCCATATCACTAACTATATTTTCTGTGCGCCAGAATCTTCAAATCAAAATCTTCTAAAGTCATATGATAACTATTATTCAATAATCATCCCATCTGCCGTAACGCAAATCTGCATGTAGGCCTTCTATTGCTGCAAAATTAATTGCAACACACACACAACTATTTGTTGGCATCATTTAACACAAACCTGGCAGGATTTGTTAACACGCCATTTTTAAAACTGAACTTGTATAGATTTTTGAACTCTGCTAGATTTGAATATCAATCTGTTTCTCACCAACAGCTATCATTTCATTAATATTTATGTCATTTCAGAACACCATGAGGGTCAGTAAATAATGACAGAGTTTTCATTTTGATAATTATTTATATAAATTCCTCCTCATTGTTCCTATTGTTATGATATTCCTCCACTTGCCTGTATGGTCAGAGAATCCCACACAAATTGGACAAATTACATGTTATAACATATTTATAGCCTATTTTTAATGGAAGTGCTACACTGAAGCAAAAAACACTTAAGTAATTGTTTAACAATCCCATCAAGTGCTTCAAAGACTCATTTGGATTAGCTCCTGAGTATCTTGTGCACCGAAAAGGTTTTCTACTCATCAGACAAGTCTGTCTTAAGACGAGTCTTACTAGGAAATAGAAAACAAAGAGGTCAGTAGAAGCAGCTTGCTCGAGGCGTTGGTGTGTATACGTCTGTGTTTAGGCTCCAGAGAGTCATTGCATGGCTTGAGTCTGACTCCATCAGCTCATTCTTTACCTCAATATCCTTCTGAAGGAAAGAATCAGGAGCACAACGGCTCTCTCGTGCAACGTTTAGTGCGAGGGAGAAAATGGAAGCCTTCATCGCTACATTCATAAAGTGGCCACTGAGGGTGAGATTTAGGAGGAAATCGTATTTAAGATTTATACCGGTTGCAGAAATCAGTCACTGGAATACAACAGGTGCAAAACTCATGGCCCAAACCAGACCTACTATTAGCGCTCAAATGGAGTAGATCTCTGAGCAGATTATTTAGCACTGGGCTTTTGCTTCAGGAGCCAGATTTGAAATAGGACATCAAGCAGCAATGCAACAGCCTGTAACCTGCATTTAATATCAGTTCTTTTACATTTACATGCATCTACCTAATTTGACAAGCTAAGTGACAGGTATTTGCCCCAAAATCCTGTAGTTTGATTGGACAGAAAACCTTTGTCTCCAGCAACAAAATTTCTGCTCTTTTAAAAATCTTTTGCAAGATTACATGGATGGTTGCATTTTATAACTTGCCCTCTTGCACAAAAACAACCTGCAACTTAATCAGTGCAAAGAAAAACAAACAAAAAAAAAAACAATCATTTTGGCCTTGTAATACAGATTAGGTTTGTACAACTAAAAGCTGTACAGGGGGTAAACAGTGCATGTTCAGATACTTTGAGACTAACATGATATTTCATGAAAGTTTCAATGCTTTATCATTTAACTAGTCAAATATCTAATCTGTAGAGAGCGTTCTCTATGACTTGGTACTTTGTGTCACTATAGTGGCCCTGAAAGCCTGTCAGAAATGCTTAGTTTCTCCAGGAAAATAGTTTGTATGGATCTTTGCTCCGGGTCTTGCCCTGTTTCTGCACAATTTCTCTCCACCCTCTTGTTTTTTTCCCTCCTTTTGTTTAGGTAAAGCTAGGATTAGGGAAGATTTTCCCCCTAAAGTACTGGTTTGATGCTGCTTTTATCCTCCAGAGTTGCGAAGACGGTGGAGCCCCAGGATTAGACCAACACAAAAGGTGTTGTTGTGTCCACAGGCTGGAGGGAAGAAACTCAACTGCCAGTTTCAATATGTCAATGTTCTCAGGATGGGAAGTTGGCCAAACCAATTGAGAAGAGCTCTGGTGTCCACGGGGATGGCAGTTCAGACTTCAGATCAGATTTTGGGGTCCCAAAATTCTTCTTTCAGGAAAGAATCCAAAGTATGTCCCATGTGTTACATCTACATATATATATAAAAAAACAAACGTAATTGATTAGTATTACATTTTTAGTCTCTTTGAGCTCATCTACAAGTGCACTCCTAAAAGTTGGCAAAATTCACTTTTAGAAGTCACTAGCAATTGGAGAAATACTGTTGAAGAACTCCAACAAAGAAAACAAAACTGTGTTTGTTAAGCCATTTCATGGGTTTTTACATATAGTGTGATTTAAGTAATGATGCCAAATAAAAACTAGTTTCTATCACTAAAAATCTATCTTTCAGAAGAGAAAAACATTGCTAGACAATCCTTGTCTCAGCAGTAGCATCATGCTGCTTTAACCAGCCCAAAAACATAATTTCAGGCTTCAACCCTAAGTGCTGCGTATTTATGCATGTTAAAGCGGAAAAATTCCAATGCTGTTTAGTATTACTGAGGAAGGATAGAGTGTTATTTTGGCCCCTTTTAATCAGATTCAGCAGAAGAGGAAAGAAAATATTTTAACCAAATGTCTTAATAATAACACCTCTAACGGATTGCCTCTGGCAAGTTGTTTTGCTGTTCTTGTCATAAGAGTCCCCAGGCATCATTCAACTTAAAGCCATTAATCAAAATTATTAATATTCCCTATATCAGCACATACTACAATACCCTTGACCAGAGGTTCAGCCCACTATGAATGGCAAAGTAGGGTGTTTACATTCAAAACTCCATTAGACACAATTTTGCAAGTGTTCCTTTAGTATGTCTCTCAGAGGTAGACTTGATCAAATTCAGACCATAAAATCTTGGATGCATCCATATCATAAACATGAAATTCAAGTAGGCTGACTAAAACCCAGCGTATTGCATTTGGCTCAATGGTTTAAAGTTGGTTTTACACCTCATTGAGTAAGCTTGCACATTTTGGCTGGATGGTTGAGCTTTAAGAGAGGATAAAGTTTTGTTCTGAAGATCTGCCATGTGAGAGCATCATCTCCAAGAGGAAAGACGCTAAATCATCTAAAGAGGCTTTCTGTGATAAAGCCTGTTCGGAGTAAAATACAGAGATTGATGCCACAGAACAGCGTCCACGGAGACTATGTTAACAGAGATGTGGGCCAGAACAGCAAAAATGGTTAGTGCAAAAAACAGAGGGACTCAACTTTAGAGTTTTAAAAACTCTTCCTCCTTCAAAAATAAATGCTGGAATATGTTGACCTAAGTAGCCAATGTATTAGGAAAACATCTTTAAAGACAGCTTTGATTAGCCCAGTGATGTTTGTAGAGTCAAGTGTTGCTAAAATTGCTTTTGATTAAAGAGCGTTCACACTGAAATCGAATTGGACAGACCATTCATTCACTTTTTTGCGCCTGTCACCAATACTGTGAAACAAATGCCGCAGTTATGAAGTTCATTTTTCTCAATCTCTATAATCCCCTGCTAAATAAATATTTATAAACAAAGAAATCTCAACAGGTGGCTGAAATATAATGTCAATGTAAAGGCTATCAAACTGAATGCATTGGCCTGTCTTACTATTTATAACTGCTAAGGATGCATTTTGTGTCAGAGAAGCTTGCCTAACAACAGTGACATGAAAAAAGCATAATTAATAATAGTTGGTCAGCACTTCAAGTTGTAATTAAAAATCACCAAGCCGGAGAAACCCTAGTTTTAGCCAGTAGAATTTCTTTAGTGGCTCACAAACCCTTGAGACGAGCTGGACACATGTGCATTAGAGTCTGAGACACTGAGGAATTCCTTCTCGCTTTAATTGCCTTAAAAATGGTCTTTACAAAGAGACACTACCCAGATTTACCCCCTATTTAACTTCTTATTTCCACTGGTTCAAAAGCTAATCGGATTTTATTCTAGACCCTAATGCGCGCACATGTGCACTACATGAGGAAGTTCAGATAGATCAGTAAAAATTATAATTTTAATCCATTTTAGATTATTATCATTATGTAAGGAAGTAGCACTAATTAGCCTATGTGATATTTAGTTTAATAGAAAATAAATACACAATTGTTTTTTTAGTAAAAACATAAAAGAATGATCAGAAAATCATATTTGTGCTCCATCAATAAAGGCTTTAATGAATTCAGAAAGACTGAAAATATGACCCTGAATCTCTGATTTTTCCCATCATATCAACAAAATATGCAAGTTTTAGGCCTATATTTAAGGACCACTTCTTAATTCCAGCCTAAACGTTTTCTCTCTCTCTCTCTCTCTCTCTCTCTCTCTCTCTCTCTCTCTCTCTCTCTCTCTCTCTCTCTGAAAAGAAGAAATCTTAAAAAAAAAGAAAAAGAAAAAAAAGAAGGGCATTATTGTTTTAATCCTCTTAGCATCCGTCATTTTAAGACTGTTTTAAAGGCTGTCTCTGTAAATCCTCCAGGCCGGGAGAGATTCTGCCATCTATTAGAGATCTCATTCTCTTGCTTCGGTCCCTCTTAAAAACAGAGGTGTAACGCAAATAATAGACTGAATTCGTTTATAATAGTTCCCCTCCACATCTCATGAAGGCCTACTTTTTTCATAATTATCCAGGCTGAAAAACACAACTGTGTCACTGTTGTTTAGGAGTTTAACGGATAGGCTGTTCCTAATCAGTAAATTTGTTTTTGCAGTTTATTAATGGTTTAACAACAATAAATCATATGTGTTTGTGAGAAACGCATAAATTGCAATTATGCTAACCTTTTTAGAGGTTTAAAAACCTTTAAGGTATCTAGATTATTATTTATGATAACAGCTAATGTTATTGCCCCATTATTTCTTAACTGTTTTAGTCCTGTTTTTTAAGCATACCGTTGCACAGGTCAGCATCAACCCGTGAAAACTGCTGGGACTGAAGGTGAAGGGAAACCAGTGACTGACAGTCAAATTGGCCAATGAGGTTCTTCTGTGATCTCATCGCGTTCCTCATTGGTCGGTGGGCGGGACCTCCTGGAGCGCGGACCTGGGGAGCCTGTGATATTTTTTGAGGACTAACATCAAACACTCCTCAGAACAGAGCAGCTGTAAACAGTCTCGGATACTTTTGACTTCCAACAGGATATAAAACTACAGACTGGGAAAAATCACATCTGTTTAATTGCGTAAAATTGCTGTTGTTACTGTTCGGAGGAGAAAAAAAAAACTTCTCAGAGAGGTGAGTAACCACTTTTAAAACTCATATGAACCTGTGAATATCTGCTTTTATCAAATAAAACATAAAACTGAGAAAATCCTTTTAAATCTAATTTTTTTTTAGGTCTTTTAAAGCCCGTTTTAAAGTCTAGACTAATAAAAATTTAAACCTCATAACAATTTTCTAAGTTGTTCAATATCTATATCGGATTCACAAATGATTTTATTAGGCCTATTTAATACAATTCTGACCTTTTAAAATAAAAATTAATATAGATTTTTTTTTTTCAACTATTTTTTTTTTACAGTGTAGCTTAATGATTTATAGATTCAGTTTAGAAATTATTAAACTGATTTATATATTTATATGAAGTAGGCTATATTTTAGAAATATTAAATATATTCAAATATGAATTTATACTGAGCGTACATTAATTTGTTAAGCAGTGTTTTTAATGGAACGTTTAAAAAAAATTAAGGGAAAAAATGAGGACCCAAATAGGCATGTAATCTGTATTTTAATCGCCTAAAATTATTTTAATCAAAAACTGTTTTGGAAAAATGATGTCCTGTTGTTGTGGCTTGTTAAAAAAAAACCTGTGCACCAAGTGTGGTCAAACACAAACTAGCTCCCATCATGTCAGACTGGTAATGAAAGCTCCAACATTAGACGCGGTCCGACTGGAGCAGCTTTTATAAATGCATGCATCTCCAGCAGAATCAGCCCAGAGGCGATGAAGGACACAAAGAGCACAACTGAGCCTAACACTGGGAGGGCAAAGTAAATGTTTAGCAAAGCACGTTTTGTTCAGCCGAATTAAAGTATTCCCATGTGGCTGGAATATGATTACATTGGGGAATTCAGTGTCAGTGACACAATGCCACGGGCTCTTTAGTGAGGACTAAACCCTCAGGCTGCTTATTCTTGCTTCAAAAAATAATAATGACTAATAAAGAGATTAATCCCACTGTAGGCAATTATCACCGATTAAAGACTGATCAAACTGAAGCTTAATGATGGGAAATCATTACACATTCTCCTTGTGAAAATACTTTAGTCTTCTGCTTTTATTATTAGTATTATTAACTGCCGTTTATTATGGCAGGTAATAATTTTTCTTTTTATTATTTGACAGATGGATATCTAATCATATGCCCTCGAGCCCGTAAAGAGAATGCGCAATAATTAATACAAATTGTTAAATATCTATCTAAACGAATTATTTATATATAAATGCCATTTAATTTGATAGACGACCTGTCATAACCCCATCTATCCGAGATTTTCAGGGCTGTTTGCAAACTGAACGAATGTCATCAATAAAATGCTTTCGCTCAGATCGATTGAATTAAAAACGACGGTGTTTCCCATATTATTTTTTACATTAAGATTATCGTTCTTTAATTTGATAAAGGTGAATAGATACCATTTACAGGCAGATAAAACAGATACACTGAAAAAAATGATACTTTTTTTTTTAAGGTAAGTGGTTGCAATCAATTTATTTTAGCTACATTTAAATAAACAAATTGTGCTGAAAGTCAGTCAACTAAATTTGATTATTTAGCTAAAATAGATTGATTGCAACCACTTACCTTAAAAAAAATTAGTATCATTTGTTCATTGTACATTGTACATGCTGCCGTTATGTAATATTTATTATTAAGTCAAAAAGTCAGTAAGCCATATTATTTGCTTAAAAACACAAGGAAACAAAGAATCCCTTATGAAAATTAATTTAAAAACTATTCGATACAAATTAAATAAAATGGCAAAAATGCGTAAAATATGTAATAAAACTCTTAATATTCGTTTTACAAACACACCTGAGGAGAAAGCACAGATGCCTATAGATATTGTTTACGATTGATACACAACTTGTTGTTGTTGTTGTTGTAGGAGACTTCTATTGCAATGCACATACTGTCAAAGACAGCATAGACATAATTATTCCTTTTTGAGGGGAATAAATGATTTAATTTGAGCTTAAATTTTACTATATGCGAGATATAAATTATTTATGGTATTAACATGACATGCATGTAAAGCACGTGCCGTATTTCAACATTTTAAAGAAGAGGTGCAAATTAGGTTAGTACAATAAATTTCTGCTAACAGAATTACATTATTGAGTTCTCTTCATAAATGCTAAATATGCTTTATAACATGACTATCACTGAAAATCCTTTTGGATGCTACACTGTAACCTCAAAAGCAGCATGAACTCATAAGATGATTATTTTATTCATGATAGCAGCCTAATTATCTGCATTGTCTGTGGTTGATCAGAGGGACGCCATGCAGCACTACGGAGTGAATGGTTACTCTCTGCACGCCATGAACTCTCTGAGCGCCATGTACAACCTTCATCAACAGGCCGCCCAGCACGCGCAGCACGCGCCCGACTACCGACCCTCCGTGCACGCGCTCACGCTCGCGGAGAGACTGGCAGGTAAGCCATATCCACTCACCTGAAATAATGATAGATAGATAGATAGATAGATAGATAGATAGATAGATAGATAGATAGATAGATAGATAGATAGATAGATAGATAGATAGATAGATAGATAGATTTACATATTATGAAACTCACCATAATTTATCACCGTGCACATGTCCAGACATCATCTTGGAGGCGCGCTATGGCTCTCAGCACAGAAAGCAGCGCCGCAGCCGCACAGCCTTCACCGCGCAGCAGCTGGAGGCGCTGGAGAAAACTTTCCAGAAAACTCACTACCCTGATGTGGTCATGCGTGAACGTCTGGCCATGTGCACCAACCTCCCCGAAGCTCGAGTACAGGTGAGTTCACAACATGCGAGGACAGCAGCCAGTGGGGTTAGTCTACAATAATACATGCAAGAACCAAAAAGTGCAACAAAAAATAAATAAAAATTATTAATTAAAAATAACAATTAAATATATCATGTAAAAAATCCCCATGCAACCAAAACATACACTCAACTATGTCAGCTATGCAGGTTGTTTGCAGAATTATAAATTTTTACATATTGTAATTTTACACCTTAAGACACACTACAGGCAAAACCTTAGGGTTTTTTGTTTTCCCATGCAGTGGTCCATTTTGAGACTTCGGTCTATTTTGATGACAAAACATGTCTTCTTTTAGACTAGTAGAAAGAAAACAATCAAACTACACTTTTAATTTTGATTTTATTACATTTGATCGAGTTGCTTCAGCTAGATTTAAATTACAACGCATACATTTTCTCAAAATAAGTTTTTTTCCAGAAAGTCAGAAATCTCAAATTCAGCAGCACTTACATACACTAAACTTCACAGTTTTGAAATTATACTTATGTTCTGAAGGTATCTACAGAGAGATTTGTTCATGCATAATTTGCCTGTTTTTTCCCCTAAAAACAGTCAAAATGGTTAAAAATATCTTGCTGTTTTTTACTGATTGATAGTTGTTGTTTTTTTCGGATTAATGGAGTGATAAAAAGATAAATATAAAATTCCTTCTTTAAAAACCCTTCAACAAAATGAAGTAAGAAAATTTACTTGGCTTCATCCAACATTCAGATTTCTGTTCTGGAAATGTATGCAAATTAGTGCATGCTTGATTATTTAGGTAGACAATACCTCATTTGCATATTCAAACATAAGATTTCAGAAAACTGTAATACAAAATTGTCTTACTGTACTGTGAATAATTAACCAGGAAGTATGGTGATATCTATTAGTTAAGATTTTTACCCTATTCAAATTAATTCTGTGATTCACAATCTTTAAAGTTTCGCAAACTCCAATGTCTTCATGTTAACAGGTGTGGTTTAAAAACCGTCGTGCGAAGTTCCGCAAGAAGCAGCGCAGCCTGCAGAAAGAGCAGCTTCAGCAGCTGAAGGATGCTGGGATGGAGGGAGCCCAGGATGAGGGGAAAGAAGAAGCTCCACCTGTTGAGGCTCAAGCCCCGCCCTCACCTTCCGATGGGCGTGGCCCCACATGCCCCCCTCCCTGTGAGTTGAGTGAAGAGGTGAATGTCACATCACCGGAGCAGTCAGGGGCGGAGTCAGGGGCTGAGGACATGACTGACAGAGAGGATGAGTCACTGTCCATCAAAGATGAAACTAAAGAGGCGGGGCCAACCCTGACGACAGACTCTTGCAAACCAATCAGCCCTAAATTAGGTATGAAGAGCTATAATCTTTCCTTCACAACGCTCAAAAGGAAACACCTTCAAATAGATTAAAGAATTAATGGAATTAAAGAAAGTGTAAGTTAAGTGCAAATAGCAATGGATTCTATTTACACCAAGTGAAAATAGCAAGATGTTCTGCTATTTATACTACTTATTGCAAATAGTGGCAATTATCTGCACCTCAGTATGGTAGTGCATTATAAAACTGTATGCAATAATAACATATTGAGTGTACATTTTAGTTTTAATTCAAATTATTAAATGGATGCCACCTTATTGGGACAATAAAGCCCTCCCTAACCCCCGATATTTTTATTTTCAACTTTTTGATTATTTACTTAATTTTTATTGAAAATAAATGCCTTTCTGATGCAATATGAGATTTGAAAAGGGAGAAAAAAAGTTCCGCAAATCACATGCTAGTGGGCGGAGTTGGTGTAAATAGCCTTTGCCAACAAGGTGGGCTATTTGCACTTAAACATTAAATGACTGTCCTAATTTCCTCCCCCTTTCTTTCTTCTGGGATGCACAGAAGGACAAAAACTGAATGGTCTAGCTCCAAAAAAAAAAAAAGGCACCACAACAGTAAATAATGACAGGATTGTAATTTCAGACTTTTAAAATTGTATCTATTATGTTAAAAATGTGGATACAGTTTGTATGGTGTGTGTCAAATTGGTGACAAAATAATTCACCACAAATCGTAATATGAAAAATGCTCAATCAATCAATCAATCGATCAGGTAAAACATTAAAATTTAAACATTAATATTTCTCACACATTACAAAAAAAAGATTAGAACATGATTTTTACAAAATGGTGAAAAAACTTATTTTTTTTCCCCAAAATTCCATATTTTATAAATTGTATTATAACTATTTTTTTAAACATTTTAAACAAGAAATAATCTAGAAAAACACGTATTCTGTGTGCTTTTCTGAAGATTAAAACAGTAAGAACATGGGGCTAGCAACATCAAGATCATGGGTTCGATTCCTAGTGTAACTGCATGCAAGAAATGTACACAAGTTTCTTCAAATAAATCATCAATTGCGTAAATAGTTGAGATACTGACATGACATTAAAATGTTTGTTTTGTTTTTTGTTTTTGCAGTTGCCTTTAATCATGAAATTTGGTCAAATTGACCTGGAAACATCACAATCATAACTAATTTTATGCACATTCCACAACACATCAGAGTGTTAAAACTCTGTGTGTACGTTCATGACTCTACATCAGAAAATATCAGAAAATATAAATAAAATAAAAAAATCGATCAAATTGGTGGCTCAAAAATGAAGGTTCTTTATTAGCACCTGTGTTTTCATGGAGATCCATGGACCCTTTCCCTTGCCCAAAAGGTTCTTTATAGCAAAAAAGGTTCTTAATATTATTATAATTTCCTTCACACACACAAAAAAACTGTTCACTGAATGGTTCTTTGGGGTTAACAGTGTTACATTGTCTCCTCTCCCTCCTCAGATGAGCCGCTGGGTTCTCCAGCTCTTCCCTCCTCCAGTGGTGTCGGCGGCGGAGTGGCTCAGACCAATTCCTACGCTTCATCTCCTCTTAGTCTGTTCCGTCTGCAGGAACAGTTTCGCCAGCACATGGCCACCACCAACAACCTCATGCACTATCCCGCCTTCGACGTGGCCACGCCGTCCTCCTTACCCTATCTGGGCATGAACGTGAACATGGCGTCTCCGCTGGGATCCCTGCCGTGTCCGCCCTACTACCAGACCCTGTCCCAGGCCCAGCAGATGTGGAGCAGCCCTCTGCTGCAGGGCTCCGGTGCTCTACCGGCCCTCAACAGCAAAACCACAAGCATCGAGAACCTGCGTCTGAGGGCCAAGCAGCATGCTGCCTCACTCGGCTTGGACACACTTCCAAACTGACCACTGATTCACGCAAATCAATGCATTTCTGCGTCGACGTCTTGTGTTCAGGATCTACATCACATTAGTGTGCTCAAATCAACAGCTGGAGCTGTTTCATTATTATATAGCATGGCAGAGTGGAGAAGTTAGGATGACTTTTAAGTGTTTTGGTCCGGCTGCATGGCAGAGGCTTTAACTTTTCCAAACACCCCTGGCTTTGCACTATGAAACGTAAAAAAAAACATTAATTTGTTTCTGTAAATAAGCTTATTCAGGTCCACAGCCTTGGTAGAACATTAGTGAAGCCTCCTGTTAGTATATGTGAAGAAGTTTAAATGTCTTCACTGTCTAAGGATGTTATAAAGGAATGTAAAGCGAATGGATGAAGCCCCTGCAAACATCAGAAGGACTTCAGACTGACGGTCCTGATGTCATGCTATGAGTTTTGTCGATTTAGAGTCTATCGGATATCTCCGAATTGTTTAAATAAATGTGAATAATTTATCAGTGAAATGAAAGGGAATAAACCACATATATGAACTGAATGTGTAACAGTAATTAGTGGATTCTGAGCTTTATTTTTTTATTATTATTGAGTCTATATTTCAGATTTTCAAGTTATTTCATTTTCTAATAATTTATTGCACATGCATTTTCTACCACTGAATCATTCATTTCAACATGCAGTTTGAAAGTTAAACTTTAAAAAGTCAATTACAAATAAATGGCAAGCTTAACCTGGTTAACACACAAATTAAATGTTTGTGTGCGTCCTCTGTCTGGCCTTTTCCCTCTTTCACATCCATGTTCATCTAGATAACCGATCCAATGAAAAGCTTAAAACACTGTGGCAGAAAATGAGTCCATCAGCCTCAGCGAGACGGTCACCACCCACCTGTCAGAGGTTTGGCAGCTCTGCGGCAGAATTCACACAGTAAGCTGATTAACACGGGTCAGGATACCAGTGGATTAAGTTGAGGAAGAACAGAGGAGAGGAGTGAGAAGACATGTCGTGTTCAGACACCTGTTAACAGCCCATACTTTATATGATTGCACGGCGAGGCATTAAAAAGATGGATTTCATTCACATTTCAGACAAAAGACAGGATCTTTATTAAAAGCATAATAATGGTTAACATAATGCCCTGGTTCTCAAGTGGTTTGTCACTGACAGCGGGGGAACAACAATAACATGTGATTTACTATAACAGGTGAATAAGTAGGAGAAAATATTTTGAGTTGCTAACATGAAAAGATTGTGTGATGAAAATAACAATGAACAAAAATATGGTCCAGGCCACATGAAATAGAGTTTTAGGGTTTTATTAGAACAAGGGTAAACATGGTTTGTGTGTGGTGAATTATTTAAACTTAAAAGCTATAAAAAAAAAATGAAAACATTAATTTCTTATTTAATCTATGCCGTTAGTCTGTGCCATTTTAGGTCACATGAAATATGGCTTTATCACTACAAGGATAAACATGGTTTGTGTGATGAATTGAATTTGAAAGCCATTGTTAACAAAAATAAAACGTTTCTTATTCAGGCGGTGCTATTTTAGTAATTTTAGTAACTTAAATAAAAATGCATTGAAATGAAATAAAATGTAAAATTATAAAATTACATGTTCTTATTTAATCTGATGTTTTAGCAATTGTACACGTAAATAAAATGAATAAAAATGTCAGTTTTTAAAATTTAGTCTATACCATTTAAAAAACATCAGTGCTCAGTCTATGCCATTTTAGTAATTGTAATAAAGATCATAAATAAAGTGTGATGTGCGGTTTTTTTTGTTATTCTCCAATTCTCCAACATAAAATGTGTGTCCTGAAGCAAAGCCGGTTGAGAGAACCACTGCTTTAGTGATCATTAATGTAATTATACCACAATAAAATGAACTTGATGCCAACTATGAGATGTCAAATTTCTTCTTTGACAGTTACAAAACGTTTTTTGTGTGTATGAGTGCTGTTTTTGGGTTGGGTGCTTTCTTCGTCTTTACTTATGTGTGTGTGTGTGTTAAGCTGTTGAGGTCGTCTTGAGCTCTTTGATGTGTATCAGGGTTGTGCTCTGTTATAGGGATTTTCTGAGTTGACAGCTGCTTGAATATGTGGCGGTACTGCGATGGCAGTGGGTTAAAGAATGCTGGGAACAGGATTAGGATCATATTCTGGCAGTGGCTGTCAGTTCATCAATGGGCTCAGGTTCCCCAGTGACAGCTCTCCTTTGCTGCACGGCTAAGACCTTTAGAGGAGCCATAAAGAAGTGTGAAAAAGGGCTGCTTCAATGGTTTTGTTCTAACCTTGCAGGGTGTGCATAAAGTAGAGAAGTCAGGAAATATCAGAGGGGTGTGTCTGATTTTAACACTCGGGAGGGTTGGAGACTTTGCATGAACAAAGTATTTATTTAAAGTTTATTAGTTAAACTCCATCTCAGTGTGTGCAGAGCTAAGAAAAAAGTAAAGGGTGACTATACTATTTAAATATTTAAATGCTATTTGCTTGTTTTTTTCTGCTGCTACACAAACATGAGGGAAAATAAATGAATCTGGAGAGCTGTAGGTACTACACTTGTCTTTCACCCTTTTATAATTGGTTCTTCTGGTGTTTAGAAATAATAGTATCAAGCAATATCCTCATTGCCTCACTGTGAAAAAAGACGAACCAAGATTCTGAACACGGAACAGACGCTATTTACATATCAATGTGGGCGGTCTTGTATTAAATGTATTCATCTAACGTTACAAAAGTCCAATGCAGTTTTATTATATATGCTTACTTTGGAGAGGGGAGGAAGCAGGGCCCAACCGTACCAGCATTTCAATCGCGTTTGAGACTAAAGATAGATGTGAGCAAACTGTAAAATGGATTTAGGAGTACATGTGCGAATAAAAAGTGTGTCCGTGTGTGTCCTTAAAAACTTTTTTTTTTTTTTTCCTTACTTAATATGTTTATGTTTTAGATGGTTATAAGACTGTTATCTTCCTCATCTGTTTGAATAGTAAAGTCATTTTAGAGTCTCAGTATATTTAAGGCTAATTACAATTAAAACCCCTGCATAATGCAGAGCAATTCAAACTGTATTTAATGTTTTCATTTAAACAATTCCAGAATTATTAAATAAATACAGCATGAAGCAGGTCAAAAACCTGTACTTTTTTGTATTCAAATAACTTATTTTGCTTGTAGTCTCCTGTGTCTTTTTATTAACATTTTTTGATACATTTTCATTTTTCAAATTGGGAGCACATGGTCCTTAGGGAAAAAAAGTGACCGTCAAACCTTAGAAAGTTATTGGGATATAATATAGCCTAAACAAATAATAATAAAAAATAGATCAGGAAAAATCATTTTTCTCCTACAATATGATATGTATGTGTCTTAAAGGTAGGCTACGTACAATAGGCTATCAATTGTTTTCAGTTACTGATTACATTGTAAATAAAAAAAAAGCCCTAGCCTATATAAAATATAAAAAACGTGTAGTATTCAGCTGGTCACGTGATCTCAACGTGTTTACCTCCAAGAGGCGACCCGCTCCCTGTAAATAAACCAGAATTTAAAGGCTCCTAATATGACTTGAGTGCACCTATAAATTCAGACAAAAAGAGAAAATACTCAAGCAGCAGAAAACTGAACGATCACTTTTGCAAAACGTTCTCGGTAGGAGTGACATGAAACATCAAACTCCTCCACCGCTCTCTGCGTTAAGACAACAGAAGAAGTCGCTCAGCAGAAATTCATTCCTCACTTCAGAGGTTTAAAGCAGATTCCACATAAATCCCCTCGACAGGATTCTCACTAGAAAACTCTGCAAAGCGGCGCAGTCTTACCCTTGCATCTGACCCGCCCGACGACTCGCTCTGTCAGCCCTGCAAAACAATACTTTCACAATACCACCGGACTTTTATTGTTGCCGCGGCGTTATATAATGCCAGGAATTACTGACAGGCAAGGATATGCTAAATCCTCCTCTGCGCTTCCTGAGACAGACTCGGCGAGCAGCGGCTCTCTGACTTGGTCGGTAATCCCGATACGCACTGTCTGCAGTTTTACTGTATGTGTTTAAGCGCATTTGCAGAGCATTTATCTCCCAATGTAAACCAATTTGGCTATAAGGGCCTCAGGGCGAGCTCACCGCCGAAGGAAAGAAAGGAAAACTCAAACGTAGCAGAAGCGCGGTGGGGGGTGCTGTGACGTAGAGCAAAAAAAATGAGAAAAGAAGAAAAGAAGCAGAACGGCGCGAGAGAAAAGAGAATCCTGTCCAGAGGCGATGCTTCCCGTTTGTGCAATAAGAACCCAAAGCCACCAAAACCTGAATCACTGGACTGTTGAATCGCAGAAATCTTCACAATCATCGTTATCCCTTAATCCGGCTGTACGGGCCGGGCCAGAAATACTTTAACTTCCAGTCAGGTGTCTGTACTGAGTGAAACATTTGCACATAGCCTACAGTTTAATCCACTGCTTGTAATCTCAAAACTACAATTTTTCTTGATTCTAGGGCCCTCGAAGCCCACTTTCATGCAGAATTTAGAGCCAAACCTGATCAAAATCACCTGCCGGTTACTTCTAGTGCAAATATCATATTCATAACTAACTTGGATAGTTCACCCAAATTCTCTCAGCATTTACTCACCATCATGTTGTTCCAAACATGATTCTTCTCTTCTGCTGACCTAAACAGTTGATGGTCCCCTTTGACTTCCCTAGTATGAAAAAATACAATGCAAGTCAATGGCTACCAGCAGCTGTTTGGAACAACATGAGGGTGAGTAAATGACAGAATTTGCATTTTTCGGTGAACTGTCACTATAATAAAATCTCTGCTTATCACCACCCACAGTCACCACCTGACTGTGGGTGGTGATGGCGCAGTGGATAAGACACTTTGGTGTGAGAGACCCGGGTTCGAATCCACTGTGAGACACCAATGTGTCCCTGAGCAAGACACTTAACCCCTAGTTGCTCCAGAGGCGTGCGACCTCTGACATATATAGCAATTGTAAGTCGCTTTGGATAAAAGCGTCAGCTAAATGAATAAATGTAAATGCACACAAGTGATTGTTGGATTTGAACAAATGCCTAAAATCAATAAATTTACAGTTAATTTATAACCTATTACAGGTTTTGAAATGTAATTAGAATTTGACTAATAAATGATATTTTTAAGGTATAATATGTGAGAATGGAGAAATGGTAACACTTTGTATTTTGTGCATGTACTTACAGTATAATGTCGCCAAACCAAACCCTAAAGTAATTACTGTAACAGACACCTTACAGTGTAACTGCATAAATTATACTGATCAGTTTCAAGAACTACAATTATTACTCATTCCAATCAATGATCTCCAACTTTAACACAATTAATAATCACAAACAGAAAGCACAAACAGTGGACAATCTTTTCCCAACAAAATATTTGAGTATATCATATAGAGTACTGAAGACCTTGGTTGGCTTGTATTGGTGTTCGGTTGCTTTGTGTGAGGTACAGACTGAAATATTGCTCTCTTTCAATGAGCAAATCTTTCTTTTGAATCTGATCTTTGTATTTGAAATGCTAATTTTGTCAGATTTAGGAGTGTGGGTTAACTTTGTGCCATATAGTTGTCTCTAACTGCCAAGAACACTGAAAACCAGAAACCAAGGACAAGTTTTCAGGGCAAAAATACAGTAAAAACAGTCTTTTAAAATAACTTTTCTATTTTAATATACATTTAAATGTAATTTATTCCTGTGATCAAAGCTGCATTTTCAGTATCATTACTCCAGTTTTCATCGTCCTTCAGAAATCATTCTAATATGCTGATTTAGTGATGCATTTTATGAGGACTCTTGGCTAAATATAAATTTTAAAAGAACATAATTTGTTTGAAATAGAAATATTTTTTAAGATTTTAAATGCCTTTACTGTCACTTTTAACCAGTGCACTCTTGCTGAATAAAAGTATTAATGTCTTTAAAAAAATTAAATAATCTTTTGAATATAGCATTTGTCGATGTTACATTATTGAAGACGTTTTTTTCTTTAAATACTTCACAGGCCAGAACTAGGATCCATTTCAGCAGTGAAACAGGAAAGAGAACAATAAAATGAGAGGAAATCAAATTGTCCCTAATGAGTTTCCATCCTTGATGACTCTTGATGTAAAATGTGCTCAAACCCATAACAGACAAATATTTACATTACATCGGAGCTGATGGTGTCATGTGTCATTAAGTCCAGTTAAAGCCTTTCCAAGCGAAGTCATCATTCAGGGCACAGAAATGAGTGCCGCTCATCTCATAACGACAGCCAATCAAGGACGGTGGTTTTCCAGTGAACCTGTGATGTACAGCTCTGATTCATTTTTACTTTAATGAATATGTGTGGCATTAAATCATACAAAATGATACAGAAATGAAGAGATACATTCAAATCCTCATTCAGTCTTGATGCAGCTGCATTGCTTCTATAGTGAGTGCAAATCTTCATTAACATCAAGAAATGATTTAGAGTTACTTGTTAAAAGGTGTACCATCTTCCTAAATGTTATTGTGGAAAACAAAGCCTGATTTTACATAGATTCTTCCCATATACCACTGACTGACAAACATACAAATGCAGTACTTATAGTAATTTCAGAATATTAATCTGAAAAAGTATTTTAACATTGAAAAATAAGTAAATGAATATTCCAGTACCATTCTTGTTTAACACACAATCACAGAGGCAATTATTAGTAAACATTAATGTCCAATGGTAAAAATGCATCATATAGAGTTACTAGACTTGCTCTTAGCTGAAAGCATCATCATATCAGCTAAAGCTTTTGATCAATAACATATAGGATTTGTGAACATCTGTGGATGTTTCTGCGGTCACAGATTCACTTGCTCATGAATCACCTGGGACTGAACCGTTAGCAGCCCACAAACATATGCAGCAGAATTTCATTCATTAATGTTTCCTGGTGAGTTTGCTCTTGGCTGTGAGCTGCTCCACCTCTCTCATAAAGCGCAGACACATTTCATCCTGCCACGGCAGAGATACACACTGCACTGCCACAGGGAGACCAACGCCACCCTTCACCGCCTGAAAACACACACACTTCAATATATTAGTGGGGACATCTCATAGACTTCCATTGTTTTTATATCAGTTAAATATTTCAATGGCCTACCCATAAACGTAAAAACAACACAGAAACCTGTACTGATTGATAGAAACATGTTTGGACCGATTTGTAAGACTTTTTGATCAGTGTTGGGCTAGTTACTCAAAGAATATATTACTCATTACTAGTTACTACTTTCAAAAGTAATATTGATACTTTATTTATTACTTTCTGGCAACACTATAGTTCTTCACGCCCCACAGAAGTTGTAACTGTGTATCTTCCACAAAATTCTTCTAGAATGTTACTAATAACATATTTCTGCCTCGTCATTTGACCAAAATCAACATTGGACCTTGAAGTTATTACTCAATCACTCAGTAGTGATTGATAGTGACATCAAGTAGAAGTGTTGTATTAATCTCATTAATTGTCATGTTTGAAGCTAATTGTAATTTCTCCGTTACCCATATACGATTATATTTCATTATGCATTTTTATCAAATCACTTAAGTTTGTAAGAAACCGTTTAATATTCCAAAAATATTTTTAATTATAGTTTATCAGAGGGATGTAATGGCAGAGTAAAGTAAAGCCACAACTTACACAACAGTGTTCAGATCATCTTTTGACAAAAATCTATATAATGCAATATTTCTATCTGCTGAATGTATGCTTTTCCATATGCCAAGCTTGCCTGCTGCACTGGGGACATCACATGCATGCGTGTCGTGAAAATTATTAAATCTAGGAATTATTTGATTGTTGGATTTTAAATCAGAGGCATCAAAAGTAACTAAGCTGTTATATGGATAGTAACTGTAATATCATTACTGAAATCTTATTACCATTTACTGCAAAAAGTAATATTATTACAGTAACTAAGTTACTAATAACTACTTACTGCCCAACACTGCTAGTGATGGCCACATTATTTTGCTGTCATGATATTTTACTATAGAATGAGAATGTTTTTGACCCTCACACGTACAGCTACAGAAGTACACACACAAAGAAATGCAGAAAAGTTTTTTGTGCCCCATTTGCATCCCATGCCATATTACTGATATAATTAACCATTAACTTGGGTTTGCTTTGTAATACAAATTAAAAGCAAAAAAAAAGCATTTTTATGACACAAAAGGATACATTGACTGTAAAAGAAACGATTAATATAAATCTCTTCAGTCATTTCTACACTGACAATTAAACCCAATTAAATTAATTAAAATTAAATTTAAACATTACATGATTAAACATTTTTTCCTTGTTATAATGTGTTATTTGTAACAACACATATGAAAACCTATTAAACTACTGGCACTGTGGAAGATTGTCATCCTGTATTTAGGATTGGGCTAATAGCTTAAAAAATGGGTATGGAAAAACTATTTTCTGACACCTGTTAATGGTTTGTAATTATTAAAATAAAAAAAACAATCTGGATCAAATAGTGCAGTCTTCTTCGATAAGAATGACCCAAAAATACACAGTGTCATATATGGCTTTACTACGTTTTATATTTAATACAATTATAGAGTTTATAGTTTAATAAAACATATGTCAGCCTTTGTAATCGTGACTACACTGCCTCCTTGTGGTAGTCAGGCATTCAACCCACACAATGTTTTTTACAATATTTTAAATGTTGACAAAAAATACATATGCATTTAATGTCAATTTACCCCAGTGGTCTTGCACTGGGAAAAACGTACCTTAACGAAGAGTTTGTCCAACACGTCCCCATGGACACCCTTGTAGTGACGGAGCTGAGCCTCGTCCTCCTCCGTCACTGTAGACACGGTCACGGCCCCGGCTGGGAAGTTGAGCAGGTTGTACAGGCTGGTGTAACTGGCAGCACCTTCAGGAGCAGAGAACATTTACTGCATCTAGGTGCCTGTTACTGGCCATACATTAGGCTGAAATCATTACGGTCAAGTTAATAAATAACATTAAACTGCAGAAACGTACAACACGATTTCAAACTGACACAGAAACACAATCCACATTAGCACAGTTTTTGACCGTTTTTGAGTAAACCACAAACAGGAAGTATCAAATTGGCACACAGGTAATGCAAATAAGCTTGTATTCCCTCAGCTTTACAAGTTAAAAGCAGTAAAAAAAAAAATTGAATATTTCACCCAAAAATGAAAATTTGCTGAAACCTCAGAGCATTCAAGGATATATAAATTTGCATCTTCTTCTGAACAAGTAAGCTTTTATTCAAAATGTAGATCAGTTTGTTTCTCCTTCTGAACAGATTTGGAGAAATGTAGCATTCCATCAGTGTCTCAGCAATGGATGCTCTGCAGTGAATGGGTGCCGTCAGAATGAGAGTCCAAACAGCTGATAAAAACATCACAGTAATCCACACCACTCCAGTCCATCAGTTGACTTGTGAGATCTCGTGAAGCCAAAAGCTGCGTGTTTGTAAGAAACAAATCCATAATTAAGGCATGTTAACTTCAAAGCGCTGAGTCCATAATCTGTAATAAAGCTTCCTCCCGCAAAAAAGTCCAACCTCTGTTGTCTCTCACATCAAAATCCACCCACATATTTGTTTAGAACTGTTTTGGCTTGTAAACGTGCTTGATCTGTGCATATGAGTCAGATGATATTATATTACATTATATAGAGAGGACCTATATTTTACCTGGAAGCAGCAGTTTGAAGTAAAAAATATCTTAATGATTAATTAGTTAGTTTTTTTTACAAACACACAGCTTTTCAATTCACAAGAAGTTAATTGATAGACTGGAGTGGTGTGGATTATTGTGATGTTTTTATCAGCTGTTTGGACTTTTATTCTGACGGCACCCATTCACTGCAGAGGAGCCATTGGTGAGCAAGTGATGCAATGCTACATTTCTCCAAATCTGTTCCCATGACGAAACACATTCATCTACATCTTGAATAGTCTGAGGGTGAACTGTACCTTTACAACCATCAAGGAGATGTAATCAAAGGGAGATGTATGACAGGTCATTCTAGTCAAACTAATTAGCAACTAACTAGTAATGCTGAAGGAATTAAATGCTAAAAAACCCATGCTAAAAAACATCAGATGTGGTGCTGTGATATAATAAATTGCACTTCATCACAAAAATAATGTCAAGCCTGGGTTTACAGGCACAAAGATAATGAAAATGTAATGGTCGTGTAAATATGAGGTAAGACAGTACTGTTGAGTTTCCCACAGTAATCGAAATTGTAGGCTGGTCCAAGCATGGGACACAACAATACATCCACATTCAGTCTCCTCCACTCAGCTATCACCTCCTGAATGTATTCCTACAGATAAGAAAACAGAAAACCTCCTGCAATCACGTCAGAATAACAATCTTTCACATTGCTTAACACTGTCACAATAATACACTGGAACAAGAATATCATAAACAGCATGTAAAATACAGTTCAGACACAAGAGGTGAAGAATGTGGTCAGAAAATTTTCCAATTTAAAAGTTGAGGAAGGTGTGAGGTCTGTTGTGCGATACCTATTTAGCAGATTTTCAGGTGAGCAATTGAGCAACAGCTATTGGTTGAGTAAGAATATGCCAATGTGAAGAAGCCATCTAGGTGTATGCTGGTTTTAATCAGGATTTCGTCATTTTCCTTCTCCTCAAAGAGAGCTTTTTGTAGAGTTGGTGTGTTCCTGACTTTGTAAGTCTATTTCTTTGGCATTGTTTTCTATAATGTTAATTCTTGAGGTTAAGCATGTTTGAGTTACATGTGATTTATCATTCATATGTATCAGTATTCCTATTTAATTGTTAAACTGTTTAGTGTTGAGGATTATATGATTTGCAACTTTATTGCTCGAATTCCTATGTTGTTAATTATATTTAAGATTGATTCTTTGTCTTTTGTTTATAGAAACCATTCAACTCTATATTCGATTGCCATACAACTATGCTTTGATTCCTATGCCTCTGATGATAAATAAAGATCATGGATTGAGTACTGGATCCCCTGTGTTTTCATGGATACACCACATCCCGGTAGCACACTTTTCTGAACCAACGCACTTTTAAACTTTACATTACGTATAATGTAAGAAAAACGCATCGCTTCGCATGGTTTAATGAACAATAGCCATTGAGAACAAGGGTCTCTTTTACAGCCCCCCTCAGTTCAAAAACATCAACATACAACCATGTCTGTAAATATTATACATTTTGTGCATCCAGCTCGTTCCATTGATATAGTTTATAATAATTTCTACAGTTTCAGTGGTGTTGATGAAAGCTGTTGAAAAACCACATCATAAAAATAAAATCAATATAGACTATAATAAAAGACTACCTCAATATCTGCATGTTGTCTCCACAATTCTGCCACAGACCTTAAAAAGGGGGAAAAAGTTCATTTATATATGCTGTATTATACTAAAGGAACAGCTTACCCAAAAATTCATTTAAATTCTGCACAAACACAAAGCTGTCAGAAGACTTCTGAAGACTGTGAATATATATTATGGTGTTGTTTGTTTGCTGTATGGAAAAAAAAAAAAAAAGTGTTTAATAGAAGACAAAACGTCATTTTTGAGGTTTTGAAGGGTAAATAATTCATTTTAAAAGTAAATAATTTTTTTTTCATTTAGTGATTAAGTTTTTTTATTTTAATGTTTTGAAAGAAGTCTTTCTGCTCACCAAGGCTGCATTTATTTGATCAATATACAGCAAAAACAGTAATATTTTGAAAATGTATTATAATTTTTTTTTTTTATCTGAATATACTCTTAAATGTAATTTATTCTTCAGAAATCATTCTAATATGCTGATTTGCTGCTCTAGAGATATTTCTGAGGGTTATTAGTGTTGAAAACAGTTGTGCGGCTTCATATTTTAGTGTAAAACATGATAAAATGTATTTTGTGATTAATACAAAATGTAAAAAAAACAGCATTTTTAACTTTTGCTTTTTTAACCATGTAAAAGTTTGTTGCTTTATCAATTTAATGCATCTTTGCTGAATAAAAGTACTAATTTCTTTGAAAAAAAAATCTTACTGATCCCAAACTTTGAGCGGTAGTGTATTTGAATTTTTTCTAAAACTTTTAAATTGTACATTAAAAAAAAAAAAAAGTAATTGTAACCAACTTAAAATGACACTCTAGAACATAACTAAAGTTCATTATGCAAATGAATAAAATGTGCATTTCTACAACTGACCCAACTCCAAGACTTGCATCTAGGTTTGCAGATAACCGTGGATACTGAAGAGCACAAACATAAAGACCAGTGAAAAACATTAGGTTGAATATCCTCTTTCCAAAACAACTCATTGCTTAATTAGATGCAAAATGAGAAGCAGGAAACAACTGCGATTACATCACTTACAAAAGGCTTGAGAACAACAGAAACAAGCTTCCTTATGAAGCGTGGAGTGCTCAGAGTCGTGGCCTGAGCGCGGAGACACGGGTCAATGGGACCTGCCTTCCTGAAAGCACACGGAACACACACAATATACAACAGACATGTGGTTACTATCAATAAGCGGAGACTAGTGTTTTGAATGGAAATCTGAATGTGCTGATAAGAGACGTACAGATGACTAAGGAGGGCACGACCTCCGTCACCCAAGATTCCTCTGACAGTCAGCTCATGGAAGACATGGTAGAGCCGCAGGGGTTGGAATGCAACCAGCTAAAATGTGAACGACACTCCAACATCAGACCAGCTTTTCAAGTCTTTATCACATGTACAAAGTGTTGACATAGCTGTTAACCCTTAGATGTATGGCGTCCACTATTTTGGACTGAAAACCATTCAGACTTTCATGACCAGTTCATAACTGACTTTGTGTGGTTTAAAAAAGGCATTTTCTTTCTTATCTACAAGCTGCCGTTAGTTAACTGTTAACGCAGTGTGTCTGTGTACCGTGTGCCCCGCTCTCTCCAGCAGGTCCTTAGTCTCCCTGAAGGCCCTGGCCATGCTTGGAGACGGCTGCAGGTACCCGTCAGTCTCATAATAGCCAATCCTCAGGGGCTCTGAGCTCTCATACACCTGTTTAACAAAAGCAAAGTATCACAGATTCTGCATTCACATAACACATTACAAAAACAGGCATCTGGTGTGTGATATTTAATGCGGAACCTCTTGGTTGAATGGTATGGGAGGGACGGTGGGGTCTAAGGAGAACATGTCCTGGCAGAGCAGTGCCCGCATACACAGTGCCAAGCTCTCGACGTCCCTTCCCATAGGGCCAAGAGAGGACAGCACTGCAAACAAACACGATGAGACGAAATACAGGACATAATGTTCTGTTTAGTGTACTGTTCAGTACTAGATCTGCACGGATGATCTCACCTGATTTCTGGCCTTTGACGCATGAACTGATTCCATGAATGCTAAATATAAATGATTGAAAAAAAAAAAAATTGCAGAGAACAAGAAAAACAGGTAGATTAAGGTGAAAGTTGAAAGGCAACTTTTGCAAAATCTGTCAAGATCAGGAAAATGTTCATCCCAAAATCAAAAACGGGTAACAAGAAATATATATTGCTTGAATAAAATAAAGCATTTTTACAAAGCCACATTATTTACATGTCAATGAAAATATGACCTAGACACGTTTCTCTGAGATTCAGCCACACATATGCAATTAATCAAGGACATTACATTGTGTCTCTCATTAATAATAAAATAAAAATAAATAAGTCATATAAAGTAAAAATAAAATTGTATAAGTTACTGTTCACATGTTATTATAGGCATTTAGCAATGCGCTTATATTGATATATTAGCAATTAGGCTACTTTTGATTCATTCTATTTAATAATACTACTTTGTCTTATATACAGTTGTGTTCAAAATAATAGCAGTCCAACATCACTAAACAGATCAATCAGTATTTTTGGTAGACATTATATTTCTACATGGCAAATATTTTACTAGTAGTTGTGGTAGAGTAATAGAAAACCAACAGTCATGGCATGCATGCGGTTGATTCTATGAAATGTAATCATTAATTGAAAAGGGCATGTTCAAAATGATAATGTGGAGTTTATTTAGAGGTAAATCATTCTGTGAAAAAAATGGTGTGAAACAAGTGGCCCTAAGTTAAGGACGCAGGCAGCAAATGTACTGTGCATTTGTAAAATAGGTCGTTCCAGACATTGTTCAAAAGAATAGCGTACTTTGATTAAAAAGTTGATTAGAAAGGGGAAAACATAAAAGACGTGCAGAAAATGGCAGGCTGCTCAACTAAAATGATATCAAATGCTTTAAAATGGCAACCAAAACCAGAAAGATGTGGAAGAAAATGGAAAACCACCATTCGAATGGATCGAAGAATAGCCAAAATGGCAAAGACTCAGCCAATGATCAGCTCCAGGGTGATCAAAGAAAGTCTGAAGTTACCTGTGAGTACTGTAACAATTAGAAGACGCCTATGTGAAGCCAAGCTATCGGCAAGAAGCCCCCACAAAGTCCCATTGTTGAAAAAATGAAGAGGTTACAATTGGCCAAAGAACACACTGACTGGCCTAAAGAGAAATGGTGCAATATTTTGTAGACTGACGAAGCAAGATTGTTCTTTTGGGGTCTTCTGGCCGCAGACAGTTTGTCAGACGACCCCCAAACACTGAATTTAAGCTGCAGTACACTGTGAAGACATCATGATATGGGGATGTTTCTCATACTACGTGTCGGCCCTATTTATCGCATTCCTGGGATCATGGATCGGTTTGAGTACATTAAAATACTTAGAGGTTATTTTGCCTTATGCCGAAGAGGAAATGCCCTGGAAATGGGTGTTTCAACAAGACAACAACCCCAAACACACCAGTAAGCGAGCAGCATCTTGGTTCCAGACCAACAAGATTAACGTTGTGGAGGGGCCAGCCCAATCTCCAAACCTTAATCCAATAGAAAACTTGTGGAGTGACATCAAAAATGCTGTTTCTGAGGCAAAACCAAGAAATGCAGAGGAACTGTGGGATGTGTTGCAGTCGTCCTGGGCTGGAATACCTGTTCACAGCTGCCAGACTCCATACAACACAGATGTGAAGCAGTTCTCCGAAACTGGGGCTATACAACTAAATGTTAGTTCAGTCATTCACAAGAAAGCTAAATCTTCAAGCATTTTCTTGTTTATACAGTAAATGTTTGACTTTGTAAAGAAAATGCAGACACTGCTATTTTTTTTAACAGATTAATATTTCTTTTTCTTCACTTTCTGCAAAGTAATAACACATTTGCTAAATTTTTCTTCATGTTTTGATTTAGAATAGAATGTTCCCAATGCATTTGTGTGTATTGAAGTGAAAGTTATTATAAGGACTTTGAGCTTTACTCGCTTTTGTAAACACTGCTATTATTTTGAACACAACTGTATATATATGTACATACATGAAGGAGTGGAATCTGGATCCATGGTGGTTTTCATATATATTCTTTTTGAATTATTATTAATCGAGTTATTAATCATCATTTAACCTCCTATATTTTAATTGATCAAATAAAGTATCATATACTAGTAGTAGACAGTAAAGAGGTATTTTGTTATTGAAATGTACTCTCTCTTATTCGTGAGATTTCTCTCCATATGCTTCACTTCTATTTACTCCTCTCAGTTTCACCATGTCAGCCTAGGTCAAAGAGGTCAACTGGGCCTCTCGGTGATGGGACCACCTTATATGCAGAATGTTTATAGTAGTTTTATGTCTGTATTTTAAGGAATAAAGTCAATTTCTGTGCTTCTCTCCTTTTCTCTTACGAAGAAGCTACACTCATTGTCTGTATATTTTGGGAACAGTACCTGATAAGAAGATTCTAGCTATTCAACCAAATGTGAGTGTTTAAGAGTGAGGCCTGCTTCTGCCTGAATCTGAGATGTCACGATGACCTGCTTGTTCTTGCTTGCTTAAGAGAAATAGGATATCATGAGGATTTTGGGAACATGCGTGAGGAGTGAACCATATCAAGTGCTTATCACGCTATATGGTGTAATATTGGGAGACAGATATTAAAAACAATAGCGCAAAAGGGTATAAAAGCAGAGAAGCATGCTCACTTATTGTTGTCACACATATGGCTGAGCTCAATGCTGTCTGACTTTCTTTCAAGAATAAAATCACAAAAGTCTCTGACCGTGTTCTTTATTTAAAATAAAAATATCTACAACACCTCACACTTCCAAAACCTACAGTGAAGCCTTTGCTTTGGAATATGAAACTTTTCCTCACCACATACAGTAACCTCATGTTGAAAGATACATACGTACCTTAGCCTCCTTGATGTGGGCTTGAATCCACAAATCCCACAGAAGGATGCTGGGATACGAATACTCCCACCAATGTCAGTGCCTAGGCCCAGGATGGAGCCTCCTCCTCCAATCAGAGCTCCCTCCCCTCCGGATGAACCACCAGGGGTCTTCTGAAGGTTGCAGGGATTCAAGCTTTGCCCGTAAATGGGGTTACTGCAGTCATAACTAAAGTACATACAAATACACAGGGTCTGATTTGGTAACAACAGTGGATACAATGGTACAAAGCGGCTTTCCAGAACCTTCACTCTCTCTGTTCCTGTGTTGTGGAACAGGCTTCTAACCTCCTGAGAACATCACAACCTTCAAGAAAAGGATGAAGACACCTCTGCATTTATATTTCTGCTCTAACGTCTTTACTACTCTAGCTGACCCCTGAAACGTAGCATTTGCGATCAAGATCGTTAAAATCAACCTCTACCTCTCATAAAATGTATAATGATTGTAGAGTCCCAGGTGTTTATGACTGGTGTTATATGACCTGTGCAGGGGTCTTATCTTGGGAAAATCATGGTTTCAGCATAAGCTACATCTTTGATCTTACACATTCCCATGTAACTGCAGCCTATAATATCATAATTTTAACAGATTCCAATAAAAATCTGTTCTGTTATGAACACTGAAGCACTAGTATACTAAACTGGTACTTACAGAAAACACAAACTAGTTATAGAAATGTTTGCCCTTGGGCTGTATACCTCTGTTCCATAGATAAATGGTTTCAAAATAATAACAAACTGCTTTGTAAGGTGAAAAGTTGAGCTTCATGAATAAAGTTCACTGCACAATCAAAAAATTTGAAATTATATCCTTCATAAAAGAAAAAAACAAACAAAACAGAAATAATGAAATAACATTAAATCTATCTGTAGGATTTTTCCTTTGTGACAATATTCCAAAATACTGTACAGTGTTGTTTTAGTACAATTGAGACACTAAGCTCAAATAAATGGCCTACTAACTGCATGGTCTCTTTGAATGTTTTGCTGGCTAAAAATAAATTTTGCATGACCCTTCTGGTCTGCAAATAATATAATACCAGGTTTTTAACCATGTCCACCATGTTTCACCCCCCCTCCAAGAAATACAGTGCTTTCTCACTTGAGAAGACTTTGTGGTATGTTGGTCTTTATGAACGGGATCGCGCCTTGATTCTTTAGCACCTTAACCACCACACTGTCCCCGAGCGCAGGCTGATCCAGTTTACTCACCACACCACAGGAAGTGTCACGACCCTGCTCACACAAACAGGATGTTACATACAAGTCAAGTCTCCTTTATTTATATAGCGCTTTTAACAATACAGATTGTGTCAAAGCACTTAACAGTATCAAATTGGAGGATAGAGTGTCAGTAATGTATAATAACAAGATTAAACACTCAATTTTCAGTTAATGGCATTTCATTATTGAATTCAGAGATGTCATTGTCTAGCTCAGTTTAGTTTAAATAGTATCTGTGAAATCAAATTGATGATAGTCGCAAGAAATTAAGTGTCCCCAACTGAGCAAGCCAGAGGCGACAGTGGCAAGGAACCAAAACTCCTCTGTGACAGAATGGAGAAAAAACCTTGGGAGAAACTAGACTCAGTCGGGGGTCAGTTCTCCTCTGGCCAGGATATTATTATTTTAACCCCTTAACTGCCACTCCCCCTTTTTGAAAACAGACTTGAAATACACAGCAAAAACACTTCTTTGAACCCGTTTAACCATCATATTCACCTCATATGCCACATTTTCCTTGATGCTGATGGGCACGCCATACAGAAGTCCTTTCTTTTGAGTGTTGATGTCTTTAAGCTGTGCCACAGACTCCATTATGATCTCAGTGCTGCAGTTCAGATTCTTGTTCACCTCCAGAGCCTTTGAAGCACACCATTACACAACTCAATAAGTATTTTCTTTTCCTGCTGGTCCTGTGGACTTTTATATATATATGTGACCCTGGAGCACAAAACCAGTCTTAAGTCGCTGGGGTATATTTGTAACAATAGCCACAAATACAGTGTATGGGTCAAAATTATAGATTTTTCTTTTATGCCAAAAATCATTAGGATATTAAGTAAAGATAATTTTCCATGAAGACATTTTGTAAATTTCCTACCGTAAATAAATCAAAACTTAATTTTTGATTAGTAATATGCAAACTTTGTTTGGACAACTTTAAAGAAGATTTTTTGTTTTGTTGCACCCTCAGATTCCAGATTTTCAAGCAGTTGTATCTCGGCCAAATATTGTCCTATCCTAACAAACCATACAAATAAAAGGAAAGCTTGTTTATTTAGCTTTCAGATGAATCTCAATTAAAAAAAAATTGCAAAATTAAGTTTAAGGCAACCAGCTTCAGTTTTCTCAACTTCTTGTTTTAAGTCTATACAACAAAAAGTTTAGAAATGTCCTAAAAATAAGTTGAGAAAACTAAAAAATTTGCTGAAGCTGATTGCCTTAAACTTTTAAGTTGGCTCGATTTTTTTTTTTTACAGTGTGATTTTGTAGTCCAGGGTTTTATGCAATATTATGTTCCCACATTATGTACAAGTGAATTCAAATAAATTAAACTGTATTAATCAGTTGTTTAATTAATAATTGCTATAGGTTTTATTTCTAATAATATATTACCACTTATGCTCTTTTAAGAGGAGAGATATTTTTTAATAATACTATTATACTATTTATAATATAAATAAAATTATGATTAAAACTATTAGTAAGACGGCTTAAGGTCTCAAAATGATAGCAATTAAAACATTGATTGTAAACCTCTGAAGCTGACCATAAACTCATAAATCTCATACAGTACAATATCCACATGTAATATATGGCAGCAGTCACAACCTTTTCCATAAAGGCATAAAGCACAGCGTCTGGCTGCAGGGAGCCGTCCTTGAGTTTCCCAGTGAGCTCAGACAGAGACAGAGACACTATAGAGCTGCCCTCAAAGTCTGGCTTCTAGAAAGATGCAAGAAAAAAAACATCAGATATTTATTGAATCAATCTATAACAGAGGAGACTGGGGCTAGTTGTCACAGGTGCTTAATCTCAGTAACTAAACGGATTTGAGTCAAAAGTCCAATTACACAAATGCTTATGTTCTCTTGCAATGGTTTGGTTTCCAAACATCTAGTTAAATCTGATAAATTAGTTTAAACTAAAATTTCAGTATTGTAATATCCTTGTAATATCAGTTCTGTAAAAATGGAAAACTACACACTCTCACACATTCAGAAAAGAGTCAACAATATAGTGAAGATAGACTTGATCCGATTCTCTATAAAAGTCAGACTGCACTAATAAAAATAACGTGAAGTAAATAATACAGATTTAGTTCAGGCGAGAATAAAAAAAAACTAATTCTATATTAGTATTCAATTCAGGTTTGTAGAAATTAAAGTTTGAACTTATATTTTACTTGGAGGGCCATTCCACCAAATGGTCACCATTTCTGTCCCCAGGACATTACAGGTACAAACATGCATAAAAATTAACTCTAAAATACATTTTATTATTAAACAACGTGTACTGCACATTTAAAATATATTATTTAAAAAATGATTGAAAACTACCTAAAACACTGAAAATATAGCATTTGTACATGTCCCCAGTGTTTAATGCTACATTTTAACATTAAATACACTGAAAATATAGCATTTGCACATGTTCCCAGTGTTTAATGCTACATTTTAACATTAAATATAATGTTTAGAAATATTTTGGATTAAATACACATTTTAGTCGTGTCCCCAGGTTTTCACTCAGTCCTGTTACCCGAACACATTCCCCCCACTAAAAAACTGGGAGAATTCCACAAGACACATTTTCAACATAATATTGCAACATCTGGATCTTTCTTATCAAAGTGATAAAATGTTGTGTTACAAAAATGAGTACACTCCTGAAAAAAAAAAAAATAATGGTATAGGGCTAAGGCTATTTTTGATCAACAAGCAAGTAAGAACCAAACCGGTTAAAGACAAGTAACTTCCTGACAATTAAAAGTGTTATATAGTGCACTGAATCATACAGCAGCAGTGGAACCACTTGAACTGCCAGGTGACGTATTTCTTAGCATAAAAGAGGACAATGTTACAAGAGGAACACCAAATTATTGTTTTAAGTGTGAAAATATAGCAGAAGTAGCACCGACATTCAAAAACAATGGACTTGTGACAAGGCTCCTGAAATAATCAGGTCTTCACTTTAAGTTTTCATTTAGTGATGAGTGAGTTTTTAGAAAAAGAGCAGGAGAAATAACATGCAAGTGTCTCAGATCCGGCAAAAGATATGAAAAGAGGGACACTTTGTCTCACAGAGTATGACGCAGCCTGCAGAAGCGGCATGCATGGCTGTTGTCACCACTAGAATTAGCTACTGTAGCCAAAGCAAAATAAACTCATTTAACCTCTTCCAAGGCCGACAAAATAGAGACTTCTGGGAATCCATACTCTGGTCTCAAGAGAGCAAGTCAATCATTTCAGATCCAAAAGCATCCAAAATGTTCTGGTGTTGCTAGAGGAGGAGTACAGCGAGAAGTGCTTGGAACCCACAGTGATGTTCAGTGGTAGTAAAGCTTTTATTTATGCATGAATGAGTGCTGAAGGTGTGAGGGAGTTGTGCTTTATCAACGCTGTCCTGAATTCACACACTACTGTGTGATGGAATACAAAAACTTGAAACAGAAGATGCTACCCTCCCTTCATTCCCTGCATTATTGGGCATTTTTCCAGCATGATAATGAAGATATTCATTCTCCCGAGGTGAAAATCCTTCAGTGGACATGTATTTCACTCAGTCTTAACGCTCTTGAGCAGCTATGGGGGATTCTGTAGAGACGAGCTGAGCTGAGCATTCAAGGAGCTCGTCCTCCAGGAGTTAAATAGGACAGATGTGAAAATCTGTCATGAACTTGCACACTCGGTGCCAAGAAGGGTCAGAGCAGTATATTTAAAGTTCTGGAGGACATACTAAGTACTAGAATATCATACATTTGCTGAATTAAATCTAGGGTGTACTCATTTCTATAAACTAAATTGGCTAAGTTACTTATCTTACAGAAAATATTGGCATATATTTTGTTGTTTTTATTAAATATATGTTTAATACATTTCAATTTGACTATCTTTCCATGAATAATATTAGCGATCATGAAGAAAACACATCTTTTATATTTATTCAGAGGGGGTGTACTCATTTATGCTGTGCACTGTATATCCTATACTTATATATAGTAACGGAGTAAAAGTAACCGGAGTGAGTAGTGTCATCAGATTTATTAATGCTACATCCATAAAATATTAGGCTACATCCATATTCATCTAGAAAATGCATCTTTTTCTCAACATTTTGGCCTTCTGTCCACACTGAGACAATGCTTTTGCCCAGAGATAACCTATGGTTGTTCCTGCATTGTTGTTTTCCTGCAAGTATGACAGAAAATGTATGATTTCTGTCCTGTGGCAATGATTTATTAGACTCATATACGGAATGGCGTTAGCTGCGCTGCAAGAAAACAATATCCACAGAGAAACGTATTATAAAAGATATTAAGCTTATTATTTTTAATATCAATTATAATTTAATATTTGTTATTTATATCTCATCTTAAAACCCGTCCTCTACCACTAATCAAAAACCTCTGCAGACCACTAGATTTGAATAGAAACATGATTTTTCTTTAAAAAAAATAAAGAGTTACACCACTATTTTTTTAAATTAAGTTTGGTCCATAACTTGCATCATAGAAAATTGATAAGCTTGAGGTTTGAGTCGCCTTTAAAATTAAAAAATGCGTTTGTGTAGAAAAATACACCTTGTGTGGATAAAGAGACTTTTCTTTTCATGATAAAAATAATGTTTTTTGACCATGAAACCAACAATTTCTTTCAAATAAACACCTGCTTGAGGGGGAAATGTAGAAAGTTGTTGACATGCTTTTTAAAAGACATTAGATTTTTTGTAACAGGACTGAGAAAAATGCATCTTCCACTTAAAAATAGTGTAAAAAAATTAATAAAGTTACCGGAGCTGGACCAATACAGATTTTGAATAATTAAATATGTGTATTACTAGATTCAGTCTTTAAAATAAGATAGAAAATGAATTTGTTTTGGAAGCAAATGGCACCCATTCGGTGGAATGACCCTGGAATTGATTATGTTTACAGTAAAAATATGAGTAAATATCAAAGTTATGATACTAGTGTTCCCATCATAATTAGGTTGAATTTTGAACTGTTTTCTAGTTGTATTTACACTGTTCTATGATTCATGTTTTGTGATATCTGGAGTTGATTTTCTCTTCAAAAAGACCCATTCATACTCAAACACAATCCACTGATTGTTACCGTCATTGTGTATTGTGTACCAAGTATTGAGGTCTCGGTGTTCGGTTAGGCAGTAATTATATAGTGCAGTCATTTCATCTTAAAGAAAAGTATAGGAAGTATTGCAAGCCTTATTTACCTAAATGTTTCCAAGTTATCCATATGCTTTAATAGCGTGGCTTATTTCAGTGCTACATTATCTGAGTAACGATTACAAGCAAAGACTGAATAAAATGTACTTGAGTATTAGCATGAGCAGAGTAACCTCAAGTAGAAATTACTCAAACTCTAACTGGCCAAGTTACATTTACTTATTCTCTTTGTTAATTTCACATAACTGTGAAAAGTGGATTTTACCTAATTCCAAACTTAAAAAATGATGTGTGCAAAAGAAAAATTAAGTATATTTTACTTTTCTTTTTTTTTTTCAGCATGGGACAGATCCACACGTTCTTACTGGAGCAATTTGTACTGTTTTAAATGTATTACAATTCATTTAATTGTATTTCCTTTACATGTTTTACATGCATTAATTATTCTATTTCTTTGGCACACAAATGGAAAAAAAAAAGTGGATTTTTGTTACACCTTTCATTTGTACATTTCCGGAAACTGGTTTGTTTCTTAATTGCTTTATTATTATTATTTTACATTTTGTAATAATAGAAGATTTGATTGTGACAACTTACCCCATATAAAGTGACAACATTAGAGTTTGCATACATGAAATGCACATCCATAAATACTTACTCTACACATGAAGAGTTTATTTGCAAAAACAGATCACTTATTTTTTTGTTATTTTTTAACCTAGTCAAAAAAACAACTGCAGTTTGATTGAGATTAATTGGGATGCACAATGAAAAAACATGATTCTTGAGAATTGTTAAAAACGGAGTTATCTGTTTTTGCAAATTAACTCTTCATATATTGCATGAATAATAGTGCATGTTAGTTTTTATACCTGTATTTTAAATTGTTGCACGGCTTGTTCAGCCTGTTGAAGTGATTTATCTCGTCTTTTCCGTGCATTTAGTATTTTCTTCTGAATCTTCTGATAATTTCTCCATTTCAAGAAGAGATATAATGCACCTGTACCGCAAACTGCGGCTGCAATCACCGGCGTCCAGTTAATATTCATGTCTAATATAAGCTGCTGCACATCAAAGCCGTCCATAACTGCTGCTCAGAGTGAAGCGCGCTCTCGTGAGCTGTGTCTTTAAGAACTCTCGCATAGTTAAAGAAGGCGTCAAAAGGAATTGTCCATCCTAGCGCTCCAACTCTCACTCCATTTCCTGTGCGAATGGAAATCAGATCCCTCCATAAGAGAAAGACTACGACAAAAAGCTGTTATATCCTTATATGTGGGTAGGTAGTATAGCTAACATGCATTTAAACATGATATATTTCAGCTGTTTTTATTTCTTGTTATTATATTTGGTTCCACTGACGTTCATACTCCACAATCTAAAGCTAGCAGGATTTAATATAGTGAAAATGTCATATTACTTAACTGTTTTGAGTATTAGTATGATATGCACTACCTGATGATGGCAGGACTCTAAATATGTTTATTTACAGCTGAGCTGGATAGACACCGCGAACCGGAAGTTGACAGAGGTGGAGCGTCTCTCTTCACATGAAAGTCTTTAAACATACATATATGTATAGTTAATATATACTTTTTATTTATTTATTTTATTTATATGTATACCCTTGGCGCTTTTGATCTGTATTTGTTCAAGCATTAATAAAAAAAAAAAAAGAAGAAGAAAAAAAAAAAGAAAGTCTTTAATACAACTTCCGGAAAGTGTCACGCTGTCCTCCATCAGTCCACAGAGGGTCACGTCCGGGAAAACTCAGCCGAAATCATGGTTTTCGAAGATAAAATGATCACGAATGGAGAGCCAGACGAGGTATAGTAGCATATCATGTTCTACAGAGCGCTTTAAATGTCGATTAGTGTAGTAAAGAGGCCGCTTTATATAAAGCCGGTGTGGCTAATGGGCCGAGCCTGAGCTATACGTTAAATCTAATGTATATAAACTATTATTTTATGCTTCTGCTGTCTAAACTGTTGCGTGAGATTTTGCCTTTGTCTTGTATGTGTAAGTAAACACACGCATCCTAGGTATCCTGTGTTTTGTTGTTGTTTTCATGCTATTTCTGTGTATATGATATGAATGTATATGTATCCAATTAATATATTTTGTTGTGTTCAGGAGGAAGAAGAAGAAGAAGAGCAGGATTTGGTGGTATGTCTTGTGTTATAAATCAATATTATACTGGCATATTATGTCCAAATCAGTTCAAATGAATTAAAAATGATATTTAGCAGTTGTGCCCTTGATCAAGACCTCAATCTCAAAATTGAGATGTATACATCATACAGAAGCTGAATAAATACACTTTCCATAGATGTATGGTTTGTTAGGATCGGACAATATTTGGCCGAGATACAACTGTTTGGAATCCAAGGGTGTAAAAAAATCTAAATATTGAGAAATTAAGTTTTTAGCGATGCATATTGCTAATCAAAAATGAAGTTTTGATATATTTACAGTAAGAAATTTACAATCATGGAACATGATCTCTACTTAATACTTTTTGGCATAAAAGAAAAATCGATAATTTTGACCCATACAATGTATTTTTTTGGCTATTGCTACAACTTAGTGACATAAGACTGGTGTTGTGGTCCAGGGTCACATATAGCTATATATACTAATTTTTAAACCATCTTGTTTATATGTGTGTGTGTGTATATAATTGCACATTCTCATGAAAATGTTAATGAAAAGGTAATTTCACCCCCTATTCAAGCAATTATGAGGCTCCATAATGTGTGTGAAGAACATGGCCAAGATCTTCACATTTGCAAAATCTTCTTCATCACAGCTGTGCAGCTTTGACGATTTTCTGAATTTATGTATCTGTACTTTTTCTTGTGTCCTCCTCATTTGCCAATTCTTTCATTTCAGTCAAACCTACATCAGTTAGCCCTGTAGATGATGCACGTCTTCATAATGTCTTGATGTCTATGACGAAGAATATGGTTGAATATTTGCTCCTCAGGACCCATTAGAGACGGTGCGTGAGAAGTGTGAGCAGACGGAGCATTGCGTTCACGCTCGTGAGCGTCTGGAGGCGTGCGAGACACGGGTCGGCTCACGCTCGGAGACGACAGAGGACTGTACGGAGGAGCTCTTTGACTTCCTGCACGCTCGTGACCACTGTGTGAGTGCTGAGGCTCAACCAATCCTCTGGATGTCAGTGATTGCTAGAGAGGTTTAGATTTTGCCAAGATGCTGGTGTGTTGTTTAGAGATGTGGTTTGAAGACACACACACAACATTAAGGAGTAGTTTAACCAAAAATATAACCAAAGTTGTATGCTGCTATTTTTTTCTGTGAAAAAATCTCCAATTATTCATTTGTGTGACAGAATTTTTGAATGAATATTTTTTTGTAAACGTTATAACTTGTTCTGCTTTTTGTTTTCTGCAGGTGGCTCACAAGGTTTTCCACTCAGTCAAATAAACGGAGCATCTCAGTGCTGTTTATCATTTTTTATGTTTTATCACCATAACCCATAGGTTCTTCAAATCATCTATGTTGCTGAATCGTGACTGAAGTGTTCATAACTGCTCTGTTTTAATGTGTTTTCTGTTGTTGCGATCAGTAAAGAGGTGATGTTGACAGATTTGGGTTTATTGCGAATGCAACACATAACAATAAAGAAGAAAATACAACTGCTGTTTCATTACTTTATTGCCATAACTTGGCTGTTGGGAGTTTAAAGAGCAAATAAGCATCAACAGTATACAAAGATCATAAGTGTACACTACAGGTAAAGCTATCTAGCATTAAGGAGCATTTTGGATGCAAAACAAGGTGCTCTTCATATAAGAATAAATTAAATTAGTACGCTATTTTCGTAAAACTGAAATGAAGTTTTATTTGTTTTTACACCTTTTTTGTGTAATCAATCAGAAAATATTGCAGGAGTGCTTTCAGATCGGATGTGCTCTGGTGGGCGGGACTTGCACCACTGTAGCGTGTTTCATTGGCCACTTCAGCGCCCGGAAGTTACAGGCGATCAAAATTGAACCAATTGGCGCGTTCTTTCCGTAGAACTTGAGCAGCTAGAATGGAAATTAACATTAGATAAGGTGGGTTTAACTGGCGGAATTAGTGTAATTACTGCGCATTTTTTTTTAGTTTAATGAATATTTAAGTTATTACTAAAAATGTAAATTATATATATAAAAAAGTGTTGTCACGTGGTATGTTTATTTACTTTGCGCTGGCCAGATTGGACCAAAAATGATTTTACAGTGGTTTATGATAGCGGCTTTCCATTTGTCGATTAGGCATTAATTATTGGGATATTTAAATTTAAAAGATTACACTATGTACTGTTTAAATAGACCAAATAAGCGAGAGAGAGAGAGAAAATATAATGATACAATGTAGCTGTAATGAAAAATGGGTCTTTCTGAGCCGCCGAGCGCCCCCTGGACGAATCACTACGTTTATCCTCCGATAGTTCCTTCTAATAGATTTTTATTTTCCAAACTCATGACGGAAGGACAACAGTAGAGATGCATGAAACACACGCTCCGGTGTGAGAAAACCAAGAAGAAGAAGAAGAAGAAACACTGGAGCTCGCCGCCGTTAAAAGAAGAAGAAGAAGAAACGCTAGAGATGGGGGTCTCAGATGGAGGCTCGTTGGTGCACATGTGCATCGTCAAAGTTGCTCAAAACATGGATGTGTTGGAAAAAAAGGTTTCGAGTGAGTTTAACTTACAGCAACATGTCTTGTTAATGCCAAACCAAGAATTAATCTGTATGCAACTTAACTGAATTACAGTTTATGGGCATAAAGGACTGTTTTCCATCTAATATTCTGTCTTGATGTAGATCTGCCTGTGTCTCTCCTGAAAGACTTACTGCCACATCTAAACATTTATTATCTGGACAGGATTGAAACTGCTGCTGCCACCAAAGGTACAGAACAGCACAGACTCAGCTCGTATATCAGTGACATCTAATGTATTTAACACTAAACTGGTGTTGTTTCAGGCATCTGCACGTCTGTGGTTTGGGCAGCGATATGGAGAGATCTGGACCAGACATGGCGCTGGAGGATGAAGGTTTGTTGATCATTGCTGCTGAATAAAACCATGACGTGAACATGCTTAGAATATCAGGATGCTGTCTTTCAGTGCATTTAGTGCTTCTCTTTATATTTTCATTTGATGCAATTTATTTTTGGGTGGGGGTATTGTTTTGTTTTGTTTTGTTTGACTTTATTTTATTCTACCCAGTCAGATTCCTTATAAGTGCAACGTGCATGGCCAATAAACCTTTATATTTATTTTTTGGTATATTATTGTTTTATTTTATACTGGCTTTTTAGAGCAATCTACTAAAACAAATTATTTTTTGCGTAATTTTTATTACTTGAATTTTTTATTTACATTTATTTTATTCTGGCTAGGGGTGTCCTCGACTAAGGATTTTATAGTCGAATCTTGCTGATATTCGACTGAGAGTTGAATCATATGTTTCGGGGGCATAAGTTGCATTACCAAGAGTCAAATCAGTCATTATTTCTGACTTAACGATTTATAAGCTATCTGCAGGAAATACCCCGAATGCACATGAACGTGTAAATAATATAAACGATATATATATAAACTGGCTGAAATGTTTTGAAATCACTTGTACCCTACCTGATCGTAAAAACCCAGTCTTTCACTCTGTCTGTGTCAGTTTGAGTCGTGTTAAAGATTTAAATCCCTGCCAAAATCATGGAAAGTGAAACTTGCATCTATAGGTCTGGTTGGATTTATTCACGTTAAAATATTTATTTGAAGCTTCTTTCTTTTCAGATTGTTATTTATGGCATCATTTTAATAGGCTGTATATTTACCTATTGGGAGAAAACTGGTAGTTTTATGTGAAATCAAACATTTGAGCACCCCCATTTATCCAAAAAGGCATGATCATAACACCCTGCGAATATTGGACGGTGAGACTGGGAGTCGAATCCTATCGAAGCATCGACTATTCAGGGGCACCCCTAATTCTTGCTTTTCAGAGTAAACTACTACGTCAGATTCCTTAAGTAACATGAGTTATAAACTTTTAATTAATTTAAATTTATTTTATGAGACTCATGTTGTGAGCAAGTGCACTAAACCTGAAATCTGGTTTACTGTTTTTCCTCAGTCAGCGCTGCCCGATCAGGACTGGAAGCAGAGATGTCTGGAACGGCTCTTTCACATGGTCCTGTTCACTCAGGTCAGACGGGGAGGATCGTACCTTTCCCACCTCAGCGATTCTTCCACTCTCTCCATGACCGTGAAGCACGTCAGAGTCCTTTCTCTCCACACATCAACCAAAAACATCTGCAGGCTGGCATCCGTGGACCTCCGGCCCATCCTGAGCAGTTTAGAAAAGGGAGTGACGTCCCTCAAATTACTGGACGTGAAATCGCTATTCAAACACGGACGGAAATACGTGTTATTTATCCTCCACCGGCTCCTGGATCACGGCTCTGTTAGAGAAGTGGTTCTGAGAAGAAATCCCGATTCCTCTTTTCTGAGCTGGCTCATGTCCAGACGCAGAGGTCCTCAGCTAACTGTGTCCACCGCTCCAGAGACGTCCCATGCCGACGGCCATGATTTAGACTCGAGGTGTAGTGCAGAGCTGGAGGAACCCGCTGCCAAACGTCTCGCTTTAGACGTGGAGGGAAACCCAGAGGTTCTGTGCGGTGAGGTTTCGTCCTCAAGCAGCCCTGCTGACCGCTGCCCTGAAGGTCAGATCCACTCGCTCGATTTTGAAGTGTCCAAGCGTGAAATCCTGAGCACAGTGTCACACATCCTGCCCACATGGTTGTGTCTTCGCACGCTACATCTCCACAGTGACTGTAAGTACATGCTGACAGCTCAATATCAGCTCTAGTTTTTTTGTTGGACAACAGGTTTATAAATGGTTCTCTACAAGTTTGGGGTATTTTATTTTAGTTGTGTATTACTATTTTATTTTATTCTGGCTTTGTAGAGCAAACTACTAAATCTAATTCCTTACTAGGGAAAATGACATGACCAATGGACAATTATTTTTATTGATTGATTAATTTATAACTTTTTAAGAAATTAATATTTTTATTCAGCAAGGATGCATTAAATTGATCGAAATATCAATATATTTAATTTTGTATTTTATTTTTTTGTTTGTTTACTTTTATTTATCAAATATGCATTCAATTGATTATAATATCCATATATTTAATTTTGTATTATTATTGTTTTATTTCTACTTTTATTCAGCAAGGATGCATTATATTGATCAAAAGTGACAGTAAAGACATTTATAATGTTATAGAAGTTTTTGTTTTTTTCAAAAAAATGCTGTCTTTTAAACTTGTAAAAAATGATCATAATTTCCACAAAATGATTAAGCATAATTGACTTAAATTATTAAAACACAGCCGTTTTCAACATTGATAATATTCAGAAATGTTTCAGTATATTAGAATGATTTCTGAAGGATCATGTGACACTAAAGACTGGAGTAATGATGCTGAAAATACAGCTTTGATCACAGGAATAAAATACATCTTAAAATATATTCAAATAAAAAAGCATTATCTTAAAGGGGTCATATGATGCAATTTCAAGTTTCCTTTCTCTTTGGAGTGTTACAAGCTGATTGTGCATAGATGAGATCCCTGAAGTTGCAAAGACTAAAGTCTCAAAACCAAAGAGATATTCTTTATAAAAGTTAAGACTCGACCATGCCCCCTAAAACTGCTCATTCAAACACGCCCCACATGTCTACGTCACGATGTGGAAATATTTGCGTAATGCAGCCCAAATGTTCACGCAAAGAAAGGTAGCGTGGTTTCAGGAACCGCAGTAGTGCTGATGCAGCTGTGTCAGGGAGACGCTGTGTGTTTCTGGGTGAAAGCAAAAGCACTTTATTTGGCCTTCTGAAAGTAGATGCATTTAGGAATCATTACTTAGAACAGAACAGCAACACATTTTATGGATGACTGTTTCGTGAACCTAGGAGAGGAGGTGATTCTGACTTTGCTATGAAAATCTGGCGCTTCTGAATCAGCGATTGTAAGTATGTTTTGTTATTCGTTGAAGTATTTGCTATTGGCTATTCAAATGTGGAGTTTTGCGTGTGTGTGTGTGTGTGTGTGTGAAAGAGAGAGAGAGAGGGTCACATCACAGTGGAGTCAGCTGTCTTAATCGCGGCTTGTGTACAAACACATATGAGCTTCATCTCTGTGTCTGTCACGCGACTCCGTTCCCTCTCGGGCTTGAACTGATGGACATTATTAACTGTCTTGACACTTATTTTGAAAGATGAAGCTTGCGATTATGGAAAAGGGCGTTACATTTCCGACGCGGCTTGTGGTGTTCGGCCAATCACAATCCACTGTGCCAGTTGGCCAATCAGAGCAGACTGCACTTGTCGGAAGGAGGGGCTTTGTAGAAAACAGTGTTTGAGAGAGGCGGGGCATAGAGCACCTACAATAATGTACAGTATTTGGAAAATAATGTGTTTTTTTAACATTTAAAGCATGTCAACATATTCTGTTACACCAAATAATGATCTTTAAAAAAGCATCATATGACCCCTTTAAATTGCAATAATATTTTACAATATTACTGTTTTAACTGCATTTTTAATCACACAAATACAATAAGAGCATAAGAGACTTCTTTCAAAAACATAAAATCATTCAGACCTCAAACTTGTATTTATTTTTAATTATTAGTATATAATTTATTTGTTTAACATGGGCGTCTCTGAATGCAGGAAGTGTGTTTGTGTGTTCAGGGCTCATTAGTGAGCAGGAGATGTCAGTGCTGGTGGAGTCTCTCAGACAGTTGTTTCTGAACCCCGGCTGCTCTCTGATGAATCTCAGTGTAAGTTATGTTAGCGGTCACACACACTTGATCAGCATGCTGAGAGCCTGTCCGACCCTACAGAGCCTGTGTCTGGAGATCTGCCCGCCTGCCGACAGAAACACATGGAGACCTCAGCCGCGGTTCACTGAAAACAAAGGTGATGGTCTCCTGAGCTGAGAGCTGAGACAAACAGCTTTTTTTTTTTTAACTAAATCCATATTTTTTTGTCTTTATTTGCAGAGCTCTGTCTGGAGAAGCTGACAGTCAGATCCACTGGCCCGATGACAGTGGCGTGTTTTCTGCCGGTCCTGACATCGGCTCCAAAACTCAAAAACCTTCATTTCACAGGAATCCATCTGTCACAGCAGTTTTTTCACACATTAACAGGTACTCCGACAAATAATCAGTTCCTGGTTCAGCCAGACATTTACACAAGATCTCAACATCCGTTTGTCACTCTTGTGAAAAAAAAGTGCACTTCAGTATAAGAGTAAAGAGTACTTATTATCATGTGAAGTGAAAGTCATGTTTTCAGAAACTTATTGCATGATCATTTTTTGACCCACTTAAGTGGGACTTAAGTACGTGTTTCTATGTAATTTCGTAATTACTTCTGTTGACTTTGAAAAATGCTTAAAGTGTACCCTGAATGTACTGACATTTATGGTCAACTCAAATAAACTTTAATGTAATTTCTTTTGAAAACTGTATTTAAATGTATTTTATTTATGTGAAGTTGCATTTTAGAACCTTGCAAATATATTAACATTAAATGTAATATTAAACAACACTACAGTTTAAAATATATATAATCAGTTACTTTACATATATATGTTTATGTGTGTTGGTCAACACATTAAAATAAGTGTACCTCTTTAAAGAATGACAAAAGATTAGTAAAACGTAGTGATTTCAAACTGAAAGTACATTTTTAATTTTTATATTATTTCAGAGTTTACTTTTTAAAGGTGTACTGTACATAATTATATTAAGAATATAAATTAAGAATAATATTAAGACACTCTTGAAAGTATGCTTTTAAGCACACTTAAGTGGCATTTTTATTTAATATTATATTGCAAGTACAGTTTTTTAAAAAATACTCTTAATATGTATTGATGTACAATACAAGTTCAAATTCAATACAGTTAAGTGCACATCTTTTTCACTTGTATTTCTGAGGTCATGAAGAGTACGTCATACCAGTTTATATACGTCATACCTTAATGAATTATTTCTTGTTTTTCAAACTGCGTTTTTATTACAAAATGTTTCTACAGACTAAAGACAAAGTGCAGTTTTTATTTAGTTTTTTTCCCCATAGGATCTAATCCATCCCTCAAGGTATTAAAGCTGGAAGACATAAACTTATCTGACTATCACCAGGAGATTCTTCAGTTTCTGGAGCATTCTGTGTTAGAAGGTACAACATAATACTGCGGTACACAAGAAAAGAAAAAAACCACAGACTGAGAGTTGAAATGAGTGGCTGATGTTTGTGTTGTTTGAATCTCAGAGCTGTCCTTCAGAGACTGCAGGCTGCTGGATAAGTGTGCTGTAAAGAAGGACTTCCTGCTGCCATTTGTGGAAGCACTGAAAGGGATTTCTTCCCTCCGGACCCTGATGCTCAGCCAGAATCGCCTGGGTAAGACTGAACTCGCTCTGTACAATAACTACACTACTTACATACACTACCAAGTTTGGGATTTTTATCTGAAAGAAATTATTACTTTTATTTGGCATGGATGCATTAAATTGATAAAAATCAAGAGTAGTGATCTTTATTACAAAAGATGTATATTTCACATAACTGCTGTTCTTTTGAACTTTTTATATTTATAAAAGAACCCTGAAGAAAACTGTATTATTGTTTCATCAAAAATATTAAATATTTTTCCTGAGCAGCAAATTAGCATATTACAATGATTTCTGAAGGATCATGTGATGCTGAAGAGTAATGATGCTGAAAATTCAGCTTTGATCACAGGAATAAATTACATTTCACAATATATTACAACAGAAGACAAATCTATGAAATTAATATTTTACAATGTTACTGTTATTACTGTATTTTTGATCAAATAAATGCAGCCTTGTTGAACAGAAGAGACTTCTTTCGAAACAAAACAAAACAAATCTGACTTTATAATGCTAGTGTATGTGTTATGACGGTTTAAATTGATTGTCTGATTTACTTCAGCTGAATGTTTTGATGCTCATGCTGCTCTTTGACCACAAAACCAGTCGTAAGGGTCAATTTTTCGAAATTGAGATTTATACATCATCTGAAAGCTGAATAAATACGCTTTCCATTGATGTATGGTTTGTTAGGATCAGACAATATTTGGCCGAGATACAACTATTTGAATATCTGGAATCTGAGGGTGCAAAACAATCAAAATATTGATAGAATTGCCTTTAAAGTTGTCCAAATTAAGTTCTTAGCAATGCATATTACTAATCAAAAATGAAATTTAATATATTTAGAGTAGGAAATTTACAAAATATCTTCATGGAACATGATCTTTACTTAATATCCTAATGATTTTTGGCATAAAAGAAAAATCAATCATTTTGAACCATACAGTGTATTTTTGGCTATTGCTACAAATATACCCCAACGACTTAAGACTGGTTTTGTGCTCCAGGGTCACATATAGCTTTGTGTGTGCAGCAGACTGAATATGTAAATTGTTGAAGAAAAGTTACAAAAACATCTCATTGTGTGTTTCATGAAAGAAAAAAAATGCTATGGGTTTTGAATTACTCAACGGGGAATAAATATGACATCTGTTTTTCTTCCTCCAGCAACGAGTGCCATACAGTTGGCTGAATTATTCTCAGGATGCCGCCCAAGTAAAATCACAAAACTAGACCTAAGGTACTGCTGCTTTTGTTACATGCATCATTCATACACAACAAATATGTGGTTAAATAAATGTCATCTCTCCTTTCAAACAGCTCAAATTTCATTCTTCCTGCTGAACTGCTGGAGTTTGCGCAGCTGCTGGAAACATACAGGCCTGTTCAGCGACTGATGCTTGACCTGCGGTTTAATCCACTGGATCGTGACCCTGAGGTCAAAGGTCAAGCGCTGCGAAAGCTCATCCCGTACTGTAATATATTAACAGATGACTGGGACTCCAGGTCGACGATGGCAGATCACATCAGTGTGATGTGACAAAAGCGTTTAGCAAATCAGCAAATGTGATTGTAGGTAATAAATGACCTGCACAAACACTTTGGGTATAATTATACTTTTAATAATGTAGATGGAAATAATTATTGAAATTGTTTACAAAATAAATACAATGAAAGCAACAGAAAAAAGTCAGTGTACTAAACGGTGGAAAAGTTTCAGGAATCCTCTCACTGTTCCCAGATCAGCTCTGATATCAGTTCCACAGATGATCTGGTGTTTGACTCATGATGCTCAGACGACTCCTCTCTGGTCCTCATGCGAGCGCTGGTGGAAGACGAACGAGACGGCAGCGTCCCAGGACGCCTGCAGCACTGGGTCCCTCAGGCCTCTTTTATCCGAACAGTGATGCCAGTTGGACAGATCGCTGGTGCAGTCCAAATCTTCTGGAGGAGCACGAACCTGTCGATTGTTCACACAGCGCCTGCAGCGAAACCTGACGGCACAAAAATGGAGTTGAATGATCCCGCCTCCTTAGAAAACACCACCGTGCATCTTAAAAATTCAGCAAAAGTGTATTAATATCTAACTGATGATGCGGAGTTCAAAATATCTAAAACTTGATGGACTTAAACTAGTCAAATGTCTAATTTCAATGAATAGAAGTATTCAAAATGTCTCAACATACAATCTGCAAAGCAGTGGGAAAAATCTTAACACTATTTAAATGTCAAAAAAACAAGTATTTTGTGCCAAGTAATTAGTGCTCTGCATTTAACCCATCCAAAGTGCGCACACACGCAGCAGTGAACACACACCCGGAGCAGTGGGCAGCCATTTATGCTGCGGCACCCGGGGAGCAGTTGGAGGTTCAGTGCCTTGCTCAAGGGCACCTCAGTCGTGGTATTGAGGGTGGAGAGAGCGCTGTACGTTCACTCCCCCCACCTACAATTCCTGCCGGACCTAAGACTCGAACTTGCAACTTTTGGATTACGAGTCCGACTCTCTAACCATTAGGCCACAACTTCCTTCATTACAGTGAATGAAGCTGCGCCAAAGATTCGAATCAGTCACCTCACTTCAGGCGTTTCATTGTGACGTTATCGCCAAGCCTCAAACATCATCGGTCACACGATCACGGAGGTCTGATACAAGCCTCGACACAGTCTTTCGAACCAGTCTACTTCATTAGAGTAAAACAGGCTTCGGAGCCTCAGTGTCAAACGTCTCATCTCTACATCTGGCTCATGTTTGCATTTTGTTTTCTGTCAGTCATAATTCTAACCATGAAATCAGGATTAGGCATAAAATGTCTTCAGAATCATTCATACTTGTGAAAATCAACTGAGAATTGTACAAACAGTTGTAATCTGGCTCAGATGAAAATATGAATCATGTTTTTTTTGGTGTTGAAAGGATAATACAAGATGATGTCATCTTACAACTGACTGTCAAAAGCAGAAACGCTACGAAACGCATCCGATTTTGATAGAAAAGTGTTTCATACTAGAACAAAACGGGCAGTATTTTTGGAATCAGCAAAACTGGATTTCATTCTGCAAATATGATGCAGGGTGTCATTTATGAATTTATGCATTTTCCTTATCCGTAAATTAATCTTATAAAGCTATTTTAGCATTTAGTCAAAAGGCAGCAGCATATGCGTTGTGTTTTTACCTGTCATGTGTGTCGCTGACTGTGTCCTCGTTCAGTGAAAAGAGTTCTCGTAGCTCTCCGAGAGAGAAATGTCTTTCCACGTCCTGTTCCTCGTCCACGACGCAGCTACTCAAGGCTTTCTTATGAGCTTGTCTCTGTAAGATCTTCTCCTCTATCGTTCCCGTCTGACGGAGGAAAGAAGAAACAAGCTGGCTAGTCATCCACTTTTAAATAAGCATTTTGTACAATACGAGACATTGTTTGAGACATTTCCTGTATAATCTGGGAAACATCTCTCACCGACAGCAGTCTGTAGATGTAGCAGGTCTTCTTCTGTCCATCTCGCCACACCCTGGCCATCGCCTGCTCGTCATTGGCTGGATTCCAGTCAGGGTCGAACATCACTAAGCGATTTGCACCAATCAGATTAAGGCCACAGCCACCAGCCTTACTGCTCAGCATGAAGATGAACTCTGGATTCTGGAAGAGAAGAATTAAAAGTTTGCAAGACTCACCCACGGTTTCACAAACAAGGCTTAAGCCTAATCCTAAACTAAAATCAACTGAAAGAAACGTGCTCTGACTGATCTTAAAACATAACAATGCCTTGGTTTTGCCTCAAGATGCACACCAGTAATGCTTTTTTTCTAAATAGGTTTATAAAAATGATTTAAATGTCCTAATTGAACTATGGCCTAATCTTAGTTTAAGCCCTGTCTGTGAAACTGGGCCTCGGGGTTTTATCATTAACTAAAATTAAATTTCTAAAAAATATATATATTAGATGAAAAACTTAAAATATTAGATGTGAATTAGAAACTTTCACTAGCTGAAAATAAAAACTAAAACCGAACAAAAATAAAACTCCACCTGAAGCTGAAATAAAATAAATGAGACCTAAATAGTGATATTTAAAAAAATAAAAGCATATAAAATTAAAATTACTAAAGATTAAAATGAAAGCCAATTTTTTTTTTATAAGAACTATGTTAGTAAAAATAATACATAAAATAACAAAAAGAATAAATAATAGGCTTAATTAATAAATAGACTTAATATGACAGGTTGAACACATTATGTGTTTGAATGGAAACAGACTTACAGAAGGGCTGTTGAATCTCTCCACAATCTTTGCTCTCTTCTTGATGGACATTGTCCCATCCAGCCTAACATAAAGGTATCTGTTTGTGAAGAAATATATATTATTAGACCAATTTCAACTTGGTAATATTTTGGTTCATGGCTAGTCATGTAAAATAATTTTTTAAACCTCTTTAAAGAAAGTAACTGGGGAAATGTGAGCAGTCTCTGATGTTGGATTTATGTTATATATATCTCTCACCTTCGGGTTCGACACAGTTTTTCAAAAAGATCCAAAGTCTGTGTGTAGTTAGAGACCAGAACTACTTTGTCGCTGGTTGTTGTTCTGGTCATCGCCAGGATATAGTCCAGTACAAGCATCTTCCCTGAATACAAATCATATAGATTACAGTCAGAAATCAATTAATCTGGGCTTCAATGCCACAGTTATGACTCTGGTGAGAAAAAAAAGGGGGTTATTGCCTCTGCAACGTTGCTGGCAGATTAGTTCATGCATTTATTTTTTTTAAATCTGAGGTGAGTGATGTACTTTGCATGAAAAACAATGAAGAATCAAAGCACTAGGAGGGTCCCATGGTGCAACTCAGTCTCTTAGGTTAATGGTCCTTGTGGCGCAGCTCCATCTCTGAGCCCACAGTGCACATGTTTGGGGATTTTTAATGTTTCTGAAATATTTTAATGATTTTTGAAGCTCGTCTGCTCACCAAAACTGAGCCTGAAACTATTTAATCAAAAATACAGTAATAATAATAATAATAATAATACAGTTTAAAATAACTGCTTTTATGTGAACATTTTAAAAATGTAATTTATTTCTGTGATCAAAGCTGTATTTTCAGCATCATTACTCCAGTCTTCCAATGTCACATGATCCTTCAGAAATCATTCTAATATACTGATTTACTGTTCCAGAAATGTTTCTTACTATTACCAATGCTGAAAACAGTTGTGGTGCTTCACATTTTTATGAACTTTTGATATATATATTTTTCAGGATTCTTTGATGAGCAGAAAGTACAAAATAACAGCATTTATCTGATACAGAAATCTCTTGTAATACAAATTGTGTCACTTTTGAGGAATTGAATGCACCTTTGCTGAATAAAGGGTAGTGTAAGTCAGAACTGACCTGAGAGCTGAGGCTCCACTGCTTTAGTGGAATACTTTTGGGGGAAGAGATCCATCGCTCCATCAAACCCCTCTTCTCCTGCCAGACACTTCTCATAAATCAAGGCAGGATCTAACAGAGAGACCAAACACACTTGTATTTAAAGCACGGTTTTCATGTCAGAAATGATAAAGAGGGCTGATTATGTTGATGAATACTGACGGTTGCAGAGCTTCTTAAGCGAGGTGATGGACGACAGAGAAGACACGCTGATCTTGCCGCTCTGCATACTCTCCACAGGTTTGGCCTGGTTCAAGAATAACTTATACAGCTCTTTCTGGAGGAGAGTCAGTCTGACAAAGACACACAAATAGAATTCATTAATACTTTTTCAAGGAAAAATGCTCACAGCCACATGCTCATTTCCAACTAATTATCTTATTGCTCAAGTGCTAATGATGACAAACATGCAAAAGGTTGCTGATTACTGAAATAACAATATCAGATGTTTAATGTTATTTTGAGCCTTGCTATTACAAAAAGTAGAGAATATCAATTAATCTCTTACTTGCAGCAGACAACCTGTTCAATCTTCACAGGCAGATACTTGGAAAGAATATCGGAGGTTCTTCGAATCAAACACCTTCACAAAACAAACAAGGTTTAATCCAAATTATTTGAATGGTGAGACAGGGAGGAGTCTTTTATAAACTCTCAAGCTCACCTGTTAACAATGCTGATGAGCTCCTTGAGTTTCAGCTCTCCAGCTGTCCTGTCTTTATCACTGGCGTCAGCGTCACGACCCTTCAGGATTGGGATCTCAAAGCGTTTCTTAAACTCCTGAGCTGTGCCTGTGAGAATAGGCAGACGCATGAACGTAAATGCATGTTTTTACAATAAAGTTCCAGTAAAGTTCTCCCGCAGGGTCATGTAAAACTGGAATGATAAAAGGTCTCTTACCAAGAATACCAGTATTTACAAAGTGCACCAAACTGAAATATTCTAGTAAGTCGTTCTGAATGGGAGTCCCAGATATCAGCACTCTCCGCTGGGCGTTCATAGCATTCAGCGCCTGGTACGTCTGATTGTCTGAGTTCTTCAGCCTGTGACCCTAAACCAACAACACATGACATACAGAATGAAGGCTGCATTTATTTGATCAAAAACACACACACAGTAAAAACTGTAATATTGTGAAATATTATAACAATTTAAAAGATCTGTCTATTGCAATACATTTTAAAATGTAATTGATTGCTGTGATGTTAAGCTGAATTTTCAGTATCATTACTCCAGTCTTCAGTGTCACATGATCCTTCAGATTGTAATACTTTTGTGTTTTTACTGTCACTTTTAATCGACAATGCATGCTTGCTGACTAAAATGATACATTTATTAAAAACCCAAAAAATCAAAACTCCCTAATATTTCCTAGCTTATGAACATTTTATTATTATGTACTTATTCTAGTACACTCACCTCATCACAAATAACCAGCCCAACTTTGCCTTTGTGCAGGACTTCAGCGTGAAGGCGGAAGGTTTCATAGGATATTATCAGAATTGGAGTTGGCACTCGCATGCCATGCTGGGACATGAAACTCTCTGCAAGAACACATGCAATGACACCAAATGTAGTGAACATAGATAACAGAGTCATTTAAAACAAAGATGAAGTCTGATGTACAGTGAACATCCACTGTGCGGTTTACTATGGCCAAATTACTACAATTAAACATTTGTTTCACACATTATTTACAAAAAAAACATCAATACTGCTATTAATTGGCTAAGCATATTGTTTTCCAGTAAAAAAAAAAAGTGATAAATTTGGACTAGAATTTTTTTTCCCTAACTTATAGAAAAAAAAAAAGTTTTTTATTGTTTTAAATGGAAATGTAACAGTTTAGTGAGGTTTATGCTTAAAATGATAAAACAATGGAGTAAGAGAAACAGAATGACTTTAATACATTTTTGGATAAGTCTTCTTCATCAGTTTTGCATCTCAAGTGAACTGATCTTGTTTTTAAGCCTGTAACTAACTCCTGTAATAATAAAAAGAGCGAATCAAATACCAAGTTTGCGATCGATCTCATCTTTGGAGCCGCCATCAATAGCGAGAGGTTGCACACGTCCACCGAGCCATTTGCCCACTTCATTGTACCAGTTTCGCACGAGGCTGGAGGGGGACACCACGATGACCTTCTCGATCTCAGGTTTGAAATCAGGGCTCTGTCTCAGTAAAGTCCACATGAGAGTGATGCACTGCAGCGTCTTCCCCAGCCCCATCTCATCCGCCATTATACAGCCGTACGAGTTTTCAATCCGCCTTCCTGTCACACAGTCCCACAGGAACTTCACACCCTGCAGAAGAACATTGTAAGGATGATTTTCTTTATAGAAGCTTAGTTCCATTACAGATGTTTACTAAAAATTCAATTATTTCCATCACAAATGTTAACTAAAAATTTTATTCAAGAAATTCAAAAAGAAAAAAAGAATTATAACCCTTATTTTCTAGAAATGTCAATATTTAGTCCATATTTTGGAAATATAAAACTTATTTCTGCTACGAAAAAAAATGACCTTTACCTTACATTTCTAACTTTTTTCTCACTATTCTAAATTTATTTCTGACGTATTTTCCATCACAATTCTCAGTATTGTGAAGAAGTCCATGCGAATTTAAAACTTGCAATTGCAAGATATAAATGTGAAATTCTGAATTTTTTTAGAATTGTAAGAAAATGTCATAAATATGAGACAAAAAGTTGCAATTAACTTTTTTTTTTTTATAGTTTGACAGGAACATTGTACATTAATAAAACATTCCTGTAAATGTACCAGAATTAGCCAAAGGCTATTTTTTATAAAATGCATTTATTTTTATTTAATTTTTTTCCCGTGGCGTAAACGAGCTTACCTATTTTCAAAAATATGTGATAGAGATCTAGAAATTTAGAAAGGGTTATAATTGGGTATAGCTAATATATCAGACTGATAATTGGGCATTTTGAGATTATTCAGGGATAACCATATGACTACACCCCTGAATCATTTATAATCTTACCTCTCGCTGATGGGGTCGAAGCACTTTACTGAGCACTGGATCGACAACCACATGCACTGGCAACTGCTCCCTGCAAAGGAATCAATCAGAGAGTGGTCACGTTCTTGTTGCGCAGCTGCAATGTAAGACACCTCTGTAAATCACCGGATATCACTGACTTGTCAGCTTTGATGAGCTCATGAGCGCTGATGGCAGGCGGCTCGTACAGAACCAGAGCTCCATCTTCAAATGGGTCGTGCAGGGCCTTCCTCACCCCGGCCCGCCTCAGTCCCAGAGCCCGCAGACCCAACGGGCCTGATCAGAGCAACACAACCACATCTGAACCTCCACAATACATTTACCACACTAATTATTTCAATAAATGAATAAATAAAGACATATATATACATATATATATATATATATAAAAATCATTTTACAGCACTAAATATATTATTTACTAAATCAGAGAGAAAAAAAATAATTGAAAATGAATAAATAAATATGTAAAAAAAATCTATCTATAAAATAGAATTGTTTAGCTGGCAATAAATGAAGAGACAAAACTGTTTAACCGAGACAGTAAACTAAGAGAGAGAATGGGAGCTCTGTGTGTCCAGGTGCTTGCGTTCTTAGCGGTCAAAACAAAATAGTCCCAATACTGTCACATCGACCAATGCCGATAAAAAATGTCAAATATGAGCTTTGGTGATATATCGGTCAACCATTAATGAAAATTAGTTATGAGTACAGACTCACCTGTATAATTTGGGATGGGAACTTTAAATGGCTTTGATAAAATCTTGCGAATGAATGCTTCCTGTGAAAAGATAAAGTGATTAGTTATATAATCTAAACAATTATATGATAATGAATAATTATATAATAATTAATTATAGTAATGCCCCCTTCATATTTCAATGTTACCTCCCTCTTGTGGCCTTTCCAGAATTTATCACTAGTAGTGCTATCAACTATCCAAAATAAAAGTGTTTACATAATGTGTGTGTGTACTGTGTATATTTATTACTTATATATAAATACACATACATGTATATATTTAAGAAAAATGTTACGATTATATATTACATGTAAATATTTTCAAAATATATGCTGTGTGTGTGTATTTATATATACATAATACACACGCATATATTATGTAAACAAAAACTTTTATTTTGGATGTGATTAATCACGATTAACTGTTTGACAGCACTAATCAATAACCTATTGTGTGAATATTGCACATTTACAAAGTAAAATTATCCTTTTTAGGATATCATGTATATCATAATGCATCAGTACAAAAATTGGCAAGCTGTCTGTTATCCAGGATGAGTGAAATCCCAATGTCAAGTCTTTCCAGGTTTAAATGTAAATTGCTTTAGAAATCTGCAATATTTACATTTATGCATGGCTGTCCTCACACACGGATTTATCATTTCTCGTATTTCTGTTTTTATTTTTTTAGATTTCCAGTGTGATTTCATGTGAAATATAACTCACATGCTCATTGCCATCGGTGCACAGGGGTCTGTCGGGGAGTGCTGTCAGGGGTTTTCTGTAGGCAGAGATGTAGTTTTCTCGACAGTCTCTCTTACTTTGTGATGCCTGTAGAGTAAAATCAGTGAAAACACTCCATCATGTCCTCACTGATGATGATAATTCAGTCAAGAACTCACGATGCCAGGCTCCCAGTCCTCATCATCTGAATCCGGCCCTTGTTTCCTTTTGGCCACCTGACTGGGTGCTAGACTTCTCCTCTGCAGGGGTTAATAATTGTAGATTTAGATTAGATTCAACTTTATTGTCACTGTGCAGAGTACAAGTACAGAGCCAATGAAATGCATCTAACCGGAAGTGCAAATAACAAAGTATATAAATAAATATAAAAAATATGTGTACGTTATATACATTATGACATATAGTGCAAGTTATGAGGTAGAAAGGGAGTTATGAGGTAGAAACTTAGGTTGCAAGGAAGTATAAACAGAAGGTGCATTATACAGTGAGGTAACTTATGTAAGTAGCGTATTTTATATATGACCTTAACGGCATCTGGAGGTAGAAATGTGCAAAATAATATAATATAATTGAATGAACTCACTCAACAACAATCAGAGCATAAGTGACACTAGTACATGAAGATTACAGGTATCTAAGCATACATCAATCAACATTTATAACCAATTAAAAGATTAAAATTGCACCTACCATTCTGAATCAGGAATTTAATCCAAATTAGAGGAATACATTTAAATAGATGTGCATTTTTCGGTCTTTTTCCTCTTACTTTGGCAACAGAAGCGCTCCGATAGTTCAAAACTGTCGTTTTAAACGACCAAGAGTATCTTATTTAAGAACATATCAAGTAAACAAAAATGAAGCGTTTGTTTTCGTTCTCAAACACCGGCTTATCCCGCGCATAGTTCAACGGCGAAGGGGAAGGGACACGCGTCTCTGACACGCGTTTCGAAAATAAATACTGCTCCCACAGTATATATTTATATATTATAAACATATAATTTTAATATTATTACATAATATTATTTGTCATTAATTGTAAGTGGCATCAAAATGAAAATATATATTCTTATATTTTACTTGATATTAAGGTTTGACTGTTTATTAATTAATAACGAACAGTAAACGATCGTTTTAAAAAATAGAATTTTCATGAAGGTTTTTGTGCTGCTGTTTATTAGATTCTACTTTGGAATCCTAAGGTTTTTCTGAATGTTTTGAGCGTGTTATATATATAAACGTCCACTAGATGACGCGGTTGGGTTATTTATATGCTTATATTATATTTATATTGACTGCAGCTTTGACAGCAGGGGACAAATGGCGCTTGTGCATTGTGTTTCTCAAGGGTCAAATATCATGAATTCATCATATCTTGTGTGAAATGTAACAGAAAATTATAGTAGTTCAATAGAAAGATGTGAGCATTAGTAAGCCTAAGCCCCGGAGAACATAAACGCCTTCATTTCATGGCCTGCGTCCCAATGTGCATACTATCTAATCTCATTTTTAAAACTATTTAGGGCAGATAGGGTGGACAGTATGCACGCTTTCACCCAAACAGCATTAACAGCAGTAATCAGACCTTGTCTGTGTTGTGCTGTGAGAGCATTCACATGGAAACTTTCTGCCGAGGCCTTTATAAATGCTAAACAGTAAACAAGTTAATATACTCGTGCAATAACATTTGTTCTAGTATAACTTATATTTGTTCAAAAATGCATTATTTAATAAGCTAGTGGTTTATAGAGAGAAACTGTGACTTGTCAATGTTGGTGCAAAGCAAAACACGTGGTATGACACACAAAGATAAAATGTATTTTTCTTTAAATGCATCATCTGTATAAAAATCTGAGCAATAAATTCCAGGTATATACATTTTATAAATAATAAAAAATAGAATTATGATAACATGTATACCAAAAATGCAATAAATACAACAAACAATAGCAGTAATTTCCCTTAAATAAAGCAGGGGATGCATAGCATCCAAAGGGTAAAATGATGCCATCCTGAAGGAAAGGAATTCACTGCGCCGCTGGGAAACTAAATGAGCGGTTCAAGACTAAACCTGCTTTCCTCAGATCTCAAGACAAACAAAACTCAAAGCTGATTATCAGAACAACATTATTGCATTTGATATAAAGGCAAGTGATATGTCACTGAAGAACATGACATGATGAATAAACCATCTTTCAAATGTTGGATAATATAGTAGATAATCTATTAGATCTATGAGTCAAAAAACATAAATGCAACTCAAAAACAGGGCCAAAACACTGCAAGTAATCTAAGAAAATCATCTACTCTATGATGTTTTCTATTAATCAAATGCTTAATATCAATACAAAACAGTTACATTCAACGGCAGTAACAAAAATGGAATTTGTGATTTTTAATTCCCTTAATCATGAAATGCTTTTAGTTTGAGGGTGAATCTCATGACAACACATTTAAAAATAATAATAATAAAATAAGAAATTATGCAATTTGTATTGTAACGGTCATTTTATGTACTACAGTAAAAAACGTGTACAACAAATACTACTATAATGTATAAATACAATATAATTTATGCATTATATTTTTACATTACAGTATTGAGAATCAAGAAAATGTCAAAAAATTGGCTTCGTTTTTTAAAAAAAGTAAATTTTTCTGTTTATTTCTGTTGAATTTAGAGTGAAACCTGATCCAGACTTGTTCTTCTGAGAATGAGTTCACAGGTAGTTATAGTGTCTTTGAAAACATTACACGTGATATAAAGTCAAAGTAAACCATGAGATTAATACAGTAAGTGTGAGAATGGAATAGAAGTGTGTGACGGTCGATTATAGAAGTGTAAACCACAGGTTTCATATCTACTGCCCACTGTCCCTACCTGAGGTGATCTGCTATTTATCTATCTATCTATCGCTTTGGTATATCATTCACCTTGCATACAATAAGTCAACACCCAAAAACACCGAACAAAAACATGAAATGTGACAAGGTCTCAATTAAAATACATTTTGGTAAACCGGCACAGTGCTGTGTGCTACGAACCATAGCCAGGGCACCATTTCATTTAACTGACAAATCAAAGGTCACGTATCCTGACAAAGATCCAGTCCATAATAGAACATGCACAGAAAAACAGACATCCACTCGAGCAGTGAAGCAAAATAACAATGTATTAAAGAGGTATTTCTTGATAGCAGAGGATACTGAATGTGGCATCAGGATAAGTGGTTAGCTGTTGGTTGTGTTTGTGCAAGTGTGTAACGCCAAGAGCACATTACAAGACTGTCACAAGTCAACCCGAGTCATTTAAACACTCACGAAAGAGTTTTGCTTGAAAAACCTGCATATTATTCATTAACGACCCGCAATACAGTTTCATCTGTGCTGGTACGGCAATGCGCTGTATTATTTTCACTTTTAAAGAAGCCTCTTCTGCTCACCAAAGCCGCATTTATTTGATCAAAAACAGTAAAATTACAGTAATATTGTGAAATATTATTTAAATTTAAAATAGCTGTTTTCTATGTGAATATATTCTCAAATGTAATTTATTCCTGGGATCAAAGCTGAATTTTCAGCATCACTGGAAACCAGAATATTTTTTTCAGGATCCTTTAATGGACGGAAATTTCAAAAGAACATTTCTATGAAACAGAAACCTTTTGTAACATTATAAATGTCTTGCTCTCACTTTTGATCAATTTAATGCATTGTTGCTGAATAAAGGTATAAATTTCTTACCGACTCCAAACTTTTGAACAATAATGTAAATTAGATTGACATTCTTGTAAATCCAAGAATGATTCATTTCTCAGCCTTTTATAGAATACAACATTATTCCAAAAAATTCAACACTTGTACTGCTTATGGAAAGCAGGCGGAATTTGTTTAAAAGAGAAAAGAGTTAAAAATAGTTTGTGTACATTTTCTAGCGATCATGGCAGCAGTAATTCATCTAATGATGATCAGATGATGGAAGAGAGTGTTATAGCCGGGCATACGTCCAGACATGCAGTGTAATCGAGCATGATTTCATCATTATAAAGAGCCGATGCAGAACTCCACCACTTAGCATTCAGAACCGGCCTGCAAACTGGTAAAATGCTGCATGCAATATGCATTCAGGACAAATTTTGGTCTGTATCTGAAAAAAAAAATTTTTTGTTGTAGACTACTCACAAACATAAAAAAGTGACACGCTTCAGTCTTGTAATGTGCACATGGCTTAAGGAAAGTGTGTGTGTGTTAAACACACATGCCAAGCTGATAAGTGAATTAAAAGCACCTTCTGTTCTGTTATAATGAACCTTCATGGTATCCAAAACATCTCCAATTTCTCAATCTCATAATGTGAAATGTAGGCCTTCAAGTTACTTTTCACAAACTTTCCATGCGGAACTGCAGTCTGGAGCAGGAATCTGACGATTCGCTTCACAGCTCTCCATGGTCACATGACGCAAACCTCTACGGTTTCTGACCGTCTCCCTGCAGGACGTCCCGTGTTCCTGTGGTTCCCGTGCTGATGCTAGCAGATCGGCTGCGTTTGCAGTGCATCATCAGGAGCGCTGCATCCCATTCCTTGCACTGGAATTCCCTCGCTTTCTACACCGGAGCTCTGGGTTGATTTTACCGGCTGCGTCTCCTCGGCTTCTCTCATCCCACACAGCTGCAGTTGGCCGCTGAAAGCCATTTGATGGTCTGCCAGCTCGTCTGGGCGTCCATGAAAGAGACCGTCTCGAAGCGCGTGGGTCTGCAGCAGGGGTGAGGGCTCACGTTGCGGCTGGAAACACTGCCGTTATCCGTCAGCACCTTCAGGGCCAGGTCGTAGTTCTTACGGGCGCTCATGCACGTCCCCACGCAGTACTTAAACATCACGATCTCGTCCGAGTCGTAGCCGAGGCCCAGATCACGCACCTTCATCTGTTTCCTCTCCAAACGGCAGTCCTGGCTGCTCCGGCCCCGCTTACGGTTCCGCCGCTCCTTACGGTTCCTAGGGGACTTCCGTGAACTGGAGCTGTTTGCAGAGGAACGCTGCCACCGGATTCGATGACCCTCGCCTTCCTCGGCCAGGGACGAATCTGAGGAGACAGAAAACACGAGCTGATGAGAGAAGTGACCACAGAACGTGACCAAACATAAAGATTCTGTCATCATTTCTTATTTCATTACAAACCCATATGACTTTTTTTTTCTGCTGGGTGACCGATAGTTGAATTTCTGAAGAATATCTTTAAATGCATAAGTAGGTAAATTGGGGCTATTAAGTTTGAAAATGGCAAAAAGCACCTTAAAAGCATCATAAATTCTGAAACATTTAGTTCTGGTCCTTGAGCTAATATAACAGTCAAACAGCATCATAAATCTATTATTAATGATAATATAGATTTATAGATTATAAAAAGTATAATATACAAATGTGACCCTGGACCACAAAACCAAAAATAATTAGCAATTTATACATTATCTGAAAGCTGAATAAATAAGCTTTCCATTGATGTATGGTTTGTTAGGATCGGACGATATTTGGCCTATCTGAACTATTTGAAACTAACTATTTTAAAATCTGGAATCAAAAATATTGAGAAAATCGCCTTTAAATTTGTCCAAATGAAGTTCTTAGCAATGCATATTACTAATCAAAAATTAAGTGTTGATATATTTACTGTAAGAAATTTACAAAATATCTTCATGGAACATGATTTTAATATCCTAATGATTTTTGGCATAAAAGAAAAATCGATAATTTTGACCCATACAATGTATTTTTGGCTATTGCTACAAATATACCCCAGCGACTGGTTTTATGGTCCAGGGTCACAAATTATATAAAGCATAAAATGTAGTTTCACACAAAAAAGGGTCTTTGAGACATTAGGTGTCTTTACTTATATAGTCCTTTTTGTTACTATTTACAGTCCGTCAAACCATTTACTTGTAAAAACGCAATAACACTCATGAGAGTGTGCTACAGACATATAGGCCTGTGATTCGCTTGTGTAGTTGCTTTACTAGGCCATTAAAACCTTTCTGAAAACACTAAACATGATTTATTTGCTAAAAAACTGCCTTTTAACTCTCAAATTTCATTTAGCTAACGAGATAGTGCTATATCAGGTTTGATGCAAATATCATTTAGTCATAAGATACAAACATAAAACCTAATGCTACACTGTACAAAACAATTTTTCAAAGATTACTGGAGTGTTTTAGTAAAAAAAAAAAAAAATTACTATTCAGTCTTTCTCCTTCAAAATCTCAAATTTAATTCACGTGTTACTTGCTGATTCTTTGTAATTATTGAAATCTGAACTTTGGAAATTTTCAAGCAATTTCTAAGTGAAAATAGTTTCAAAATAAATTCAATGAAAAATATTTTGTTTTGCATATAACAGCAAGTAATCAATTAGGGCACTAAGCGGAGGACAATATTTTCAGTGCATTTCTGTTTCTGTTCCTTTATGAAATTATTTCAGAACACTTGGAATATAATGCGATAAGTTGCATTGACTACTTATCATACTTTTATGATATGTTACTTTTTTGACAGAACCTGTGCCATACACTTTCATTATTTATATGGAAAACAGTGGCAATTTTCTACACACAAAAAAAAACAAAATTCACCTTTTGTGTTCCACAGACGATAGAAAGTCATTCTGGTTAGGAATGACATTGGCATGAGTAAATGATTTTTGGTTGAACTATTTCTCCAGAGAATACAGCTTCTGGCACGTGGCTCTGATGCATTAAAATAGTCTCAATTCCTGCCAGCGCAAAGCACATCCGCCCACTGTAATGTAACACTGGCATTTGAAAAGGTGATAACAGTAGTGGCCCTGGTTCACACCTCAGCAGCTGATTGTGTAACGTGTGCACGTCTCTCCACGGTGTGAAATTCCTCCTGCTGTTTGCTGAGCACCTTACTGCCACTGCACTGGACTATTATTGTACTGTATCTCATGCAACTGCAGCATGCAGCCCTGAAAACATCCCACAACACGCCACATCATGTTTATAGAGTTTTGTTTAAAGTCACAAGGTGAGGAGAACCTTAGAATATGATTCAAACTTTCTCCAGGCAAAGCCTGCAATAATTAGCTTCCAAGAGAGCAATTTGCTGTGTCAGAACCTGCACAGAGCAGCTCTAGATTATTTGAAGTGGAACATAAAATTGATAAGGAATAGTGAGCTGAGATTATTCTATCGCATGCATGAGCCAGAGAAAAACATGACAAATGTACTGGATGTGAAAAACGTGTGCGCAACATCTGTGAGTCTCAGTAAAGAAACAGTCCTCCTTAAAGGTGAAGTGTGCTGTCTGTTGAAATACTTTCTCTTATCCCAGCTGGTGATGAAAAGCAGTTATTTGTACGCTTATACAGTGATTAGTTAAATATTTATTTCAATATTGCAAATTCCACAATAATTTTTTTAAATAAAGTTCTATACTACCATAGTTTGCGGTAACTAAATTGTGTTTTTGAAAGAAATTAATACGTCAGCAAGGATGTAATAAATTGATCAAAAGTGACAGTGAAGACATTTAAAATGTTACTAAATATTTCTATTGTTCTTTTGAACTTTTTATTCATCAAAGAATTCTGGAAAATAATATGCATCCTGGTTTCCACAAAAATGTGAATTAACAATAATCAGAAATATTTCTTGAGCAGGAAATCAGCATATTCAAATGCTTTCTGAAGGATCATGTGACACTGAAGACTGGAGGAATGATGCAGAAAATTCATCTTTGCATCACAGGCATAAATTACATTTTAAGACATTCACATAGAAAACAGCTATTTTAAATTCTAATAATATCTCACAATATTACAGTTTTTACTGTATTTTTAATCAAATAAATGCAGTCGTGAGACATCTTTCAAAAACATCTTACAGACTGCAAACTTTTAAACAGTGTATGTTTTATATATTTTCTTTGCAGACCTCCAGCAGTACCGTTCACATCTGTTAATATATTGTATATTTTAGCTGTTTTGTGTATTTTAATGGCCTGTCAGCATCCATTGATGGCGGTGTTTTTGAGAACGGGGTTAAATTCAGTGGCGGTAAAATGGTCAATATCACGGTTGACTTCCTGAAGAGTGTAAACACTCTGGGGCTGTAGCTCTGTAAAAACACTGCTCTGTTTGTTTGCCCAACATGTGGCTCAGCTAATGCTGATCGTGTTTATCATACTGCACAAAACAAAGTACATGGGCATGTCAGCATTAAATGTCAGACGATCCTTAGAGCTAATTAAACCAAAAATATTTCCATATCTTAAGTCTGTATTGCAATGCATGTCCTCACAAGAGATACTCACGGTAAGTTTGCATTCCACTCGTGTTTCTACATTATTACATTTTATTTCCATTGAACATAAGGAAAATAAAAAAATAGAATAATTTACAAGGAATTTGCCTTGAAGCAATGTGTCACTGTGACATAACACAGAATCACAGGATGAGAAAAAAAACACTGTCTTAAATTTCAACTAAATGCAGAAAACGTGTGGAAGGATGAATTTCACATAAACATCCAGGTCACAATTCACCCTAAAATCAAAAGAAAAGAAAACAACATATTTTGCATGAAGAAAATGAGTCCTATTTATGTTTGATTGTGACATAGTAACATTTGAAATTCTCATTACTGTAATGCTTCTGAATGAATCTCAGAATTCTTTAATTTTCCACTGTTTTCAAACTATTGTAATAAACTGCTACATGCTGGTTAGACCTAACCTAAACCATTCTTATCAGATCAGTGTTTAGAGCAGGATTTGATTTGTCAACACTGAACAAAACTACACTGACCTTGACCTACTTCAGCCGAATAGAAAAGGTTTAACAAAATGTGTTTTACAAAGTGATTGTTCACAGTGCTGAGTAAGGAGGCAAGATTGCGATGAATGTACAATTAACATGAAAACTAGATAGTTTTAAACACATTAAATGGTGGTTTTGGCCTCCATTGGTTCCAAATCAGAGGTCTTAAACCTTCTATATGCAATAATGTTAGGGTCAGGGTTAGATATAACTTATATTCAACTCATCGAATTAAAAAAATATCCAATTAAATACATTTTAGAAAAAAAAATGTGATTGAACATAACATTTTATTTTACTTTCTCTTATTGTATATATATATATATATATATATATATATATTTTTTTTTTTTTTTTTTTTTATTTATTTATTTATTTATTTATTTATTTTTTGGGGTGAAATGTGACCTGGGCATGTTTTTGACAGGTTTCGTGTGCTTTGTGACATGTTTGAGGTACCAGAAAGAGTAAAGCATCATTCCCAAAGGATTCAAACCCCTGACAGGTTAGACAGAAAATGTAATACTAACTTCAGTAAGAAGCCTGAGAGGACAGAAAACTGGTTCTACCTTCCATTCCTCCGACCTAAAACCTTCCCTTATGACAGAAAACACGCAATAAAATCTCTTTTATCTCAATTGTTTTTCCTAACCAAAAATAAGATTAAGTCGAGAAAAAAACAAAAGAGTTCTGTTTTAGTGGTCTAAATCTGCAATGAAAAGTTTCACTCCTCGTCAAATTTCCAAATGATCTGATCCACATTTTATAGCTCTATACACGAACTGTACAGTATGTCAGCTATTGACTCATTTGTTTATACTTCTATTTTTCCAAAAGACTTTTAAGAGAAACACCTGAGACAAGTTGATAGTTAATGAAACGTTCAGTAACTGAGACCTTTATTGAGGACTTCACACCTGAAACAGCTCAGTGAAGATCCATGAGCGTCTGTTAATTAGCAATATGACTTTTTACACAGCCTTTGGTACACACTTTGTGACAACATATAATTTTAAAATTGCTCACATCTATCACCAAGTGTTGTTGATGGGTTAATTTTACTGTTAGTAGAGACGAAAAGTCTCCAATTTTAATTACAGGCTTTGCAATAACGTCAAAGCTGGATGAGGCTTGTAAACTAAACTAAAGTGTATATTTGAAATGGGGAGGTTGTCAAAAGAGTTATATCTCAATAACGAAGACTGTGAGTCAAAAATGCAATTACACGTTTGTTTTCTCAGTGTTTCATATGTGGAATTTGGCACTTTAACTTAGGATCAGTTTTGTGAACTTTGTACTGGGGTTTTAAAGACATTTAATATATTAATATTATCATTTTAACTGGACTGACACAATCAGATGAGAACTAAATTTGAACTGAATCGAGCTGAATAATGACACTAACTTTGCACTAAATTGAATAAGCATTGAACTGACTTGATCTGAATAATGGAACCATCTTCTGTAGCTTGCACTGCAGCTGAAATTAAATACGTTTCATAACTGATTAATTTTATAGCATTAACACTGTTATTTTCCTGTTTATCAACATGAAGCTGCTTTGAAACCATCTGTATTGTATAAAGCGCTATATAAAGCATTTTTTTCTTCACTTCATTTCTTCTCTTCTCAAACTTGCTTCCTAATCTAGAATTGCTTTTGTTCCTCTTTTGCTTTGGATAAAAACTAAATGCATAAATGTATGTATGTATGTATGTATATACAAAGACACACATATACATACATACACATATATATATATACACACATTTTTTTTTTTTTTTATTAATGATAATAATAATGACAACTTTTAGCAGCTTTAACCTCTTAGAATTCAACACTCAATTGTCATTCACTGAAGTAGAAAGTGTGACAACTAGCCCCGGTTGCCCTCACAGTGTCAGGGATGTACTGACCATGCAGTCGTGCCCATAGTGCTCTGCTCTGCCACTCATCTAGATCCTTCTGCCGTCCTGGATGTTCTGGAGAGGTTGAAGAGGCTCTCAGCTTGCTAGGACGGGGTTCTTCTTTCTCCTCCTGAAGGAAATGTCCATCAGTGAGACCCAGAAGACATACAAACACAAGCAGCATCACCTGCAAGAAGGACAAAAGATGTCATAATTGCTGATACAGCATGTACTGAACTGAAGCTATTGTTATGATTGCAAAGAAAGAGCAGCACCAATAACACACGCTAGCAGGAAATATAATGACATGAATCCTCAGGGTTAATCTAGTGCGCTGTCACAGCCTGCCCATTACTCGTCTATGTTATATAAACTCTGACAGCGTAAACCGATCCGTGATGTCCGATCAGCCCATTCACAAGGATACGCTTCCCACCCCCAAACCTGAACTACAGCAGACCTCCAGTGATCCTACACAGCCAACACTTCAGCCCCTTTAATTACTTAAGCAACACCCTACACCGCCGTAGATCCCCATGAGTAAATATTTCAGGATGACTTTAATGAATGAATGTCTGTGGAGTGTCTGGCTGAAAAGATCCGATGAGCCGGAGTGAAAATCGAGCGCGCTGACACACAAACAAGTCCAAACTGACACGCTTCTGACACATTTGGTAATGTCGTACAGGCAAGCCGAGGCTAAACAGGGGCTGCGGTGTGTTATGTCAGGTGGCATCAAAGCGTGCGTTTATTTATTAGCTGATAACCCAAATGATATGATATGAGGAATGCTCACCTTCCAGTTCCTCAGGTGACATCGGGCAGGTGCGGCCATGCAGTTCTCCAGACTTCTCCACCCTTTGCCATCTAGAAAGGAAAAGATGTATAATTTGATATGCATGCAAATATAATGACACTAAACAAGTGGCTCTTAAAGAAACAGTCTCCCACAAATGAAAATTCTCCAATTATTTTCAGAAATGCATTTCTGAATGTGAATCCTTTGGTGGAAAGATCAATGAAGATCAGCTCTCCTACCGAAAAAAGGCTCTTCAGAAATTCAGCTTTTTGCATTTTATGGGGAAAACATAGCAGCAGATGAATAATGAGAGAATTTAAATTTTGTTGTGAGCAATTTCCCTTAATATGTCACAAAATGTAAGTTATGTAATTGTTTTCTGTCTTGCTACATTCCCTCTGCTGAAAGCATGATGGGTAAAGAGATGTGCAAATATCAATTAGATATTATCTGACTGTGGTTTCATGACTCAGAAAGTCTCGTCTTTCCTTTATCATGCATTTAGCTAGTAAGGCCAGGAAATTATGTAACAAATATTTATTTTTCTAAGACTATATACTCATAGTAAACTTATTTTGCCCAATTTTGATATGGTCATTCATCAATTTATGTAACCTAATGAAGAGAGGTGTGCTTTTACTTTTATAAGCCAGGCATTTTTAAAGTTTTTTAAAATATGATTAATTATGAGGATCCCTTTGCAGAAGGATAATCTGCATATAGGCTATTTTCAGACTTATATATATATATATATATAAAAAAGTGCACTACAAAGAAAACACGCTTAAATTAAATAATTGGCAATTATATTGTCATTTTACTAAATTAAATTATAATCTTTAATTTAATTTAAATATAATAAAAAACAATTCTCTAAAACTTTCATCACACGCTCTAGCACCCCCTTAAAAATTATTGTAATTAGAGATTTAAAATTATGATCTTTGCAATAAATATTGGTCCAAAGCAAACAGTTTAGTTTCTTTTCTCTGAAATGTTCCCCAGATGCTCTAGCACCCCCTTAAGAAATCATTATTATTATAAATTCTAAATAACTTTTAATATGCGTTTCACAATAAATACTGGCCCAAAAGCAACTTTTCCTTTATTTTTTACAGTTTAATTTCCCTGAAATTTCCAGCAGACACTATCCCATCCCTTTCAGGCATGCTGGGATTCCCCAAAATGTTTTTATTTACTAAGCAACAGGACAATTTTTTACCTAGCAATGCCCTAGCAACCACACTGAAAACCTTAGCAACCAGTGTTGGGGAAAGTTACTTGCATTACAATATTGCGTTATTCCCTAAAAAAGTAACTAATTGCATTAGTTACTTTTTATGGAAAGTAATTTACATTACTTTTGTGTTACTTTTTCTCATGTGGGCTGAGCTTGCTTGCTTTCAAAATAAAAAAAGTTGTTTTTGGCAAATGCAAAAGCCCTTTCACTAAAGGTGAAATGAATAAGCCTCAGGCTGAAGGAAATGTAAATTCAAAAAGCTCAAACAAACGATTCAGCTGTGCTGCCATTCCTGATGGCATGAAGAATAGGACGCAAGAGAAGAAAGAGTTATGTTTAAGTCATTTTTGCTTATAGTATTGTTGAATTGGATCATTTAAGGTCAACAACAAAGATTAAATACATAAAGGATATTTGTGTTATATTTAACATGTAATTATTTCAGGTTTATGTAATATTCTGAGTTTGCATTTGACTGTTTTTATAAATTTTGAGGAATACCGAATCTGTTTTTGAGCAAGTGTAAATGCATGTTCACGTTTAGTCCAGAACTTGAGTAGCATTATGTTTTCACAGCACACACAACGCCTCTGCACTCACTCCTGATTTCTCTACAGGAGAACTGTCAGTAAATCAATGGGAAAACAGGCGTTACTTAGGCCCATTTGAAAAAGTAACTCAGATATTTTCTTGTAAATTAAAAAGTAATGCGTTACTTTTCTAGTTACTTGAAAAAAGTACGTAACTCGACTTACTTGTAATGCGTTACCCCCAACACTGCTAGCAACTACCCAGTACACTTAGCACTTCCACTTTGCCGTGGAAATCAATCAGAACAGAATGTGGGACACTTAGTCAGTTCTAATAAAACATTCCACCTAAATTGACATTATATCATCATTAATCACATAGCTCTGAGGGTTTCCTTGACCACATGTATAAACATGCACACTGAAACTTTCTCTCGTGCTGCACGTAAATGGCACGCATTTGAAGCCGGCTGCTATAAAACGATTAAGCAACAGGATGTGATGAAAGTAGCAATGCAATTCAGAGCTGACCTAGAGAGATGGTTTCACCTGCAGCCTTAAATATCAAATTTACAGCACACTGTTGCTATGAATAACCCACACAAGCTGTTGTGTGCACTGACACAATCTGCACAGTTTGGCAGCTTCACTGAGTGTCATCAAGGTTAGCAGAAGATTTAAAACACTCTGTGACTGAAAACACTCTTCAATTATAAACTACAAGCATATGCAACAATTAAAGCTCACAAGTGTCTAATGTCATTGAATAAAACTGCAAAACTGATGACAAACAGATAGTCCTGCACCAAACTCACGTCAACGGGTGAGTTATATTTAATGTGATTCAATGTCTACATTTTGGATTGGAAAATCAAAACTTGAATATCAAGACGACCGATGCACTGGTGGATCATGTTGATAGTTAATGTGATTGATTCTCTACATCTGTGTTTCCTCTGTTCGGACACCTGTGAGAACGGACTTCATATACTGATTAAAAATCACCAAAACACCAACAGATTCAAACACTGCATAAAAATTATGAAGAAAAGTGATGTTAGTCCTGCAGTATTTGATAGAGACACCTGATCTGATATTTAATCATCAAATGCTTTGACATTCAGACTAACATACTGATATTAACACCCAAAAAACTTTAATTTTGATTTCAGGGAGACTTTAAGTGTATTATTCTTAGTCCTAATAGTTTCTGGGCCACTGTTTACAAGGTCAACATATACAACAATCTCCATACATATTTATTTTAAATTGACATTTTTACATTTATTTTTAATTATAATTTTAACAAATATAATTTGACTAATTTTAATGGTGATAGATACAAGTAGATTAGTAGATTTCCATTAATTAACATTTTATATTTGTTTTAATTATAAAATAAGATAGATCTCTAAATTAAATTTTGAAAAGTTGATTTCCATATATATATATATATATATATATATATATTTACGTATGCATGTATGTTTATCCTCAAATAAACATTTGTGACAAAGCAGTAAATCACAAACACACACGCCAACACCCAATCACAATTTGCAAATAGTTTTAAGATTATTCACCGTTGACCAACTTCTTTCAACTTCAAATTAAGAAATCATATCATTCATCACTGCGAAAGATTGTCAAAACATGCTGCAAGCCAACAAAGGTTTTGATGTGGCAAGATGTTGATGACAGGAATATGTTTTTAAAAAAACAAATATGCCATTAAACGATAAGAAACCTAAGTCAACATCCTTCTGACATACATCAAAGAGAACGTGCTTAAAGACAGACTGTGAAACTGATATGAGGAGTCTGGTTTCAAACAGTCACACTGAGCTGCTAATGCGTGCCAATCACATTCATCCCATGAAGATGCCTATAAATTAGCCACTAAGAGACAAAGTAAAGGAGCTAAAGTATTGACTTTGTAACGTAAAACCAAAAGTAAAACTTGAACAAACACCATCATTCAAAGGTTTGGGTCAGTATTTTTGAAAGAAATTAATACTTTTATTAAGCAAGGATGCGTCAAATTGATCAAAAGTGACAGTAAAGACATTTAAAATTTTACAGAAGATGTTATTTTGAACTTTCTATTCATCAAAGAATCCTGATAAATAAAATGCATCACAGTTTATACAAAAATATGAAGCAGCACAACTGTTATCAACACTGATAATAATCAGAAATGTTTCTTGAGCAGTAAATCAGTATATTAGAACGATTTCTGAAGATCATGTGACACTGAAGACTGGAGTAATGATGCTGAAAATACAGCTGCGCATCACAGGAATAAATTATATTTTAACATCTATTCAAATCGAAAACACTTATTTTAAATTGTAAAAATATTTAGCAATTTTCAGTATTTTTGATCAAATAAATTAAGCCTTATCATAAGAAAAACATAAAAAAATCTTACCGTCCACAATCTTTTGAATGCTAATGCATGCCTATGAAAATGTACGTGTGATGCAGCTTATTTACAACATGTAAATGTCAGTGCTTTATTATTCTGACAGTTAAAAGTGTGCAACTTATTGAGGGAAACGTTATAATGATCAAAAATGATACATTTTCACATTCAAACATTCAAAACAGCAAACTAAACCCCACAGCTGTACACCGAAAGAAAGACATATTGAGACCAGAATATCACCGAGACTTCAGGATGAACTCTTTTCTCTTGTTCCAATAAGTACCCACCTAGCAACCGCCCAGAACCCCCTAGCAACCACCCAGAATGCCCTATGCACTGCATAGCAACAGCCTTGCATCATGACAGGGAGATTTTAACAGGCAAGCACCAGTCAAACTGTCTTCAGGAGCATCTACTGTTGTGATTTAGACAGACAGAGAGATGATCAGAGATGTATACATTTTATACAAGCCCGTCTGTGATCGAAGAGGGATGAGCTGCTCTGGAAGGACCATTTTGACAGAATTTAAACATGTTTCTGTTTCTGTAAATGAAGAGGCGTCTGTTTGGATTCTCTACTGAGAAACTTCTGTGTGAGCGTGACAGCGGAGAACCAGATGTCCGGCTGCGAACACACACACTCTCACACAACCATCTATCTCTCATCTCCTTGTTTCTCTGTGGTGTATACAGATACACACATCTGTCAGCTCCATTAAGACAAATGAACCTGCTCACTGACATGATGAATCAAAAACATCTCGCAAATAATAAAATCCAGCGTGTGTGTGTGAAACGGATCGTGTATACTTTGCAGCAGTGTGTGTGCGTTCGCTGTGGGGTCCGAGCTGTCAGATGGAGAAATGGGAGCCAAAGGAGAAATCTGGGTGGGTAACGCGTGTTATTGGGAATAATGAAGACCGAGATCGAGAGCTCAACTGAAGTGACAGAAGGAGAGAAAGAGATGAATTCTCAAGTGTTTGTATTTGTTTACTTTGATGACATTACAGAACATTCCACATGGCTGAGTTTGCTGAGTGAACTCGATAACTATCCTGCACACAAGCACAGACTCATACACTGATCACTGATACTTCAAAATTACATTCTATACCGTGGCATACTGGTACAAACACTTACAGAGGAACATGTTATTGCTCTTTTATAGATTAGGAGAAATACGGAAGTAACAACAGACTGAATGAGTCGACATACTGTAGGTAATACTTCAAAAATAATGTGCAACCTCTTTGGTGTTGCAAGAATTTAATCAGAAATGTTTGAGTTCATATTGAGATCTCTGATTTTTGATTGGCATCTTGTTAAATCTGAGCACAGTTTGAGACATCGTTGAGATCCTGTCTGAAACTACAGAAAATGTGATAATTAAGTATTTCTCAGGGGAAAACAACTTTGTGGTTATCATTGACCAAAACAAACAATAATTACATTAAATAGATCCTCCTTTGTATTTTTTCATGCAAAAAAAAAAATTTTTTTAGAAAGAAATTAATGACTGAGGCGGAAAATTTTATGTAAAAGCAGTTCTATTGTATATTAATACTGATAACCAATTCATCACTAGAAAATTTCTCAAACAATTAGAATTAAATGTCAAGTAACACAATGAATTAAGCATATTTAAGTTGAAAAACTGAAATAGTATTCTCTTGTAAAACACACTCCAGTAGTGTTTTATATTTACAAATTCAAAAAGCATTTTTTTACTGTGTGGCAACATTTGAAAAGGAAAAAAGTCTTGAAGATGCTTAAAATAAAACGTGACATTATATGAGAAAACTAAAAGTGAACTCGTTTTATTATTGGTGTGTTATCATTGGTCTATAATTCTTTTCTAAGCATTTAACTAGTCTCACTAGCTCACAGTCTGTTTACTGACCATCTGTTGAAAATCATACACAATCCGGAAATCACTTCTTGATCTGGAAAGCTCTAACTTCACTTTAGCTGACTTCTGGGAGTAAGAGTGCACGGGTTTCCTTTACAAGCCCTCCTGGAAACTAAGCCATGTTTTCAAGGTTTTGAGGATGAAACAATCCCAGAGTAGGCAATATTTTCCGGCCTGGCAGCATCAGAGCTTGATGGGTTTTGACTGAGGCACTCAGTAGGAACTTTAAAATGTAAATGAGCAAAGCTTCAGTACCTGTGTAATAATCAGTACGTATAACTTTTTGTTGAGTCAATAAACACTTTTTGTTTTGAGGTTTTTGTTTTCTGCAATTACTTGAATTAATTTTTCCATGATAGTGTGGTATTCTATATTTCACATAAACTTGCCCCTAATCAAATGTCATCTCAGACAGGTCTCTTTCTGTCTAAATTCTTGTCCAAAATAATCTGTACAATGTGCACCAGACTTTACATCAAACACCTTGCTGCACAAAACTAGTATTTAACTTTATGTAAGAATCGGACCCTCTCTCTGTGGGCCCCCCCGCTCTGACCCTGGATAAGGTGTTTCTCATTATTACACAACTAGGCTGTTCATTAGTGGAGGCTGTAATAAATTATCCAGTAGTGGACTGCCACGTGGTGACCGTGGCCCATAATTCTTACTAACACCACGGCACTCCTGTGTCCCGTGTGATCGCCTGACACTCATGCTCTGCCCCGTTTCCATGCACAGAGTCACGAAACCTACACTTACTATGTAGTCACTTCATCAAAATTAAATGGATGCTAGAAATATACACCTGAGCCATTTAAACACCTGCAGTTTACATGGAAAGTTCTGATCTACTGGCTCAAAGATGCAAAATAATGGATGACCTCAAATGCAACTAATCATATATGGTTAGGGTTGCAAAATAAATGATTACGTTTTAAAAAAGGAGATAATAAAAAAAGTTAATTGGAACTTTATCACAATTCAGACTTTTTTCCTGCAATTATGAGTTTATATCACACAATTCAGCCTTTTTTTCTCCAACTGCGAGACATAAACTCACAGTTCTTAATTTCAGAAACATGTTTCCATAGAAAACAACTCCTGTCTTTTGTTGTCAAGGTCAAATGTGTCCAATAAAACTCTTTTTATTTATTTTATAATATTATTTATTATTCATTTTCAATTAACTATTTTAATTATTTATATTTTATTTTATTTTTATGTTTTTATACATTTAAAACAAAGAATAAAATAATTTATGTATACAATTAAATTATTAATTAATATCTGAATTTAAACACATTTTGTTTTTCTTTTTTATGACAAAAAAAAAAAAAAAAGTAAAATCTGGTTCCTGCAAACGTGAGAACTTATAGGATCCAGCATTAAAGTAAACAGCGACTAGGAGGAAACTCCACTGCGGGGGAGCAATTCTCCAAAAATAGACAGTTTGGAAGCGATTAAACCGTATTACAGCTTTCAGCAGACAGTAAAACTGAAAAGGGCTGGACGCTTGCATTAGTGTCTCTTAAAGGAGGTGTGATTCAGACACTTGAGCGTTAAGTGCCAGCACACCCAATCTATCACAGCAACAGGAAAACGCAGCACATTAAAGACATTTCATCATGAATACATGATGGCAGATCATAAACTACAGAGACCCACCTATGATAATACAGAGGATCAACAAAACTCTACTTAGAAGCATCACCATAAAGCACATCGTGTGTCAAAATACCATAAGCTGTAAATCTTTCAAAAAAAAAAAAAAAAAGCACACCAATGACTCAGCATTGCTATTTAATCTTTCAACATGACATAACAAATAACCCGAGAGAAATTCCACAGTCTACCCTGCTGCCTTAGTCACATAAAACCATGCCAACAGACAAATAAATTTATCATTTTGATCCAAAGATTACAGTATACCTGAAGTCTATTTGGAAGTGTTTGCAATCTGATCCTGAAATGCAATATTACCTGCTCAACAAACGTGCCAACCAACTCAGCCAGATGGGTGGGATATAGTTAGGAAGCTACATATGGGACTGCTTCAGTGTACGAATCTCGCACATTCCGATCCAAATCTTTTAAAAAGACATTTACAAGAGGAGACAGCAGTGGTGTGGTGTGCATTTGTTCCAGCAGAGAACAGATGGGGAGAAAAACAATGCACCTGAACCAGAACTGAGACCAACTTTATAGAAATGAGAATTTATAATTACATACATGACACTTCTTAGCAAGATATAAGACTTAAAGAACCACAAATGGCCATAATAAGACCCCGGGGTGGAGAAAACAGTCCTGGGATTCTCTTCTAACTGTATCCAGATTTCATCCCTTCCAGACAGGAAAACAGCTCTTTCAGGAGCACACTTACTGTCAGTCCCATAATCAATCATCAGCTCAGTCAGCTGGGAGAAGCTTGTCAAATTACTCTTAATTAAGTATTCTGAGGTATATTTTCAACCTGTTTGTGTGAGATTGAGGAAAGCCAAGCAGCTTTTATTTTCCTTTCATTTTAGGGATCATCCACTTTTCAACAGATCCAACAATAACTGATGCATATTTATACGGTTTTATAAAAAAAATGAACAAAAAGAATCGAAAACCAAGAACTCATGCTATTTTAAAAGACTGCAATATTTAATAAATAGCTTACACACTGTTTTAATGAAGTTCAATTCAAAATGTTTAATTGTATCGAATATTCTGTGACAAACTAATTATTTCTGATTCTTTTAAAGGCAGCAACACTTAAAGCAAGAACGTTATGTTACATATTATTAGCTACAAGTTAACATATATACATTTTATATCGAAAATACATCTAACGTGAGAAAATTACATGCATTTTTTTCTATTTAGCACCACAATAAGAAAGGTTCTGCCAACATAAATATACAATCTAAATATGCACAAATATTAATATATATAAATAAGAAATTAGGCTATGCTAAAAAATGTTCAAAGGCGCAAACTTTTAGACCAATGCCTTACTGTAACATGATTCAAATCAAATACCTATCTAAAGACATGAACAGAAAAGAGGATATAATATACAATCTTACCTTCTCGGTCCTGATCGACCTCTCCTGTCATGGACTTGAGTGAAATAAATTAAGAAACGGACAAGTGAAAATAATCCACAGATAATGAAAATGTATTCCTTAAAATGTTTCCTCTCGAGCTCTCCCTGTAGTGATGATGCATAATTCTGAACTTGCACGTTTTTCACATAAACTTGTGTCCGGTGCGACCAGAAACTAGGGTTATCTCGACGGACCCAGACGCCGGATCAGACGCGTCAGGTCCAGGACACGCTCTCTACTCTAAACGCAGGAGTCCGAGCCAAAATCAAGTCCCATAAACACATGAGAGTTTTGAATCCCCGAGGTGTCAAATTCCAGCCCCTATCACATGATACGCTACAAGCGAGCGACGCGACGCGACAAACTCCAGCGCTCCCATGATAATCCACCGCGCTCCGCTGATTATAATGAGAGCCTTCTGATTGGTCGATTGTGTGCCTACGTCACTAGATTATACTTGTGGTCCGTCGCGTCGCCAGCAGCGTAGATGGAGTGAGACGCAAGCTCAGGTAACGCGCTCACCTGGTCCAGACACTGGAGTAACTGAGCTCTGTTCTATAGCTTCACTTGATTTTAGCCTAAGTAGATTTGTACAGTTGCAGAATGTGAGTGGCTCCCATAAAGTTTTCCCAGTGTTTTGCTGTGTTACCTTGCTGCTAGATGACTTTTTATAGCCTGAGTCAAAAACAGGCAACTCACAATTTAGATATTAAATCTTGGTCTCTAGATACTCTATTATTTTTGCAAGCCTATGTCATTATGTGCCATATTTTAATAATTAGGCTTAGAGAGTATGTTCAAATCACTAGCACCATATATGTGCAACAGCCTCACAATTTTAATATTTTTGGGGCAATGTAAAATCCGTGCTTATCTTTATTCAAATGTATTATGTGTTCACATTAGTTATACAGACAACAACATTTATATTAAAAAAAATATATATATATATATTGGTAGAAAAAATGTAAATATATTTTAAAACATATTTTAGAAAATCATTTTTTGGGATATATATATATATATATATATATATATATATATATATATACTATAATTAAGCAATTAGTCTTTAATAGGCCTATAAGGATTAAGATTGCATAAAGCTCTCAGGTTTCACATCCATTCATTTTCAATAAATAAATCAATTTCAATTTGGCACATTGTCATAGCAAAGTTATGCAGCCAAAAAGCAACACTCTATTTAAGGACTATACAAAAATGAAAGAGAAAATGAAAATCAGTGGCATATTAAATAAACACTAATGAGACATTTTGATTTAAAGGGCAAATACCAAAGCTTTCTGGCTCAATCAGAAACTGCAGTGTTATCTGTGATTGCGTCGCTAATAGAAATCAGCGTGCTCGATATCAACACCAGATTTCAGACTAATAGAATAACTGACAGGTAAGCAAACACTTTCCCACAATGCTGAGCTTTCTGAATGCCTGAGTTTATCAAGATTGGCTGCAGCTCAAGCACTTCTGCGCTGCTTTCAGACCGTGTGTGTGTGTGTGTGTGTGTGCCCATGCCATCTGAAACAGACAGAGAAAGAGGATTAAAATACCTTCCTCGGGTGAACCTTGACCTGATGTCTCGCTGGTCCTGATGGAAAACCTCTGTCAGGGTGTAAATGAGGTGCTGTGGCTTAGTGGTTAAAGATGTGAGCTAATCCAAAGGTTGCAGGTTCAGATCTGATTCATAAACTGCTGTAACTGGCAATGCATTGCTTTGGATAACAAAGCCTCTGCTTTATGAATAATTATAATAAGATGAGTGATGTCTGCCCATGCAAAAATCCCCATCATGATGGCTGGGTGATGCTATGTGCTTGCTAGGAAGTTGATGAAAATCATTACAATGAGTCACACATATATTAGCTGTATCCTGAAACTATTTTTACCAGAAGTCCAAACATTGGCAACAGTTTCAAATGAAAAGAGGAGACGGTCAGGAGCCTATAGACACAAGACTGACACACAGACACACTCTTAAGATGGACACGATGTGTCCTGAGCTGTATGACACTCGGTAGGGATTCTTGTTTTTCACTCTCACACACACACACACACACACACACACACACTGCATTATCTGAACTTTTGTTATTGCTACAAAGCACATGCAATAGATATTTTTTTCACTGTGAATAGTTTGTAAATTGTCATTTAACAATTTAATTACATTTTATTCATGTTTACTCATATTTACTTTCTAATTCTGTTGATTTCTTGTAACATTATATTGTGTAAATTGTATATATTAAATGGTACAACAGTATAATATATTATTTATAATAGTATATCTTTCTAATACTCTGCACTTTATTGTGATATCCCCCCAAAATAAAATAAAATAAGTAAAATTATAAAATAAAATAAAATATTTTTGGACTCCCTTAACACACATAACATATCCATAATTAAACATTTGAAATAAAAAAATTAGATAAAACAAAATAAAAGATTTTGACACCTTCCTAATCTACTAGTCACCCTAGAAATAATCAACATTTTAAAATAAAATAAAAGATTTGTTTTGTACTGGTCATCCTTGAAATGTCTATAATAAAACATTTTTAAATAAATTAAATCCAATATTTTTCATTAGTCAAATTAATGTTGCAGGATCTTTTCTCTTCATCAACTTCACTTATCATTTTTGTTCTTTTAATCAACTGATCATTATTGTTTATGGATGTATGAAGTCACACATCACATGTAGAGAATCACATTAACTATGGACAAGTGTCCCAATATATCCTAAACTGTACTGATTTTATTCATTTCAGCTAACAAACTTCTCTTGGAGAAATGTTTTGTGCTATTATTCTTTTACACAAAAGCTTGGTTTGATTTTGATACTGATTCAAAGACATTTATACTTTGTTAATTCAGTGATAATCTAATGAAGAGCAGCAGCTCGCTGGTTTCACGCTGCATGTTCCCGAGCGCCGTCTCTGATTGTGAAAACGGACTAATGACGAATATGATTTGATTTCAATACTCATTCACTCCGCTCGGCTTCTGTCAAAGTGATATATATTCAAGGATACGCTCTTCAGCTGCGAAAACAAAGCGTTTCGCTTGTAAGATCTCCGAGTGTGAGGGAAAGTCGGTCCCCGTAGTGCTGGAGCCGAGCCGCGTTCAGACAGATGTGATGGAGTTCGCTCAGGAAGCCAGACTGCGTGTTTTCACAATTCCTGCTACACAAAGTTCTCCTAAAAAAGTGCAGTCTGGATAACATCAAGCTAATTAAAAGAAAAAGCGTGCTGTTTTTCCACAAGAAAGTCCTTAGATTTGGTATATTTTGACAAAGTGTGCCAACATTAGAAGCCAGAATTTTACACTCTTTTTAGTCTTGTGACCTGATATTTAATCAGGGCAATGAAAGAATAATTTACATTAATAAATGGCTAGGGAAATAAATAACATATGAGATATGCTGTGTCTGAGCCAGTATGAAATTGCATGTGTTGAACGCCATCAATCTAAAGCACAGTATGGCTCGAGCCCAAACGAAGCACTGGACCGACGAGGTCTATGCACCTTATTTTTAGCATAAGACTGGCATATATAGAGTTAACATATATACATTTTATATCGAAAATACATCTAACGTGAGAAAATTACATGCATTTTTTTCTATTTAGCACCACAATAAGAAAGGTTCTGCCAACATAAATATACAATCTAAATATGCACAAATATTAATAAGACATAAGACTGGCCCATACTAAAAAACATGTATATTTTCAAATGTACTTCAAAGTATACGAAACAACAACAATAAAAACATAAATATATTTTCTACCAATATAATTTTCAGCCAGTTTTTTTATATCTTTTAAAATATATTATAAAAAATATAAATGTATTTTTTAAAAGCATTAAATATATTTTATCATCCATGTATTTTTCAATCCAATTACATTGACCTGTCGCATTTGAAGAAAAACGTATGCTGTGTTATTTTAGTATTTAGATACTTGCCATTTTTATTACTATTTTGAATCAGCTTTTATTTGTACATTTTCATTTTAGTAATTGTTCTGCATTTTTGTTATTTTTTAGTCGTTTATCTAATTTTTAAATCATTTATATTTTATTATAATTTTTCAATTTTAGTCTTATTTTAAATTAAGTTAAAATTAATATGAGGAATGTTTTTTGAATCTAGCTTAAATATATTTTTTTGATTATTTTACATTTTTTTATTTTATTTTAATAACCTTGGAACAAAACATATGAATCAGCAAATGTTCCTAATATATATATATATATATATATACAAATTAGCTATTTAATCAACATTTAGCCTATATGTAGGTTACTGTAAAATTGGAAATTTATTTTCTTCCTTCTATATAAATACATTTTTGGTATATGAAGGTTGAAACTAAATATATTTTCAGTTTCGAAAATATATTTCATTGAGATTCCTTATTTACATAACATATATTGCATGTATTGTCATTCACTTCTTAGCTGTACAAAAAAAGTCCACTATGCATCTAAATATTGCACGGATATTTGTGATCATATTATTTTAATGTATTGTCATATTCAGACACACACTGCTTTGCAGCACAAATAGTTTAACCTTTTACTTCAGGATCAGACTCCTGTGGTTCAGGTCAAGCTGCTATCACTCCTCTTCCTCACCACAGCAGGAGACAAAACTAGCAGTTCTGCTTTTAGTGAAGGAACCCCACAGCTCTGCTCAACAAGACACTTGACTTGAGGAGCCATTCAAGCCTGGATGGTTTAGATGGGTTATGGGTTTATTCCATTGTTATTGATTATCACTGAAATCCTATTATAGTATTATTGAACGCGTTTTCATTTTATTGTAGTTAAAGTTAACAGTTTTATTTTATCTTAGCACATTAAGTTAAACTACTTGAAAATGAGAAACGTGGCCATGTTCACTATAAACCCATTATTTTTAAAAAAAAATTAAAATACACTGCCATTCAAAAGTTTGGGGTTAGAAAGACATACGTATATAATAACAATGTTTCTTGAGCAATGAATCAGCATATCAAAATGATTTCTGAAGGATCATATGAGACACATGATGCTGAAAATTCAGCTTTTAACAGGAAATAATTACATTTTAAAATATAAAACAATAGACAGCATTTACCTTAAATTGTAATAATATTTCACAATATTATTATTAATATGTGCATGTTTGATGTAGCCATGGTGAGCAAAAGAGACTAAAATTGCAAATCAAAAACATTGTTCATCACCGGTTGTGAATGAAATGTGAAGTTGAGATATTAAAAAACGTTCATTCAAATACAGACTCCAAATCAGCAACTATTCAAGGAATGATCGTTCATGTTGGAAAACAGCACACGCTGACCTCTTTAAGACAAACTATAAACTAAACGATACAGCAAACAGCACTGGAGTTTATATTTAGTGCCTCCAGCCAGAGAATGCAGCAGGACATAGAGAGGATGCTTGACTGAGGTAAACACACACACACACACACACACACACACACACACACACACACACACTTCCCAGAAGGGCCTCAAACTCAAAACCTTTATCTTCCACATCAGATCCGTCCTTCTCTCGAGGTACAAGTACATGGTGTAGCTTTACAGAGAAGAGAGTTAAACGCCATTAAGATGCACCAATCACAAGGAGTCTGCTTCAGGATGTGAGCCTCGGAAATGAGATTAAAGGAATGGGAGTGACATGAGGATTGAGGGAATGACTTTTACTTTTAATGAAAGAAATACAGGCAGAAGCATACTCTAGGACAGGGGAGTTCAAGCTTTTTGATGCCCAGGACCCCTTTACACTGAATTGATACGAAGAAAGAGCACATTGAATGAAACCTGAAATTTGGAAGTTGAAAGACTGAAACAGTATTTCCTTGTAAAATGTAGAAATAAAAAAACTTTCAAATCTTGATTTACTTCATTTAAAACTCTACAATACATAGTGTATATACAGTATATATATAGAGAATAGGTAATAATGTATGGTTTCTTAAAAAAAAACATTTGTGCTTGACTTAAAATTATAAGTTAACTTAAGTTGTCTCTTTTTTTATTTACTTTTAGTAACATTAGGAAAAAATAAATTTCTGTTTATAATATAAATTATTTTTTCCTTTTAAATATATTTTTCTTTTTACATATTAAATTTAGATTTGATAGTTTTATAACCATAGGGCTGTAAATAAAATAAAATCATCACATTTAATCATTATTTATAAAAAAAAAAGAAATTGCAAAGACACATAAATGTCTTTGCATTATTTGGAAAATAACAAAATAGTGTCGTCATGCTGCAGGATCTTTTCTCTTCACTAACTTCACTTTTCTTCATTTCTTGCATTTTTCTTTTAATCAGTTTCTATTAGATGTATGAAGTGAGTTCTCCTCCAGTTCAAACGTGTACAAAATCACATTAAATATGGATGTTTTTACAATTGCAGTGTCTCAAGTCATTCAAATCTACATAGAATAATCACAATTAATTCTCATGAGTTAAAGCCAGTCTTTAGAAAGCAAAACAAACCGGTCATATAAAATGTTAAATGTTTTAAAAATTAAGTTTGCATTAAATGTGTTAATTTTTTTTGAGTCCAGTTTGAAAATGTCTGCTCTAGGAAACACAACCCACACTGAAACTCTTTTTACTTGAGCGTGAGGGCATTAAAATGCTTCATTTGACGGTGCGGAAGCTGCCCTAGCTGTGCTTTCTGTTGGACGCCTGAAGAGAGGGTGCGAGTGGATGACCTGTCGGGAAGAATGAAGCCAAAGCGGAGTGATTCTTCACAGGCGGAGCTCAGAAACACGGCACACACTGGCCTTCAGTCCAACTGTAACCAAACCCTGCTCAACTCTGCTCCGCCGAGTGTGAAGCTGTCAGGATGTGACCTCTCCATCGCAGCCGTGTCACGAAAGCCCACCTACATGGACAGACGCACCTGTCAGAGCCCGTTCCAGTCCTCCATTCACTTCTCCAGCTCCCAAACCTCGCTGCACCCTCGTCCTGCGGCATACAACCGGGTCAAGGATTGTCTTTAAATAGGAGACACCTGCCCGTTGTGTCCATAGCTCAACTGTCTGTGATCTCACACTACTTTCTAAATCTGTTCAGTGCACTCCGAGCACATGAAGCGCAGCAGGTTGAAGGCAAGGCATCCCAGCCACGCGGCCCTGAACACCACACAGCCACGCTATTCTTCTGTTAATGCCTGTTCGCAAGATTTACATTCAACATTTCACTGTTAACACGCCAATTAAAAGACATCTGGAAACACTTCAGAACGTTCCTTAATAATGTAAACAAACATAAAAAAGTGCTGTTTTTACAGTGCATTTGGGCCAGTTCTTTACTGTAAATTGAACAGGGTTTTTTCCCAGTGTACATTCAGCCATGAAGCATCCAGTCGTCTGGTCACTGTATCAATGAAAATGTTACAAGCCTGAAAGAATCTCAAGGACAGCGTTTGCTGAAGCAAAAACATTTGGAGGCAGGACATAACCGAAGGAGTTTTCAACAAAGTTAGGAACAAAGTTTTGATCCACCAGAATAAATCTGAAGATGTTATTAAAAGTTGTTTAACCCAGCATTATATTTTCACATTTTCCACATTTCTTCATTCTTAACCAGGAGGAAAATGCCACAGATGTAACAGTAATGCACTTCAGTTACAATGTAGGGAAATGGCTTTAAAACAAAATCCTGTGTTTTTCAAAAAATACATAAGAATTATGTAAGACGGTAAACACATTTATAATATTACAAACATTTATATTTCAAATAAATGCTGTTGTTTTGAACTTCTATTCATCAAGAAAAAAACTTAAATGCATCCGTTTTTACAAAAATACGAAGCAGCACAACTGTTTTAAACACCGATAATAATCAGAAATGTTTCTTGAGCAGTAAATCAGCATATTAGAATAATTTCTGAACAATCATGTGACACTGAAGACTGAATTAAATTGTAATATTTTATTTTTGATTAAATAAACCCAGCCTTGAGTTTATTTAATCAGGAGACTTTTTAAAAACATTCAAAAATCTTTCCAATACAAAACCTTTGAATAGTAGTGTAAAGAATTCATAAACTATTGATGTTGATTCAGTTTTATGGATAAGTCATACATTCCAATTGTCTAACTGCTGAGGTTGATAACTTGTGTAATTTAACAGACTAAAAATATTTAACATGACAATATATTTTGTTACAAAAATAAACACGCCCTTTAAAAAAAACAATCTAGCTTCTACACATAAACTGTCTAATTTCTGCCACTGATCTAGAGCAATCCTCTATAACTAGTCTGGTAACTAGTAGGTTGCTGATTCAATTCCATTGAGGAGGAAGTCAATCTTTTACCATTATGTGCTTGACCAAGACCACTTGTGTTTCTCCAGTGGAAGTGAATCTGTGTGCTAAAAGACATTCAAAGCCTCAGGTAAACGACTACTGTACATACAGACTGACAGAAAGAAAAGCAGCAGCTGATCACAGTTAAACAGCAAACAAGCCATTACCCACCAGCAGCACATCTGATGCACCACACATGAATAACTATAATCACATTCTGATATGTTGCTACATGATTCTGAACAGCCTGGAGCAGAACTTCATGCCACAAAAAAAAAAAAAAGGATAAAGATGTGGTTTATGAATCTAGATCGTCTGGATACCAAACAGAAGGATTTCCAGGAACAGAGCCTGACAGCACACACTCTTTAAAAATTCCTAATATTTCCATTAACTTTTTGGCACAAGGACCCTGAAACCCCCCCATTACCGCCGTGAGTCATGAGACGAGCAGCTGGAGTGTTTGCTTCCGCCGCACACATAAACATAAAAAAAAAAGAAGGCAGGTTGATCAGGTGGAAGTTTAAATGCTAAACATGAGCTTTCCATAAACAGGTGCTGATGTTTTCCAATCATGCAACAGTAGGATGAGCACAAGTCAATGACGAATGTGTTTGGATGAGTAACAGACTGTTATATAAAGCAGTTAGAGCCAGTTCTTGAATCTGATTGGTCGAGCAGCATAACAAGAGTGCTAAAAGAGTGACAAAGCTTGCCTTTTCAATATGACTAATAAAATGCAATTATGCCTGCCCAATTTTTCAGCAGCCTTGGTTCCGGAAGTATTTTTTCCACTTATTTTTCCAACAGGAGATTTTAGAAAAAAATCTTCATTGCAAGACCAACTAACTAAACCAAACCAAACCATTCCACCATGAGGTGATCCACAACAATCACACACTTTGGTTTGAAGCAAAAGCAAAAAAAAACAACAGAAAATCAGACAAGACAAAAGGTAGAAGATCGTATGCTTAACTTCAATCAGGGAAATAACTGCAATCCAATGAAACATTGCGATCAAATTGATTTTTGACTATTTTCAACAGAATTGAGGAAAATTATGACACTATAAGTTTGAACTGAATCAACACTGAACTGACTTGAGCCGAATAATGACACTATTATTTTTTAACTCTGTAGAGCTGCTTTATAGATTAAATTTGTTTCATAACTGATAAATTTTACAACATTAACACCCTTATTTATTAATGTGAAGCAGCTTTGAAATAATAAAAAAAGTGTGTTATATAAATATTTATTATATATTATATGTTGTATATACTATTATATAAAAGTGCTATACTATAACTTTAAAAGTTTTTTCTTATAATAGTGTTATAAATATTAACATATTAATTTAAAGTTGTTGATTTAAGTTTACTGCAAAATATGTATTTATATATACTCTTTAATTAAATTATTTTGATTTCTTTTCAGAATCATGGGTAATGTAGTTTTTACCCCAGGAATTCCCCTGTTAAATGTGATTATTAAAAAAAAATATATATCTAATCAGTTAACAACCTTGCAGCTCACAATAGGTCCATTAAAATCAATTACCATATATGGAGAAAAGCTTGTGTTCTTTAACTAGAAACTAGTACTCCAAAAACGTGAAATAAAATTGACATCATTTAGAAATACTTGCCATTATTTTAATTAAATTATTAAAATACTTATTTTATAGGTGGTATCAACAGTGGTGTAGAAAATCCTGTAATGGCACCAACAAATGTAATCTGCTACCAACACATCACTCACTGAAGTTTTAAGTGAAAGTGACGTGACATACTCAGAATTCGTGCTCTGCATTTAACCCATCCAACGTGCACACACACACAGCAGTGAACACACACACACCGTGAACACACACCCGGAGCAGTGGGCAGCCATTTATGCTGCGGCGCCCGGGGAGCAGTTGGGGGTTCGGTGCCTTGCTCAAGGGCACCTCAGTCGTGGTATTGAGGGTGGAGAGAGCGCTGGACATTCACTCCCCCCACCTACAATCCCTGCCGGCCCGAGACTCCATTTTACTATAACATGCAATTCTTATGCATTTTTATGGGGCCGTTCACACAAAACACATATTTGCATCTAAAAACACGAGACGCAGCGCTCAGGAATGGTTTAGAAAAAAAGCACAGAATAAAATGCTTTCTCTGCCATGTTGCCATCAAATAAAACAGTTGGCGTGCCAATTTGCTGCTGTAAATAAAAGGCTGGAACGCTGGCCCCACCTCCGGCGTCTTCTGACTGGTCCACTGTTTTGGAACTGACATTGATGAGCGGTGCTGCATGTAAAAGTTGAAATTCTTTTAAAAAAGCAGCGCTCATGTGCCTGCAAAAGACATGAGACACAAGCGTAATGGTCGTACACGTCCATCTAGTGCGTGTTTATATAGAAAAACAATGGAAAAGTAGCGCATTGGAATGGAAAAATGCATTGTGTGTGAACGGCCCCTTACACATCAATCGACAGTTCAAAAGAAAAGCCCATTTCAGACTGAATGTAGAAATCCTGATAAAACTTTAATCTGCCTGGTCTCATGATCTGGTTATACACACAGATGGATATACATGTGCAAGGCGCAGGAAACAAGTGGATGCTGATTGGTTTAATGGCACACGTCAGAAGAGCAGCAGAAAATCAACAGTGACAATCATTTGTTGTTTGCTGTTGTGCATAGCCTGAGATTGAAGAGAACAAGCAATCAAGCTGACTCATCTTAAAAAATAGAGCTTCTTAATGGCGTGATTAAAATACTGTCTAATACCGAATACAGCAGAGTAAAAAAACCAGGAGAAAGCAGCACGTTTCTAGTCTCTGCCGGGCGCCCGCCGTGGCGCACAGGGACGGACTCTTTCCCGCCTACGTGGCAATCTTAAAACAAGCATTACCATGTTTGAGGTGAGGTTGCCATGGATACCGTCCAGAATATGAGGTGAGGTCACTTCGTCCGGCGGCATCATGCGATTGGCTCAAACATTTCTGGAGGTTTGACGGCTCGCGTTATTGTGAGTCCATCGGCTGGGATGCCGGTCACCAGTGATATGGTGAATACTATCTATCAGCTGCACGACGGGGACGTGACGTCAGATCCCGTTGGTCAGGTCCTGGATGACGCCCCCCTTCACCAGCTTTCGGAGAAACTCTTTCTCTTTGGATATGTTGTGTGTCCATGACTGGGTGTGTGTGAGAGAAAAAGAGAAACAGAAAGAGCACAATAGGGTAAACGCTCATCAGAAGTTGGTCACGTGCTGCGTTAAAAAGAGCTATGATGTCTGAACATGCGGCTTTGCTTTTGATTTCACAAGCCACAAAAGCGGTCCGGACGGTTCACCTAAAGTAAACATGTGCAACAACAGAGGTGCTCTTCTAGGTAAAGAGAGAAAATGACAAGTCACTGTGAAATACAGTGCCATCTACTGATTTGTCATTTAAGCCGAATCATCCTTTTGATAAAACACAAAATGCATCTTCTAATTACAAAACAAACAAAACTTTTTGCACCTGAAATTGGTCAGTTTCACACAGCACAGGTGTTTTGACAAGTATTTTATGTTGCATCATAAAAGCTAATATTGTGTTTGCTACCTATTTTAATCTTTCAGGTCACTGCTGTGATGCCACTGAAAATGTAATCTTGTACATGCATTTTTATGTTTTTGCAAACTTAAAGTTTTGATTTCCTGTGATGTATCTAACATTCCTGAATTGAACTTATTTTATAGTTGATGAACTGAAACAGCACTTAACTAACTTCTGCTGAATAATGACACTATTGTCTTTTTAAAACCGCTTTACAGCAGAATCTTATTTTGCGTAATTTTTGAAGTTTGCATCACTGATTCTGTTACTGCACTGTTTAATACTGTGAAGCTGCTTTGTAGAAATCCAACTATACTCTATGAAGCGCTATAGAAATAAAGTTGACTTGACTTTAAACTTGTTTTTGCAGTCTGTTGATTTGTCATCAACACAATATTTTTTTTTTCAATCTCTTGACACTCACTCACACACACACACACACACACACACACACACACACACACACACACACTCTCACACACTCTCACACACACACACACACAGGAACTAATGGCCTGACACATCAGAGATGAATCCTTATTTTTGAACCCTGTTAGTATCTTGTAGTATCTGACTGCTTGACTTTATTAGTAGCTTGGCAAAGCTACAGTATCAAAGTAGTTTCCTCAACACTGAAAGAAGAACACACACACAGACTGCCAATGCTGCCTCATTACTCTGACCTCTCAGGTTTCTGCATGTTCCTGGAACAGAGAGCAGCGTGAGGTCATGTGACCCGTTTGTGGACGTGACTCAGCGGACGGGATATTCCCAAAGATCATCAACCAGCGAGCGGACATCACAGATGTACTTCAGACACATTTACAAATTTACATTACACTCATCTTAGATACCAAAACTAGGACATTTCTGTTAACTATGATAAGACAGAGTTCAGAAATTAATTAGGTTTCAGAGCAAAAAAGCCCCTGAAAGTGACAAAATCCTCCAGATATTTGAAATACGAGGGGGGAAATTTCCCCGAGGTGAATTTCTCTGTCATTATCTGCTATCAAACATGTCATGCAAACAAAATAAAGGTTCTTCACAAAGAATCTTTAATATCCATGGAACCTTTCAATTGCACAAAAGGTTATTCAGAGTGGGGAAAAAAGGTTCTTCACACTAAGAAAAGAACTGATCACTAAAAGGTCCTTTGGCAAACAAAAAATGTTCCTATGGCATCACTGTGAAAATCTCTGTTTAATTCAAAGAGTGTAATATCTAATAATGGGGTTGAATGGTAAAAATTTCACTGAAAATCAATTCCAGGGGCCAAATATAGCTTTTAAACATAGCTCACTATTTCTGTAAGAGAAATCCTTAAAATCAGGCGAGTGTGGAGCCGTTACCTCTTTGATTGCAGACATCATGAGTTTCTCATAGTAGTGCAGAGGTGCGTGAGGTGTGTTCATGTCATATCCGAATCCGGCCACCGCCACCTCATCACAGTTATGGAGAGCCATCGTGATCGCAACAGTACCCAGTGTAGGAATATTCTGGAAAAACATAACACTTTTAGTACTGCATGTCGATAAGTGTTCAGTCACAGTGTATAAAATACCCAACAGACATACTTGAGCATGGAGGTAAAGACACATTCATAAAACCTCAAGTTTAAGGGGAAAAAAAAGGTGTTTCTGGTTATTAATGCAAATGGTCAAACAAAAGTTCAGAAAGATGTGATGCATTGTTTTGTTAATGTGACTCATCATATAGAGTCTCTTTAACGGTATTATCAAGTATTTTTCATTGTCTAGTCTTTAATAAGCAAACAAAAATCACAATAAATTGTAATTTCAAATCACAATACCCAATTATCGCAATATATATTGAATCGGCACACAAGTGAGTTCCCGTCAGACTGATAACGGGTCTGTGTTAGCGCTGTAATGGCTGCAGACCAGATGGCTGGTCGTCTGAACTGGATTATTCTCTGCAAGTTCCTGTATTGACTGTGCTCTATGCTGAGGTTTTTTTGTCTGTTCTCACACTGTACTCCCGTTCAGGAGCATAGTGTGAGGATTATTTTTTTCTCCTTCCTTTCCTCATGTTGTGCTGTATTTTTCTTCTCTATTGCATTTCGTTGCCTTGTATCTATATGTGCAATGACAATAAATTGAATCCAATCCAATACAAAGTATCGGGATATTACTGAATCGGCAGATTAGCATATCGTCCCAGTCCTATAAAATGTCTGCTTTTATTTTATATATAAAACATAAACATTTGTATAAACACACATACATATATAAACCTGTGACCGATAGTCTTGAACTACTCTTGAATTAGTGAATGTCTGACTGTTTTAAATAATTAAATCTAAATCAAGAGTTATCGCAATCAAGATTTTGATTTCTAAGCAATATAAAAGAAAATTTACAGTAATAACCAGAAATAATAGTTATAATGATCTGTGATTCACTTACAAATCTGATTCAGACAGATTCGTAAATCAACCATTCAGACCAATTTTTTAAACCAGATTTTCAATGATTCACTGAAAAGAACTGTCTCAAAAGAATGATACATTTACAAATCAGTCATCTCTATAATGTAAGTAGTTTGTATTTACAATGATATTGTTTGCACAAAAGTAATGTAACAAAAGTATTCAATTGCAAAATGTCTGTTTGAACTTGAAAAACAGCTGAAGTGTGTACTCAAGTAGTCATTTTCTATTAGTAATAAAACAATCAAAGTTCAAAGTTTTAATTCATTACAATATGCTTTAGTTCAGACTTTACAGCACAGTGAAACGAGTCGAGCAAATGCTGAACCACCATGGATGGACTGGACACTCAGGGTAGTCGAGTGCATGGTTCACACACTTCAGTACAGATAATGCACCATGTGACTGACTTTATCAGAGACACAGACAGAGCGGGACGTGTGTGTGTGTGTGTGTGTGTGTATCAGCAGAGAGGGATCATCCAGTCACCACCTGATCCACTGAGGCTGGAGAGACAAGTCTCAATGTGAAAGTCTTATCACCACAGAGACACTCTCCGGACTAATCCGGCCCCAGACACTCCGCCTGCATGCTGATAACAGGAAACGCATCACTGCTCGAGCCCCTCCAACCGGGTCTCTATAGCAGCAGAGCACAAACAGTCTCTGGATCAGGTGGAGATGTGACGGTCCAACACTTCATTTCAACATCATCTCAGGGGATTCAACAATAAGGATGACCCACTGACCCGGGGCCAGTGAGAGAGAGTTTAGGATCATTTTAGTACATTTTTATCATGTACATACATAGATTTATTTATTTATTGTTTTTGTTTGTCTAAACTTTTAGGGAAAATCATCTTAAAGTATCTATCTGGCTATCATAGATGAGGTTTTGTTGAAATTGCAAGAGTGACTTCTTGCAAAACGGTAAAGAGGTCAAATATACAATTATATTATTAATAGTTCTCTCTCTCTTTGGAATGCATGTCATAATTTTCCATAAACTGTTCAGAAATACTTCATAAAATCATAAAATGCTTAAAATATTTTATGAATTTATATACACATATACATTATATATATATATATATATATATATATATATATATATATATATATATATATATATATATATATATATATATATATATATATATATATATATATATATATATATATATATATATATATATATATATACACATATACATATACACATATACATATACATATATACATATACATATATATATATATATATATATATATATATATATATATATATATACACACACACAAATATTTTAACAAATAAATAAATAAATATATATATATTGTACTATATAACTAAAACTATGTATGATTTAAAAAAAGAACTAAAAAAACTTAAAAAATTTCAATCACTGCGCCTTGACACCTCACAGATCATTTACAGATTCGTAAATAAAACACAGCCTGGGCTAATTTGAATATGAAAAGTTAGACAGATTACCTCTCGTCTAACTAGTTCCTACGACATAGGTTGTGTTTATGCAACTGGCCTCTGGTCTTTTTCAAAGAGGAGAAAGTTTTCAATTCTGTTACGGCATGTTTTGGATTGACCGCTTCAATATTTATTCATTGCTTGCTCCTCACCCCTCTTCCCATGAGGCCATTGTGGTGCGGAAGGCCGATGAATTTGAAGGCCGCTTCCTGGATGAAATACGGGTTCAGAATCCGTATGTCTTCTGGCTCTCTGGGAACGTCACGTGCCACAGACTTCCAGAATCCCTCCATACTCCGCTGAAAGACATCAAGAGCGGAACACAGAAGACACTGAATTAATACAAGAAACAAATGAAAGAATAAACCTGCGTGACTTCGCTGACGGCCTTTACCAGCTTTTCTTTTCAAACACTCCTGCTCTGTGAATACGCTATTATAAACGCTGAAAGGCCTAAAGTGAAGCTGACACAGAACAGTCACTCACGGCCGCTGAATAACGCTCTCAGCTGAGTAAATAAGCCGCTCACTTTGATAATCAGAATAAAAAGGGTGATGCTAGCAAAGCGTTGAAGCCAAGAGCGTGTCCGAACACAGAGCTCTCGCTCTCCTCATGGGAGGCTCACTTCACCTGCAGCTAATACGAAGGATCTTTCGGACGCACCTGGGAGAGAGTGACTGTTAGAAGCCGTAACACCGCTTGACATCCTGGAGCAACGACTCCTGTGGGATTTCATCAAACGGCATCCCGAGTCACGGTACTACAAATAAACACGCCGTGTAATTACGTCCTGCCCGTGTTTTCTTTTCAAGGGTGGGACAGGCTTTACAGAGGAACAACTACACAAAAACAAGGGCTTTGGCCCAGGGAGCCTTACTTGTGGTTTTCTGGTGTAACACAAAGCATGAGTGATACAAGGTGTAATACAAACCACGTGTGTCACAGCATAACACGATCACAGCTATCAGTCACATCGGACTTCTTTAAGACTCCTCCCTTACTAACCAAATGCTATTAATGTAGTTTGACCTTTTTTGAATGTTTTTAGCGTTTTACATTATAATTTGTGCCAGGTTTGTTATTTTGCATGAGTAAGTCCTAGCGTTCTAGATACTGATAGAGCATTGCATATGCAACTGAATACACAGATTTCCAAGAATTAAATTTTAATTTCTTTAAAAAAATATTACTGATCACAAACTTTTGTCATGCATTAATTTTTTTAGTCTTAAAAGCACAACGACATTCAGAACGGACTACATAAATGTCATCACTATACTTGAGGCCTGGCCAGCATTACTAAGGACGCAGAAAGCAGGTGCAGGAAAAATGCTGACATATTTTGAGCGAGCACTGAAGCAGAGGTGAATCGATCTGTTGTTGGGTGCTGGACTCATAGGGCGAGAGTCATAAACACACAGGTGGAAAATGTGACGTGGCTCGGGCAGAGAGAGATGAACACAATACCCTGCACCGTGGCGAGGAGAGGGGCCATTTAAAAGCCCCATGAAAAACAAGAAGCGCAAACAAAGCCACAAAGGCAAGGAAGACCCTGTATCAATCACCCGGTGGCAGGATCCACCTCCTACATCGCACAAGGCCTTTGTACGCAGAGTTTCTCTGATACCTGTCACCGAGATGCTTGAAACAGACCTGCAGAAGAGCTGACTAATGATTACGAACTCTGTACTCTGGCTAATGTATGTCTGCCGATGCATCCAAATGGCTCATTGTGCTGTATTACAGACACGGTCACTCAACACTGCCGTAGCAACAAGCGGAAAACTAATCTGACCACACTGCTGAATGTACAGCATTACGGCATAACAAGCTAGATTTTGGCTGAAATGTGAGCTCACAATATACAATGAAACTGAGACAAACAGATGAACATAAACATAAATATATGTCTTTAATTAATAATCAAAAAATAAGATTTAAATGCAAGAAAAAAACGTTTTCTAAAAATCGTGAACACCCATCGTTTTCAGCAAACTTGGTTCTGGAAATATTTTTTACAAATTATATGGGATTTAAAAAGAATTCCTCAATATATTTCTAAAGATGAGCATTTACACATATCCAAAGACACTTACACAGGAACCAGATCAAAACAAATAAACCGACACAATGTTACAATAATCCCAGTAAATGGTTCGAGTCTCGGGCCGGCAGGGATTGTAGGTGGGGGGAGTGAATGTCCAGCGCTCTCTCCACCCTCAATACCACGACTGAGGTGCCCTTGAGCAAGGCACCGAACCCCCAACTGCTCCCCTGGCGCCGCAGCATAAATGGCTGCCCACTGCTCCGGGTGTGTGTTCACGGTGCGTGTGTGTGTGTGTGCACGATGGATGGGTTAAATGCAGAGCACGAATTCCGAGTATGGGTCACCATACTTGGCAGTATGTCACTTCACTTCACTTCATAATAACTAAATAAACAAATAACTGAAAAAAATAAGAAAGAAAATATTTATTCTCAATTTATTCAGTCATTTACTATAAGAAGAGATGAAATTAGGGCGTTTAAATTTTATTATAAATTCTTAATTAAGGGACAAAATGGACAGTCTGTCATTATAACTAACTAAATAAATGCACAAAATATTTAATCTGAAATAAAGAGTGGTTAACTACTGTATAGGATGTGGATGGATGGATGGATGCACAAACATGATATATAAATATTTAATCTTCAATAATAAATAGTTGAATGAGTGAATAAATAATGCATTTATTAACAACGTTTTCATTGAAATAAATTATTCAACTTTCTTTTTGTGCTTTGTCTTTTCAGTGCAATTGATGAAATCATAAACCCTTTGTCAACAATCAATTTTGTCCCTGACAATATAAATACTCATCTTGAAGCTCAGGTTTAAAACTTCAAAACTCAATTTCTCTATGGACAAAATGAATGGCATTTGACTTCCGGAAACCTTCCGTTGCAAAAGTAAAACTTGTAATTCATTTACTCAAGCACATGAATCTCTAAATAAATTGAAGACAGTAAAGCTGAATCAACATAACGAACCAGTCACTGACTGAACTCTTAGTGATTCACTTACTGAATCATAAGTTATTACTTTCGGTCATATCAGACTATCTGATGAGCACATCCACACACATACTTTCTCTGATGGGTAATGGGTAACTTCCCTTGCTTTGGTTAAAAGAGTTCCTGACACATTTTTGAGGGATGATGCTAGGCTGTAACCTGTGGGCGTGGAGTGGGCCCTGTGTTTGCCTGCGCTGGAAGCCATTGCGGCTCATTCACTACAATGGCCGCTCTCAGTCGCTCTGACACTCTGGAGGTGCGAGTCGCAGACGTTATCACAGAAACCATCAGTTTCCAGCAGGCTGACACACACTGTGGCATTCATAAACCACTGTGGTTTTCTGCAGCCGTCTGTGGAGTGGTAGCGGCCGCTGACCCTGACATTGACCCCCAGCCCTCTGTCTCCTCATGTCTGAGTCACCAGACTCTGAGGACACTTGACACTCATAAACACCATTGTATTGCAGTGTGTAAGCTGAAGATGTCATACAAAGCATCTAATGATTCATAAGACTTGAGCTCTGTTCCGAACCATAGCGAGCTGCCTACCTAGACAGCATGCTCAGTATCACAGGAATGGTCTGGATCAGAATGCTGACAGAAAATAGGAGATCACTAGAGACTTCAGAAAAGAAGGATCCACTAAATCGCTTTCAAATTGAGTTTGTTGGGTCAAACATTTAGAGTCTCATTGTATCTTCCAGAGTTGAATTAAATCACTCTTTCTAAATGTTCTCAAATCACTGCAAACCTTCTTGAATGTTCACAAATTTGAGTAACATCACATCATCTTAGTCAAACTGAATCTTTCTTCTTAAATCTTTTATAAATCGTCTTGTGAAATGCTTTTAAAAAGTTCCTTCTCTTCTCGTCAAATCTTCTCAAATAATCTCTTTTTCTCAAACATTCCTTGAATGTTCCCAAAGTTGTTATATCAAATAATCTTAGTCAAATTAAATCACCTTTTCAAATTAATGTAAAAAGTTCTTGCAATGTTCCTTCTAAGGTCACATCAGATCTTAATTTGAGAACAGTTAAGAAGAAAGATTACAGATTTTTGTCTCTCGCAAATCTTCACATCAGTCACATAAAATCATCTTAGTCAAATCTTGTATTTTCAAATGCAATCACTTTCAATATCTTCTTGTGAAATGTCCTTACAACGTTCTTCCTCTTCTTTTGAGTAAATTCTTCTGTATTCTCTTCTTAAATGGTCTCAAATTTGAGTGACATCAAATCATCTTAGTCAAATCAAATCTTGATCAATCACTTTTTAGATCATCTTGTGAAATTTTCTTAAAATATTTCTTCTATACTCTTCTAAATCACGTCAAATCTTCTCAAATCCTTTCTTCTTATGTTCTCAAATTAGAACAACCCTTCTTGAATGTTCTCAAACTTGTCACATTTTTACATTTTTTCAAATGGTCATTTTCTTAAACTTCTTGTGAAAAGTTCTTGCATGCCTAGTCCCATCAAATCATCTTATTGTGAGAACATTTAAGAATAGATTAGAGAATATTTTCCTCAAATCTTCTTGAATATTCTCAAATGTGTTAGTCAAATTAAATATTTTCAAAATTCAAACTCATCTTCTTGTGAAATATTCTTGCATCATTCCTTCTCTGCTTGAGTAAAATCAAACCTTCTCAAATCTACAGTAATCACTTCTTAAATGTTCTCAAACCATCTTGAATGACCTCAAATCTATGTCACATCAAATCTCAAGTATTCTCTAATCGGTTGTTAAATGTTCTTAAATTTTCTCGGTTCTTCTGAAGTGTTCGCAAAATGATCTCAAACCTTCTTGAATGATCTCAAAGTATCTCACAACTTCCTGAATGAAGCCAAATTAAATATTATCTTCTCAAATACTTTTAGTTTTTTAATCTTGTCTTCTAAAATGTTCTTTCAATGTTCCTTCTCTTGTCTTTTGCACCAAGAGTGGAAACAACAGCAGCTAGTTTATTGAGCCCTTGTCCACCTGCTCATGTTTGCCTTTCTATGGCCGTGTTTGAAGCTGATTTCAAAGAGGAGACAAAAGCAGAGACAGCGACGGCCCGTCCACAGCTAGGACAGCTGACAGCACCAAAACCTCCTCGGCAGATCTTGGGCTGGCCTAACATCTCACATATGGTGGCATTAGTCTAAATAGGCCGCGCTAAGACTACCGATGATTTAGCTGTTTTGACGCATCATTTACGACAAGATATCTTGGCCGCTCTTTTGCTTTCAGAAGACATAGCTGCCATTTAATCCCAAATCAACAGAGATTGAAGTAATGAGAGTATTTCTGCGTCAAAGAATCACAAGCAAAGACTACGGCCAACAAACACACACAAAGGAAAAACATCTACTTGATCTCTGACCTGCCAATTATCCTCATCAGTATTCCTGTCTGAATGTTTTGAACGGAAGAATATTTACAAGACAGTCTGCACACTTCAAAACCTTCAGCGAATTAACACGTTCCGCTTAATTTCATGTGTAAATGAGAGCCGTGATTGTAGCATGCAGTAGGACGTGAATGAATGTTTCACATGGACGGGTCAGAGACGGATAATGCTCTCAAAGTGGAAGAGACATTTTAACTGAAAACAATTATCGGAAGAATTTATTTCACTGCAAAGTTTTTCAGTTTAAGTCTGTTTATCATTACGCAAAATTACACATAAATTCGACTTAAATTGGTTCATTTATTGTTCAGTTTGTTCAGTAAATCACTGTTTTGAGGGTAAATGGTAATTGAGCTATTTAAAACGCACGCTATGGCATGAAACTATTGATTTTTTTCCCTTCAGAGTAAGCTGTATTTTAAGAGAATGAAACATAAAACCCTTTTAAGACTTTTAGAAGCAAATTAAATAATTTCAGACCAACTAAATAACACCAGTCATGTTTTCCACTAAATACTCAAAAACTGAACATGCTAAACATTTCCAAAACGAAAAAAATCATAGTTACTGTAGTATATTCATGTACAACCAAAAGCTTTCTTTACGATGCCACCTGAAACAGCATTTACTGTGTACTGAAAAATAGCCATTTAAACACTTTTAATGCAGTGGCTCACTATCCTACTCAAACGTTTGGGGTCGATAAGACGTTATTTTTTTAAATAAATGAATAATTTTATTCAGGAAGGATGCATTAAATTGATCAAAATGTTATGTAATGTTACAAAAGATTTCTATTTCAAATAAATGCTGTTCTTTGAAATGTTTATTCATCAAAGAATACAGAAAAAAGCTCATATTCAGCTGTTTTCAACACTGATAATAAGAAATATTTCTTGAGGACCAAATCAGCACATCAGACTTTTTTTTTTTTACTTTAGGATCCTTTTTTCATGGCTTTAAATTTTGAAAATGTAACTTTAAAATTCTTTTTATGAACCCTTCACCCAAGAACACTTATGTCCCAGCTCCAAAACATTCATTTGTTTCTTCTCTGAGCCTACAATTCTCTCTTAGTCCTAATGGCCTTTCGGCTGGCGGTGGGAATTCTAATGGAGCAGTATATAGAAGGCAGAAGAAACGTTATCAGTGTTTTTAGAAAGAGAAAGACTCAAGAGAGAAAAGAGAGAAAAGTCAAAAGAGAGAAAGTCAAGCTGCTGCCCAAGGGAAACAGTGCTGTATAGAGTATTTCTAAAGATATCTCAACAAATCTCAACCACTAACCTTATCACGATACAGAAAGACACTGAATTTATCTCCCACTACCTGTGTGTGGCCATTATGTGGTTTGCTTTGCATAAATATCTACAACGAGACTGACTTTACAAGCCATTTTCTTTAAAAGTAGTCCAAAAAGATAATTGGAGATGAATTTGATACATGTGTGACATTTGATTTTGAATCAGGGAGTCAAAATCTGACTCAAAACCAAAACATTGCTTACTACACTATATCTAATCTGGCCTGCAATAAATAAATAAAATAATCATAATTATTATGATACAGAGTCACTGAAAAGTATCCAGTGCTAAAAGTGTGGCAACAGAAATATTACAAGTAACTCCACACGACCAACACCGGTGACTTTTATTAGAGCGCTGTGACCTGGGGATCCAAATAATGCGGAAATGTCCTTGAGCTGAGTGAACTAGAGTCAGCTTTCATCACGGGAGAAGGTCCTCTAACAGAAGAGAGGCCAGATTCATTAGCATTCTGGAGATAACACAGAGAAAGAGCTAAACTTGACTAAACCCAAACCAGCGAGATAAGGTGGCCATTCTCCAGGCCAGACCACACAATTAAGCAGATCGCTGAGTTCCTGTCAGTCACCTGAGGAAACGCTACACTGGCTGACTCACAAAGACATCGGCCTCGCACACAGCTGCATATCAAAGCCACAACAAACACAAAGCCCACATCCATCTCTACTCCATTCACCACAATCCCAAAGCAGTTTCATAGTTACCTGTGGTGACAAACCTCTGTCCTATGTTTCATTCACTGAACTTTAGAAGTGCTCAGCTTTTGACTCAGCAAAGTCTTGGAAATGTCACACTCACTGACCTTGCACACCTGTTTTTCTCCTTGAAAACTTTTTTAATGCAAATTCTGCTGATTTGTCACCAAGATAATAATATCTAGCTTTCTAAAAGAGCTCAAAACTGCAAAAATGACTTGAAAGCATCAGTAAAAATGTGTTGAAACCTGCAAAAAAATCAGTAATGATCTACTTTGTATGCTATTTATTTCCAGCAAAAGTGTTTGATATTTATGGTTACATTATAGCTGTTTTGTAATAATAAAATTATATGGAAAAAAGCTTATTTCTAAAATTAAAAATGTCTTAAAAATACATTTTTGGCCCTAGGCATTCATATTTAATATTATTGTTCAGAGCACACACTATGCTGCCCCCTACTGGTAAATGTGTACATCAGCAAATACTCTCTCTAAACCCTCTTTTTAAACAGTTTGGCTGATTTACTATCAGCAGACATTTTCTTCAGCATTTTCTGTGCTGATTTTAAAGGAGATCTGTGGTATAACATTAAACACACAAAAAAACTGAACTGAGAATAATGCATTCCTATAGCTGGATGCAAATTAAATTAAATTAGCCCACAAAACTTGAAAAAATGCATTAAATTAAAACAAAATAGAGCAGTTGAGTTCATTTATGAGGTATGCATGGTCAGATTTTGGGACACCTTACCAGTTTTTCATCTAACACCATGTGTCGCAGCCATTTGAAGTCCATGGGTTTAAAGGCAGACAAGACGAAAAGCGAGCTCTTCTCGTAGCGCTCAGTTTTCTGGATGGCTCCTTCAGGGTACGTGATACGCATGGTGGTCTTTGAGCCGACGTCCTTCTCGAACCCCGCGACTGGAGCCTCGTTCAGTCTAAACCCAGAGGACAAATCAACATGAAATCCAAAAGGTCTACATTTACTTTCTGCTACTAATGTACAGGATTCAGCTGTGAACATTATTAACTGTTTATGTTTGTATCCAAAATCATTCATCAAATGTAATAACTTGCTCCTCTTCTGAAACAACAACTGATTTGTGATAGCATGCCAAATATCAAGTGGAAAATTAGGAGAGAATAAAATTCCAAGCAACAATCAATAAAATATTTTACTTTGATAATAACTTACCGTATGACAACATCATACTGATCGATTTGGGATCCCAGGGACTTGTTGAACAGAATGCCTCCGTTGCCAATAATAATACATTTCTTACAACTTATACTACAGGAGAAAATGACAAAACATGATTACAGAAACTGATCAGCTGTACAGCATCACAAGTCTAGTGAATGAAAATATATATTTTTTAATATATGAGATATGGTTCATCGTGGATAGTTCTTGCAAAAGAAGAGGAGTGAGATTGTGTTGTTGTTTATGTGGATGTTATAATTACCTGTCCAGTTCTGAACCAAGTGAATATCTCTTTGTAACTTGTAAAATATGATCGATGATCTTTTCTGTAAACAGAGAAAATGCAATTATTTACTTATTTTGAGAGAAAAACTACATAACAGAGGTCTGAACAAAACAGGCTTTTTATTTTGATTTAGAAATATCTAAACTGTGACATTACAGTTAGCTAAAGATTACAGTTAGTTTATGCTCTGATGAGATGTTTCTAAACTACAGTGCACCGAGGCATCCTCATTTATTAATATTACTAATAGTGTGATTCAATATTAGTCATACCGCTCACTCATTCTTCTTTACCTCCCTTAGCATAGTATGTTTAGGCAGCATGATTTGGGTCACAGTTATACTAATTCATAATATTTAGAATAGAAGAAGAGCTCTGTGAATTATGCATAAATGTTGGACTGCACTAAAGAACTGGTTCACCCAAAATTAAACACCTGCTGAAAATGTACTCATTATCAGTCCATTCAAGACGTAGATGAGTTTGTTTGTTCAGGGGAAGAGATTTGGAGAAATGTGGCATCACTTGCTCATCAGTGGGTCCTCTGCAGTGAATGGGTGCCGTCAGAATGAGAGTCCAAACAGCTGATAAAAACATCACAATAATCCACACCACTCCAGTCCATCAGTTAACAAAAGCTGTGCGTTTGTGAAAAAACTAATTAATCATTAAGACTTTTTTAACTTCAAAACATTGCTTCCAGCTAAAATATGTCATCTATTATTAGTATTGCATTCTCCAGTGAAAAGAAGACATTTTCTGAATCAGGAGAGAAATATGCACAGATCAAACACTTTAGGGAAAATGGTTTATAACATTTCTTACAAACACACAAGATGTGTATGATTTCACAAGATGTTAACTGATGGACTGGAGTGGTGTGGATTACTGTGATGTTTTTATCAGCTGTTTGGACTCTCATTCTGACGGCACCCATTCACCGTAGAGCATCCAAATCTGTTCCCCTGAAAAAACAAACACATTAAAATTTTAGATGGACTGACGGTGAGTAAATTTTCAGCTAATTTTTATTTTTGGATGGGGAACATTTCTAAAACAGCCCGGTGCGGTCACACGCTGCCAACAATGCTGTAGCCTCCTGGGAAAGAACCTACAACACACTCAAGAACGAGGAAAAACCCTAAGTTTAGAACACTCTTTATCTTTTGCACAATCCACCATGCTATTTTTAGTGAAACATTCCAATGAAAGGCATTCCACGGGAGAAAAAGCTCTTTAAGCTAAAGATAATAGAACAGGATTTGTACGTAAACTCCACAACGACAAAACCAGCCATCTGCATCACTTTTGGTCCATTTCATAGTCTACCTGCCAAACAATGTGATCCAGATTCCTTGGAAAAGTAATAGCACTCCTTTCCTCAACATGTCACACTATTTAAGGCATCATTCATGTCTGCTGCATAAAAAGTTGAATCCATAAGGTTAGGGCTCTGTTTAAAAGCATGAGCAGCATTTTAAGTGCGTTTTCATCTCAACGTCACATTAGACAGCAGTAATTCCAACACAGACATGTAATTCAAGTACAAGTGTTTCTGCTGAAAGCCACGGCTTGAGAAACATCAGCGGGACGGATGCAGAGATGCCGACAGCTCTGCTCTTAATGTCCCACACCATCTGCCAAAGCAGCTAAACGGAGTAGAACTCATCACTTAACATGCACATTTGTGATTTAATCAGGCTGGAAGGTAATTACACCCAAAACCTCCAGGGCAGACATGAATGAAGGTGAGTGGAAAGGAGAAATGCCTCATGTTTCTGGTTGAAACGTCTGAAAGCACACCGGATGAAAGAACCATTGAAAACGTGATTGAATAGAGGCCACGGGAAAATGGCTTCCACCTTACCTGCCCCTGGTGACTGGTTAAATGGACATTAGTTTAACATCTACAAACAGTCTACCTAATCATTATATTTTCTCATTTGTAAGTATTATTAACATACTGGCTGTTTATTAATACTTATAAAGCACATTTTCTGCATGGCCATTTTCTACATCCCTAATCCAACCCAATACCTAAACTTAACAACTACCTTACTAAGTATTAATAAGCAGCAAATTAGAGGAGTTTGAGGCAAAAGTTGTAGTTAATGGTTTGTTTATATTGTTTAACACTTTTATTCAGCAAGGCAGCATCAAATTGATTAAAAGTGGCAGTAAAGACATTTATAATGTTACAAAAGATTTCTATGTTAAATAAATGATGATCTCTTGAACTTTCTATTCAAATTCTGAAAAATCGTATTTAAAATGTTATTTCAAATTGTAATAATATTTCATAATCGAACAGTTTTAAATGACTTATTTTGATTAAATAAATGCAGTCTTTCAAAGTAATTTAAAAATCTTAAAGGGTTACTCCACCCCAAAATGAAAATTTTGCCATCAGTGGTTCAACCGTAATTTTACGAAGCTACGAGAACACTTTTTGTATGCAAAGAAAACTAAAATAATGACTTAAAATTACGGCTGAACCACTGACTATTTTAACGATGTCTTTCATACTTTTCTGGGCCATGACAGTGTTAATGGGACAGTCACAAGCCTCCCGGTTTTCATCCAGAATTTGTGTTCTGAAGACTAACAAAGCTTTTACAGGTTTGGAACGACATGGGGGTAAGTGATTAATGACAAAATTTTCATTTCGGGCAGAGTAATCCTTTATTTATTTCATACATTTGACCAGTAGTGTATAATATAATAAAAAATAAAAATAATGAATGCTTGGACTGATGCACCATGACAATGTTTTTCAGTTAAACAAAGAAAATATTTGAATTCTTAAGATGTACTTTTTGCCTCAATAATGGAGCCTTGATGAAGTGCAACATAACTTACTTTCATATGATCATGGACACCTGAAAATGTGTAATTTGTGGGAAAATATCTGTGAGGAGAAGAACTGTGAAAATACAAATGTACAACGATCATTGAGATTCCTATCCGACCGGCATTAGATTTCTCAGAAGACCTCTGACTGAACAACAGATTGCGATTTCCTTTGTGATTTGTACAGCGGTTGTGTGAGAAAAACAGGCATTTGAAATTACACGTCTTGTGAAACACTTTATTTACTTGGCCTCTTCAGGGAGAACTAGGCCCTGAATCAAGTGTGAGCTATGATTGCTCTTTTGTTTACACATAATACAATGTTAACATGTTTAATTGGATCATCTGTTAATGAAACCAAACCAAAAAAAAAAAAAAAACGGGAAAAAAATTAAAAACCCGGAAAATACCTCCAACTCATTTACATTTAGGTACATTTACCAGAGCAGTTTTCTGAGTACAGAGAAGAGGTTCCTAAGCTTTTAAATATGAAGAGGACAAAAATCACTTGATTGATTGATCATTTTTACATCATTTTTTAATTAAATTCATCTATATTGTTTTTTTTTTTTTAAATCTCAACGCAAAAAAAAAGTTTTTTTTTTTTTCCCCCTTCTCTTGTGAAATAAAACAGACTCAGAAAGACATACCTTGCGTTCTTACTCCAAACGGAGGCAGGTAACTGCTGATCTTTGATAGCCGCTTGAAATTTGGATCAAGGAACATGGGGGCAGGTTTTGAAAACCTAAAACAATAAATAAAAGAAAGAGAGAAAACACAAGTTAAAACAAGCAAGCTAAACACTCCAAAGCCTGCGTGAGAAAAAGGGTGCGATTCTTTGATAACCGGTGGAATATCTCAAACGGTGGAATATTTGAAAGGATTATGAGGTTCGCGTTACCCATAATCCACTGGCTACCGGTCTGTTTATCAGTTAGTAAGAGGTGAGCACTGGAATGTCTAAGGAAGTCCAGCCTAAACTTGACCTTTCCTCAAAACAAACAGAGAGACTTATAAGGAGCTACAAGCTGCTCACTTACAGACATTAGACTACAATCCAACTACAATGAAGCTATTTAAAGAGGCAAAACGTTTTGAAATATACAACTGTGAGACGACAATTTATTTTTGCAATCAGAATATTTTTTGGCACAAAAACTGAGGATGCACCACATTTGTTCTGATCTGAAATGCTATTTTTACTTTTTTTTTTAAATGGACAAAAAGCAGCGTGCACTTGAAATGACCTACATTTAATTAGGCTATACTTACTGCAAATGTGAATGATGACAGACAGGTTCTATATTTATAGAAAAGAAGTTAAAAAGAAAAGAAACTGACCTGACTGAATGTATGACTCGGAGATCAAGGAACTGCTTTTCAATTTACAGGAATCATCTGAATAAATCGATTCATCTTCCAAAGCTACTTCCAAAGCTATTTAAGCAATATGACACTAGTTAAAGTGACATTATACTCAGTATCAGAGTGTCTGCAAGTAATATGACTAGATTCATTGATTATTCTTGCTCTGATGACATTGGGTTACAATGTTGCAAATTCTAGCAATTAAATAAAACACTTCCATTAAAATGCTCTAGAAAATAATCTAGAGTTAGTGCATTTATAAACTATATTCCTTGGCTGAATTTAATATTATTTACTATATTATTTATTAACAAAATATTTATTTTAATATTTGTTTTATTTAAAACAATTATTTATTTGTTAATTTTTTTAATTATTTTTTGGGCTGTCCTCGACTAAGGATTTTTCTGGTTGACTAGTAGTCATTCATCTTAAGCATTAGTCGACTAATCGCACGTTTATTAATAAACCATTTAAATCATTATAATGAGCCTTTAATTGCTTACATAGTGTATATGCGCTCAAGCACACGCATAAAGCTCGCACTGTCAGAAGTAATGATTATGAAAGTATCAGTGAAAAACAGTAAGGAGACCGCATTAACATTTTAATAACTTGATAACCTAGTGCTTTCTTTGTTTTCGGCTTAAGATGAAGTCGGTGACACGGACTCGTCATCTCCGCAGTAGTGGACGTGCCTGTATGTGATGTTTCATACAGATTACATAATCTTGAGAATATCTGTTTTCCATATTTCCAGACATTTCACTCTCAATAGATGTATTTTTGATGAGACCGAGATGGCAGAAACGCATCCTGTTTGCTTTCATTATTTTACAAAAGCACGTTTTGTTGTTATTGTGAGTGCACACAAATAAACGTAGAGTCTTTACAGATTGAAAAAGATGTATTGCTCTTATCTGTATGACCAAAAATGAGGGAGTATTTTAAGAGCAAGTGACCTCACCGGCGCCTCCATCTGTTCTGCAGTGAGCGCACTACTCTTCCTCACGCCGCACAGACACTTGAACAGCGCACATTTCTCAAGGTTAACATTAGATTGAGCGGCCATGTAAAGTTACTAATACTTACATATTTCAGATGATAAGTCATTTTTGAGGTCGATGAATGATCGGCGAGCGTTTGGATGTCCTGCATTACCACAAAGACCAGCTGTTAATGGTCTGTCCGTCACGGACTGCGTGACTTTGCCTGTGAATTTTTTATTTTATTTTTTTCTGCGACTAATAGACTAAAAAAAATTGGGTCGACCAAGCCTCTTCTAGTCAACTAACGATTAGTCGACTATTAGGGGGCAGCTCTAATTGTGACATCAGGTAAAATGACAATCGTAAATATGAAAATAATCATTTTACACAATAACTGTGAAACGATTACTCTATTGTAACTTAATGAGAGAAAAACCTCCAAGTAAAATGTCCAGAAGCATTACAGAAAATGTGCTTAACTGAAAAAAATTTCATTATCCAAAAATCTTACCGCTACTTCCTGGAAAAATCATGAAACTAGAAAAGCTTAGCTACTTTAAAATAGCTACAGTCATAAATTATGTGAAGTTAGAAGTTACTTTTAGTTACTCTCCAAAGCCGTTCCCTAAGAAAAACAAGAAGAGTATAAAAGGGAATATATGAAAAACTGATTATAATAGGTCTTGAGTACTTCTTTAAAAAAATGGCTTTATTGTTTAATGCTATAAAGCACCAATAGCTAACATGTCATGCAAACAATCATTAACACCGCCAGTGGAAAAACTCTCTCATTCCGTCCACAAATACCACCTGGCAAAGCTGTCGGAGAAACGCCTTGATTTCTGTCAACATCCTCCACCCAGCGTGCACCTGATACAACTATCCACGTCACAAACTATACCGAACGTTTCACTGGCTGACAAAACAACACCTGAACACTTCCGTCATGCCGTACGCAGCTGTCCGTCCCCTGGAGTAATGCACTAAATACACAGGTGGTCCGGTGTATCCGATTCTCACGGCCACAACCGCGACTCTGCGCTTCCTCACATCCCAACACTGTAAGTGAAGGTGACACACACTCCCGCGTTTCTCACTGCCTCAAACCTCCAAGCACGTAGACTTGTGAGAAAAGTATGTGAACCCTTCATAATTACTAGGAGTACAGCATACGCGAGTCCTAGACTATAATCAGATATTCATTTCATAATAATACCAATTTTAAAAGGGCCACATTTTCACAGAACAAATGTCGAGATGAAGCTTTTCAGAAGGTTTTAGCAGGTGCCTTTTAGAGATTGTGGCCAAAAATAGTTTCAAAAGTTATTAAATTACTAAAACTGCACTTGAAAATCAAACATGTTTAATCAGATTCTCACAAAATCATCTAATCTGAGCTGCCAAACAGATTTATTTTATATTTGACTGTATGTGAAAAATGTATAGTCATTGATGTTTGCTCAGAAAAAAAGTAAAATTATTAAACAGGACAAATTCTAATGTATGAAAAATAACAACAACAAAACACCTTAAAGGTGTATTCATTTGTTTATGCTTGAAACATCAAAAAATGTATTGATTCATTTAATTCTATTTATATCTATCCAAAGTACACCAATATCAAGGATCAAAGTTCAATTCAAATGAGATAAATAGAATTAATAAGTCTTTTGAGCTATGAAACCGTGGCCTCATACGCTAGTTATGACAGGATGTATGACTCGCATATATATATTTGGACACTGACACAATATTCATAATTTCAGCTCTGTATGCCACCAGTATAGAATTAAAATGAAACAATCAAGATGAAACTGAAGTGCAGAATTTAAGCTTTAATTCAAGGGGTAGAACAAAAATAAAACATAAAATGCTTAGGAATTACAACCATTTTCATACACAGACCCCCTATTTACAGAGGCTCAAATGTAATTGGCCAAATAAATCATGATTATATGATTATATTTGATTTGAGAATCCTTTGCTGGCAATGACTGCCTTAAGTCTGGAACTCATGGACATCACCAGAGACTGGGTTTCCTTGTTTGTGATGCTTTGCCAGGCCTTAACTGCAGCTGACTTCAGTTGTTGTTTGTGGGTCTTTCTGCCTTAAGTCGAGTTGAGATCATCACAGAATATTCCACTTTTACCTTCAAAAACTCCTGGGTTGCTTTTGCTGTATGTTTTGGGTCATTTCCAATTGTACTATGTAGCGCCGGCCCAATCAACTTTGCTGCATTTTGCTGAATCTGGGCAGAGAGTATATCCCTACACACTTCAGAATTCATCCGGCTGCTTCTGTCCTCGGTCTCCTCATCACTAAACACCAGTAACCCAGTGCCACTGGAAGCCATGCTCATGCATCACACTGCTCCATGTTTCACAGATGAGGTTGTATGCTTTGGATCATGAGCTGTTCCAAGCCTTCTCCATACTTTTATTTCCCCGTCATTCTGGTACAGGTTGATCTTAATTTCAGCTGTCCAAAGAATACTTCTCCAGAAGTGGTCTGGCTTTTTTAGATGTTTTTTTTAGAAGCCTAATCTGGCCTTGTTTGTACCTTGTGGTGAACCCTCTGTATTTGCTCTGGTGAAGTCTTCTCTTGATTGTAGACTTTGACAGCGACACGTCTGCCTCCTGGAGAGTGTTCTTCTCTTGGCTGGATGTTGTGAAAGGATATTTCTTTACCATGGAGAGAATTCTCTGATCATCCACCACTGTTGTCCTCCATGGACGTCCAGGCCTTTTTATGTTTCTGGGCTCACCAGTGCGTTCTTTTTTTTCCTCTACATACCAAACTGTTGATTTGGCCACTCCTAATGTTCCTGGTATCTCTCTGATGGATGTTTTGTTTTTGAAGTCTAACAATTATGTTTCACTTGTATGGAGAGCTCCTTTGGTCGCGTGATGTGGGTTCACAGCAACAGCTTCCAAATGCAAATGGCACACTTAGAATAAACTCCAGACCTTTTACCTGCTTAACTGATGTAGAAACAATGAAGGAATAGCCCACATCCGTCCATGAAATGGCTTTTGAGTCAATTGTCCAATTACGTATGGTCCCTTGAAAAAGGGATTCCTCTTAAATTATAATTATTATAATTCATATTAAATTTAATAAAAAAATCTAATTCATATTAATTTCCATTATTAGGGCTACATATTAAAGAGCTGTAATTCCTTAACCTTTCCTCCAATTGTGATGAGAATACCCTCAAATTAAAGATCAGAGTGTGCACTTTAAGCCCACATTCACTATATAACTGTAACTTGAATATGTTTTGGTCAGCAGGTAAAATAATAAAAATTGTGTCTCCAAATATATATGGACCTAGCTGTAAATGCATGTGTGCACGTGACTATTACTAGTTGGCTGAATTTTTGCTTTTATTCCCAGAGCTGTGGTCAGGCTGTAAACAGGTTCCCGGATCATGTTCATCAATGCATGTCAGATGCTAATTACATGGCTAAAAAAATGTTGTAGGTTTAGTGTCTCAACAAACACTGTAGATGTCATGGTCTATTTAATATTCCCATCTGACTCCACTTACACCAGAAAGGTTCAGTATCAAGACCAACCTGAGTCATGTGATCTGGCCCTGAGCCCCATTTATACACAACTCATCTCTATTTAAAGAGATAGCTCACCCAAATATAAAAACTCATGTCGTTTCAAACCTGCATGACTTTCATTCTTTTGTGGAAAATAAAGCTAGATATTCTGAAGAATGTTGGTAACCAAACGGTTTTATTTACTAATGACTTCAATTGTATGAAAAAACAAATACTGAGATATTTCTGAATCTTTATAAGAAATTATTTTGAAGAATGTTGGTACAAAATTGTACTTCCATTGCATGAACAAAATAAATAAACAAATATATATAAAAATATATATATTTAATCAATTCTTCTTTCATTATCTTTCACAGAAAAAAGTAAGTCATTCCGTTCTTCAAGGGTTGAACTGACATGAGTAAATGATGACATAATTTTCATATGAATGGTGGGTAATTTTGAAGCCATTGCAGTAAATTACGAATAATGCAGAATCTGCAAAATGTTAATTATTTTACCAAAATAAGAGGGATCATATAAAATGCATGTTAATGTTTATTTAGTACTGACCTGAATAAAATATTTCACAAAAAAGATGCTTACATTAGTCCACAAGAGAGCATAATAGTTGAATTTATATAAATGACCCGTTCAAAAGTTTACATCCCCTTGATTCTTAATACTGTGTTGTTACCTGAATGATCCACAGCTGTGTTTTTTTGTTTCGTGATAGTTGCTCATGAGTCCCTTGTTTGTCACAAACAGTTAAACTGCCTGCTGTTCTTCAGAAAAATCCTTCAGGGGCCACAAATTCTTTGGTTTTTCAGCATTTATGTGTATTTGAACCCTTTCCAACTATGACTATGATTTTGAGATCCATCTTTTCACACTGAGGACAACTGAGGGACTCATTTGCAATTATTACAGAAGGTTCAAAGCAGGGGGGGGGCTCCCAGGCTCTTAATGCATGAAAAAATCTTATTTTGCCTATTTTCTCTTTCTCCATTTAGTACTGCCCTTCAGAAGCTACAGAAGATTCTTACGTTTCCCAGAAGACAAAATAAGTTAAATTTACCCTGATCTTCAAATTTTGCCAGATTCTCCAAGATGTATGTAAACCTTTGGTTTCAACTGTATGTATGTTTGTACACACACACTTTGGGGAATTAAATTATATGATATACATTTTTTTAATAATTACTGATCATAATTTAATGAGAATTAGAAAACAAAGTCAAATGTCCAGACACATTACAGAAATGTGCTTAATAGCTATGGAAATAATGTCACAAATTTAAAATCTTAATTGTTCTAAAAACAAGCTATTAACTATGTATTTTGAATGTGTTTTGACGAGAACCAAAAACCAGAAAACAAATAAGGTAAACACACACTCAAATGTACGTATGTATGCATACCACAGTAAATAATAATAATAAAAGTGTGATTTTTAAAGGATTCCGATAATATAAGAATTAATAAGCTTCATAAACAGTGGTTTATATTAATCTCAGAGGCTCAGGCAGAACTTTTGCGGCTAAAGGAAAGCTTTGCGTGTCAGTCGTGTGAATCAGAAGCATGGGTTTCTCACGCACTGGGAGCCCAGAGCAGCACAACAGACCCAAAAAAAGATCTGCATCATTTGTGATGCCAGTGAGGCGCTCCTTGGACACATTTCTGAAACATGCCTTAAATCAACACATAAGGGATAAAGAGCATTCACGGCGGGGAATCTTCTCAGACACTGAATTATTTAAAAGAGAAAGGAAATGTTTTTCTATGCTCCTCTCAAGAGCATTGCATCCTCACTGTGCAATGGGTTTAAGACAAACTATACAGCACACATGAAGTGATGCACAATTCTAAAAAAAACAAGGTCAAGTCTTATGTAGCCCACAAAACTGTGATAACTGTTCTTTTCCTTTCTACTGTATGTTGTCACCTTCTGAAAAATGGATAAATACACAAAAACAGAATAAAACTCCAAAGCTGGAAAAAACTAGTTAGAAATCGCATTCCTGGTTACCAGTATAAGATTGTTTTGTGCACTTTCATCTGGTCAAGATGATGTATCTGCAACAGTAACCAGCTTGCCAGTCAATGACCAGCAATGCTTGTACAGAACCGAGAACCGAAATCTTGTAATTTCTCTTTGTAATCTTGCAAAATCTTTGTACTTTTACATTCCTGGTCTTAAGTTGAATGTCATTCGTCTAAATCTAAATGACTTATCTAAACTGCAGGCCTGTAAATAGCAGAAGAATGAGCTGATTGCCTGCATGCACATTTACAAATATGAAATTGTGAACTTCCATTATTTCACAATGCACGATGAGATCAGCTTACTTTGGATAGATTGAAGTCATCTTGGCCTCTGCGTAACCCGGTTTACACTCGCCTTTACTGAGATTACCATATTTATACTGCAGCTCCAGAGGCCTGCGAACCAAAGACAGAAGAAGATCCTTTTCATTAGGTGTCCTAGCAGAGTAATCACAAGTGTAGAAAAGCACATTACTGGCATGTTCCACTAGCGGTTCACAGAGTCACAATACATGTCTTCATTTTCAACACTTTCAACACATATTTACTGCTTTATCGCTTCAAATCTAACAAACATCCTTTTGCAAAATGTGCTTTTGCATGAGCTGTTTTCTATATAATGCATGCTTAAGTGTATGTTTTTTTGGTGAAAGAAATTAAAACTTTTATTTCAGCAATGCATTACATTGATCACAAAATTATGAAGCAGCACGACTGTTTACAACATTAATAATAAGAAATGTTTCTTGAGCAGCAAATCAGCATATTAGAATGATTTCTGAAGGACCATGTGAGACACATGATACTGAAAATTCAGCTTTGATCAAACAAATAAATTACACTTTACAATATATTCACTCATCTTAAATTATAATGGCACTTAAAAATACAGTTTTTCTTGATTTTATGATCAAATAAATGCAGCCGTTTCTTCTCAATGCAATTTTTCAATAGTAGTGTAGCATTAAAATTCACCTTAAATTATTCTAACCAACAATACAGATTTTGTTCGAAATATGGCTGCAAGTTAAAAGAACGATCCTAATAAATTCTTAATAAATATGTGGAGTAATTTAAAATGCCCCAGACCGTACTGATTTCAGTTTGATTGATTTAAATGTTACGATTATGGAAGTTCATTCATTCTCAAGCAGATTAACATGCCTAAATGCTTTGGGGTCTGGAGAGAGGGGAAAGCAGCTGTGTCGAGCTCACGGTGCCCAGAGGATGTACAATGATGTACAAGGCTGCTCAATGAGATGACAACTTGTGTGAGGAGTAGTTTATTTTATATAAGCGCCAGTATAAACCCACTAATTCACAGGCCGGCAAATGGAAACTTTCTAGTAAGTTTACATCATACTGTGAGTGCTGGACATATAAAGATGACCTGTTGACAGTGCCATTTATACAGGTGGCCGTTAATGGTAATAAAAGAGGTCGAGCCATGTTTTATTTTGGGTAAACGGACCTCCCATACAGATACAGTCAGGACTGTTAAATCAGACAAGGCTGGGTGAGAGCCAAGAGATCATTCATTAGAAATGCTTTAGGGCACCATTAATTATCCTTCCAAAGTAAAGCTCAAATAAACAACAAGCCGAGTTATAAAGAGAGACAAATTGCTGGACAGTACAGGCCAAAGTGAACTCACACATACATGCACACTCTGAAATTCTGTTACGAAACCTAGTGAGCAGTCTTGCCCTACATAGCCAGCTGCCTTCGAAGGCAACATCCCAACTGAAAAAAAAAAAAAAAAAGAAATTCTGTCATACAAACATGAAAATTCATGAAAGATTTGACTCCAACAGAGCATTACATTTTGGGTGAAGAAGTCCAGTTTAATTAGACTGAACGATTTTTGACAATAGTTAAAAGATTAGATATTAGAGTAATTTATATATAGAAATAGATTATTCCTAGTTCTAATGTACGTTAAAAACATAGAGGCTTGTATTACTTGGTCACCTGAACTCCAATAATGGTTATGTGAAATATTAAACCAAAGGACTCTTATACATATCGTGGGGTAACTAGTGATGCATCAACATCACATCAACATCAATTAAATTGCACAAATGGCTGTTTTGATCAAGTTTTTAATAATTATGTTTCTATTCAATAATAATTGAGATTCTATTTTAAATCTTTATTCAAATATTAACCTTTAAACTGTGGCAGCAATATAAACTTAAGAAGCATAACAATGTTATACAAGTTTTGGGTGAAGTAGTTTTATTTTTATGAATTATAAAAACCAATTGATTTTTTTTCCAGCAGACTTGTTGCTAAAAATATGCAAAATATGTGATCTTACCTTAACATTTGCCTAAAATGTAAAGTATTTTAGAAGGCAGCATAACTGTTCTAACCTTTAGTGCAGTGATGAATGCATATTGAAATGCTGCCTATGTAGACAACTCACTAGGTTTTGGAACAGAACCTCATACTCACACAGAACTGTGACCCTCAGCAATGTGTTACTTACAGTTTTCTGTTAAGCTTGGTAAGGAATCCCTGCTTGTCGTATTCTAAAGAGAGAAGAAATACAAGAAATCAACAGAGCTTATGTCCCTGAAAGAGAAAGAAGAGAGAGATGCAGTGTGTTATTGTCACTGTGCCAGCAGGAAGGGATGGAAATATTTCAGCAGAGAAGTATATTGTTGAGAGAACAGGTTATAAAGAAAGAGATTATTATTGTAGTTACACAGAAAGAAATGTGAGAGGCCGATTACTGTTTATAGACCGACATGGGTAGTATACATGTGACAGTCAGCAGCACAAAAACAATAAACTAAACAAAATTTAATATGGCTGTTCAGTTAAATGGCATTCAATGGCTACCAGCATTGACTCTGAACAGCCAGGAAGGAAAATACTGAAACATACTCTATGCAAAAAGAGAAAATACAAACACTGCAGAGTACAAGTGATTACACAATGCAAGTACACATAGCTTTCTCACTTTAGTGAACTATTAATTTTAAAAGGAATTGATGAATGTGTTTATAGTTATGTACCTATAGCTAACTACATGAGGAATGTGTGCTTGCAATGCATTAATCAAGCATTTGCATGTTTTGGCCAAACATTTCACAAACTTGAGATGAAACTATGTGCAGTTGCAATAAGGACATGAAATACTGATTGGTGAAAAAAAAAAGAAAAAAAAAAAAAAAAAAAAAAAAAAAAAAAGAGTGTGAGAAAAGGGATACGACTAGCACAGTGTGAGTTAATCTTAGCTATAATCTTAGCTATAAAAGACAGAAGAGTATTTGATTAAAGAATGACAAGGATGACATAAACACACATCCTTATCCTTATGCAAGCTGATAAACTCAATTAAGATTAAATATAATGTTTATGAAATCATAAAAAGAGGACTGGCTGCTACCAAGTAAGATCAACAAACATATCACTGCTCTAAGTGCCAGGCAACATTAGACTGCATAGTTCAATAAACCGAGTAATAAAGGTTTAGAACCCACAAAGTCCAATTTGATGTTACATGTTTAACACAGAAGGATATTACAGAGATGTGTTACTTCCTGACAAAAGATAAACATACAAAGAAAGAACCGTTAAAATAGGTCAAGACATATTTTTGGCATATCTCAAGCTGAAAGAAAGAAAGAAAGAAAGATTCCGGTACAGACGTGTGTTCTGGGCGCTGCATTAGTGCTGTTGGTAGCAGTGATGTTGCATTAGAAGTCGCAGGAGCTGCAGCAGGTGTTAGTCATAGCAGAAATCACTGCGCAGGGAGTCTTACAAACATCACAGTGCTTCTGTCAGATACCTGCCACCTGTTATCACTGCCTACCTCCAGAAATCTTCTGGGTCAAATGCAGCTTAAGCTCCACTGACAACATCTGTGACATGCTGCTACGCCTTTGAAATGGAGGAATAGCTGCAAGATTGAAATGTTTACATTGTTTAATAAAAACATTTTTATAACAGCGTTATAAAAACAAATAACGCTGTTATAAAACTGTTTTAGAAACACTAAGAAAGTATTTGCAGGTCATGGATATTGTTGCCAGTCTCTTGTCACTTTAACAGACTGATAAGCTCTTCTTGCACAACACATATATCTGCACAGTTTTGTTTTATTTAACTGGTTTGCACCCTGCCATGTGCCTTATGCCACTTTATCTATCTCCTTCTTAATTTTTCTTTATGTCCTCATTTGCATATCTGTATAGTTGTATGTACATATGTTTAAACTGTATTTATCTGTATTTGAACGTCTACTGTCAGTGTTTAATGTTAACTGTATGCACCAAGGGTCTGAGAGTAACGTCATTTCAATTCTCTGTATGTATGGGCTGTACATGTGGAAGAATTGACAATAAAGCTTGAACTTGACTTGATAGACCTACAGTTGCATCTTGCTGGAAAATTCACTTGTTACCATTTTAATCATTTAAAAGTCAGTATCATTATCAGTACATTATCCCCTATATCAACATTATTATTAGTAGTAGCAGTAATACCTAGATTTTCTAGATTATAATATAGATTTTAATATGGGAAGGACTGGACTGGTATTAATAGATAACTCCATATTAATAGATCAATGTTTAGTACAGCGTATTAGTCATTCAAGGTTTATGACTTTTTAATAGCGTTCAGAAGTTTTTCACCAGTGCTTGATATGGAAAAAAATCTGCAAAGCATAAAAATATAAATCTTTATTAACGTCATCATTTGGTCAGGCAGAAGCACGACAGATGTCTTCGTACTGAATGTGCAAGAAAAATTCTGCTTAAATATTAGAAATGCAATGGTGAAGCTTCATAATGTTGGGAGACCAAATGTGCAATTTAGTGATTTCATTATTTTTGTATATTAATTTAAACTTCTTGTATTTTGAACAGTGTTGAATGCTTGAGAAAACAAACATTTGTCTCAAACCTGCATTGTTACATATACAATTTTATAGAGTTACACAAACTTAAAAGTTCGGGGTGAATAAAATGGATACTTTTATTCAGCAAAGATGCATTAAATTGATCAAAGATTAAAGTAAAGACATTTATAACGTTACATAAGATTTCTATTCATCAAAGAATCCTGAGAAAAATGTCTCACAGTTTCCAGAAAAACATGAAGCAGCAAAACTGCTTTCAACATTGATCTCCCTTAATAACGAAATTATGCAGATGAATCTCCCAACATTACTGTAGAATCAGTATATGGTAAACCTCTACCTGAAGCTACTACACGTCCCGCGTAGAGTAACCTATCCAAATCAGCCTCTGAAACACAAGAGTGTGAGTTCAGCATACAGAAGGCATGTCATCACCTCTGTTTGAGTGAGATCTGATGCTTTTAGTGTCTCTGTAAACAGTGTTGAACAGCAGCACCCGGACTAGAGCGATGACAGAAAAACAAGGCTGTGAATTCACTCAACATCTGATACACTGGTTAGCAGATCAGACAACAAATACAACACTCATACTGCATAATGCAACTAAACCAAACAAACAGACCTGCGGAGGGTGCAGTACAGCACACACTGTTACAAACAACGCATTCTTTTATATGTACGAGAGAAACTGGACAACAAGCATACGTTCTGCAGTTCCTGAAAAACTATGAGAAATGCTGCAATGCATACATTTAACAACTAACCAGCTAATAAACCAATTTAGCGACTGCAGCATGATTTACAACACTGGTTAAACACAATTGACTGAATCTTAAAATGATCTTGAAACACTTCTGCCTAAATACTTAGGCAGAAATTAGTTTTGTAGCCACAGAAATGCTTAAAAGAACAGTACACCAAACAGGAAAATTTGCTGAACATTTACTCACCCTCAGGTCATACAAGTTGTAGATGAGTTAGCCTGTTCATCAAAACAGATTTGGAGAAATGTAGCATTGCATCACTTGCTCACCAATGGCTCCTCTGCAGTGAATGGGTGCCGTCAGAATGAGAGTCCAAACAGCTGATAAAAACATCACAATAATACACACCACTCCAGTCCATCAATTAACATCTTGTGAAGAGAAAAGCTGCATGTTTGTAAGAAACAAATCTATAATAAACATAATTTTAACTTAAAATCATTGCTTCCAGCTAAAATACAAGTCCTCTATCCATAATAGAGCTTTCTCCAGTGAAGAAGTCATTTTGTCTGAATCAGGAAAATCTGCACAGATCAAGCACCGTTTACAAGCGTAAACAGTCCAAAACAGCTCTAAACAAATATGTGGGTGGATTTTAATATGAGAGACAACTGAGACAACTTTTCCACCAGGGGGAGAGTTATCATCAATTATGAACTCATATTTTGTCCAGAAGCGACAGTTTAAAAGTTAAAAAATCTTGATGGACTTGTTTCTTACAAACACGCATGTTTTCACTTAGCAAGATGTTAACTGATGGGCTGGAGTGGTGTGGATTATTGTGATGTTATTATCAGCTGTTTGGACTCTCATTCTGACGGCACCCATTCACTGCAGAGCATCCAATGGTGAGCGAGTGATGGAATGCTAATCTCATCTACATCTTTGAAAGCCTGAGGTTGAGGGTGATTTTGTTTTGGTTGAACTATCGTTTATGCATTTCTATACCTAAAAAAAGAATCCTGAAAAATGTTTGATTTGACAATTATTTGAAAAATATGGAAAACAGTAATAATCAAGAATGCGTTCAAACATTTGACCTGCAGAGTTGGTGATTGACAAACGACAGAAAAACAGGGTTGATAAACAGGGATACTTCACTGGATCATCGGTTTTATTTGTTGGACTCTGACTCTGTAAAACAGACAATTGTACCAGACATCTCTAATAAAACATCAAGGCTAAATTGATTTCTGGTTTACAGTCAAGAGTTTCTGCCAGGTGGACTTTGGAGGGAACCAAGAATATTCAGAGACACACCATATCTGTATAAGGAATGTGCAAAATGCCGCAGTGCTAGAAAAGTCTGTGTGCGACTGTGAACAGAAAAAAGCTGATTTTCTGTTCTTGCACTTACATGATTATGAATTACACTAGTTACACAGTAAGCAATATGGTAGCATTTTGTGGTTCAATTTTAGAGTGACGCAGCCTGGCTGGTGAACGAGAAAAAGTCCTGAAGCTTTTGTCTGTTGTATGTGCCAAAAAGCAAAATGCAGCAAAATTACTAACAAATGCTGATCAGACTTCGATAAAGAGATCATTCCCGGTTCCAATGTACGTTAAAACACAGAGGCTTGTATTATTTGTCATTACTTTGCAACCTGAACTCCGTAAATGATTATATGAAACAAATAATGTGTTACACATGGTAACATTTACTAGTTTGATATGTGAAAAACAAGGTGTAATGACTGAATTAAGACTACACCAACTACAGTCATTTTTAGTCTCTTTAATGTAATAACTGCATATTTTCACCTCTGCATGTAAACGTTTTAGTATCTAGAACAACTGATTCATATTTCCATTGTTTCATTATCACAAACATGAAAGATATCTACTCTTTAACCATAAATCAGTTTATAATACATGACAATATACACTAACGTTCAAAAGTTCGCGGTCAGTAAGATTTTTTTTTTTTAAATAAAGATACTTTTATTAAGCAAGAATCCATTAAATCTTTTAAAAGTGACAGTACAGATATTTATAATGTTACAAAAGATTTCTCTTTCAAAAAAATGCTGCTCTTCTGACCTTTCTATTCATCAAAGAATCCTTAAAAAATGCACCACAGTATGAAGCAGCATAACGGTTTTCAACACCATAATGAATGAAGGATCATGTGACACTGAAGACTGGAGTAATGATGCTGAAAATTCAGCTTTGCATTACAGAAATAAATTACATTTTACAATATATTACAATTGAAAATAATATTTCACAAAACTGTATTAATTTAACAAATAAATGCAGCGTTGGTGAGCATTAGAGACTTCCTTTGAAATAATTCACCACAAAGGGTGGTGTTGGCGCAGTGGATAAGACACATGCCTTTGGTGTGAGAGACCCGGGTTCGAATCCACTGTGAGACACCAATGTGTCCCTGAGCAAGACACTTAACCCCTAGTTGCTCCAGAGGCGTGCGACCTCTGACCTATAGCAATTGTAAGTCGCTTTGAATAAAAGCATCAGCTAAATGAATAAAATGAAAAAATGATAATTAAAATAAAAAAATACTGACCTCAAAGCTTTACAGTTCTAGGACTCAGATGTATAATGAATTCCCTTATTAACTGCATTAGTTTTTGAGGTGAAGATGATATCAGATACCACAGCTTCTATTTTTATCTTGTGACATGCGATCATGGTGGTGCTGTGTTACACATGTCAAACTAGACCGTATCACCCAACAGCCTTAATTTCAGGCATTACGTATCGTGGGGAAAACCAGATCTAGAGAAGCTAAAGTTGTGACAGTTCACTTTTTATAAAAAAAGAAAAATCTGTTATGTAATGAAACAAAAAGCAATTTCAGAGAGCCTTGCCGTTGAACGTTTACTCTGAATGACACCACACATAAGGGAATTCATGTGCTTGACTGACTAGAGCTAGAAAACTGCATTGTGCTGATTCATTCTGTACTGACCACTGCTCTATATAATCATTATGATTCATTTAAAGGCATGTGCATTGGAAGTTCTCCTTTTGTGTTCCACGTAAGAAAATAGTCATGTATACTCACGAGATTTCTGGACTGGGCTCCGTAGGTGCAGTCTGCCAGACGAATAGTAGAGGAATATCAGTACCATGATGGGACAAATTAAAAACATGAAGCTCCGTGTGGACTTCATCCTGATCATCTCATACGAAGCTTCATCTGGTCTGAGTCACCTGAAAACACAAGCACGCAACACACTGATCAATCACGGTGCTTTCGCAAGATAAACATCAACTTGTTCAATAACCTGTCTGCACTCCTCACTCACAATGTTCTTATTATCACCTCTGTTATTTTGCACATTTAAAATACGCAACTTACATACCTCACTGTATAATGCACCTTCTGATTATACTTCCTTGCAACCTAAGTTGTATGTACAGTCATTTGCACTGAGCTAGTCTCTCCCTTTCTACCTCATAACTTGCACTATATGTCATAAAACTTAATGTATACACATATTTTTTATATACTTTGTTATTTGCACTTCTGGTTAGATGCATTTCATTGGCTCTGTACTTGTACTCTGCACAGTGACAATAAAGTTGAATCTAATCTAACTTCATAAACTGATGTTTGGTCTTTCAATTCATGAAACCTAAACTGGTATTTATTTAAATGGCTTAAAACAAATAGTAAAATGTTAGGTAACATGACTGATGAGTTCAACATGGGTCAGCAACAACAGAGATGTGTTACTTTTATGCGGATATGTTCAGAACATGCAGTGACAGACCTAACCACAGTTTCTACCAAACCACCCTAGTTACTACAATTAGAAATTACTTTGAACCTTTAAAATCATTTTGATGATGTAAGCAAATATTCTGGAAGCTGTTTATAAGCTGGTGACATGCAACTGTTTCTGTAAGAAGTTATATCTACCTGATTTGTTTACCATGTGGTCTGTCATACTAATAAAATAAAACCAGTTAATTCAGATGTTTTGTTATATAATCTAAAACTAGACTTCCTTTGGCTGATTATAATATGATTTTATAATATAATATAATACTGGATCGTTTTCAACACATGGCTCCCAATAGGTTAAAACCCCATGTTTGCAAATGTTTTTATTAAGTGACTACCCTTACAAAGATGTACTGTAGCAATATCACGATTCAGTGATGGTACCAGGTACCCCTAGTTAATAAAACACCTGCTGGGACTTCTATCATAATATAGATCCCTAAAGGGAATTTTCACATACATTTACATATATTTTTGTTATAATATAATTTTATATATTATAACATAATATAATAAACTATAACTGGATAATATATTTTAACATAATACAAATTTACATAAAATAACAACTAGGTTGAACTCAAATGATTATATGAAACAAAAAATGTGTTACACATGGTAACATTTACTAGTTTGATATGTGAAAAACAAGGTGTAATGACTGAATTAAGACTACACCAACTACAGTCATTTTTAGTCTCTTTAATGTAATAACTGCATATTTTCACCTCTGCATGTAAAAGTTTTAGTATCTAGGACAACTGATTCATATTTCCATTGTTTCATTATCACAAACATGAAAGATATCTACTCTTTAACCATAAATCAGTTTATAATACATGACAATATACACTAACGTTCAAAAGTTCGGGGTCAGTAAGATTTTTTTATTTAAAGAAAGATACTTTTATTAAGCAAGAATCCATTAAATCTTTTAAAAGTGACAGTACTGATATTTATAATGTTACAAAAGATTTCTCTTTCAAAAAAATGCTGCTCTTCTGACCTTTCTATTCATCAAAGAATCCTTAAAAAATATCATCTAAAACTAGGCTTCATTTGGCTGATTATAATATCATTTTATAATATAATACTGGATCTTTTTCAACACATGGCTCCCAATAGGTTAAAAGTTCAGTGTTACAAATTTACATAAAATAACAACTGGATCTTTTCTGAAGCATAACTTCTAAAAGGACAAAACAGCACGGGCATGGTACTCCATTGCTAACGTTAAATGTCCAAAAATAGCATCACCACAGTACTTTTGTTCATTTGTTTGGTATCAAATTAAATACAATTAGTTCAATGTTTCAAAAAGACCAAACTCCAAGACTTCTTTTAACAACTAGTGAAGGTTTTTAACGATTCAGAAACTCGGTGGAGCCTGGTAACCAATGGAAACTGCTCGGCTCCCGGTCGCTGTATGCTACATAACGGTAACAGATACATCCAGTTAGCGCTTTAGCTAAACCTCAAAACCACCAAACACATATTCCTCTCGGCCCACCGACTCGTGTCAATTATATGAGCTACACAACCACACGGTCAACGTACACACTGCGTTAATAAGAACCGGTCCACAGCCGTTACGAGAGACAAAATGTCAACAAAACGTTTAGCGCGTGTCAGTGTGCGAGAGGCTAACTGTCCTCCTACCTCACAGAAACCGAGCGATGAGGTAAACATCTCCATAAACACACCGTTGTCGCACACGTCTGTCGTTACAGCTCTTCTGGTGGAACAGGAAAAACATGTCTTTTATATCTCAGCTCCTCTTATCAACTCGGTTCCCCGGGTGAGCGAAGTGAAGAGAAGAGAAAACAAAGATCATCCCGTAAAGGTAAGGTTGAGGAGGAAGGACGAGGGTATCTTCTATCTGGCCTGCGCGCGCGCACACCATCCAGGCCCATCATACTCCACTACTATACACACACACACACACACACACACACACATAGCTGAGAGAACACACCGTGTTGTGTTGCTTGAGATAGGCTATGTGTTATACGTATTAGTCTACTGTTACTAAAGGTAAGAACAATAACAATAACTAACTGACAATTACCAAAATACAATGCCATTACAGTGGTATTCTGGAAATTCACCATTGAGGAACTTGAGGACCATGCCAATATGATAATCATGCACTATACCATAAATATAGCCTATCACAGTTCTTTATTGCACTATGAATCACTCAGTTGTATTGGGCTGTTACCACTACATGTTTAAAAGTCATTTGTTATCAGTCTTGTTGTGATCTATGATCATTTTCTGATTTCAGTGTTAAAAATAGAACAAAATCTAAATCCATCTACTTGTATACATAGCTATTTATATACTTTGTAGGTCAAAGGATAGTAAGAAAGAGGCACAGATATTACTACCTAAATTAATACAAATGTTTTTCAGCTCTTTTCAGGGGAAAAATCCCTTATGATGTCAGTAAAGTCCAATTTACAGGGAAGTTAAGTTAATTCTCAGTGGAAGTGCACATGAGATCATTTAGTCTTTGTTGCCTCGTAATTGTCTGTTCAAATCCAAGGACAGTTCAGAAACAGTCTTATCCGCAGGATAATGGAAGTGCACTTCACAATAACACAATGCTCTGTCTGTTCTCACATCTATCAGCACAGGAAACACAATTAAACTGAACTATTTTGTTTGCATTATTCTTATTTTAAAGTCAATTTGAAAAAAAAAAAATTTAAATCTTCGAAATGAATAAATTGAATGCAAATACAATAAAATAAAATAAAATAAAATGCATGCAAAGAAAAACAGATTCTATATTGTAAAAACTGAATTAACCTGTTTCCCATATCTCATCTTGCATGCATAACAAAGACGTTTTTGTTGCTTTGGTGATAATTAAAGGTGCTGCATTTATTTATTGTGGCACCACACAAATGACAGAGGCCTTGACTAAACTAATGACTGGTATGTGTGTCTCTTAGATAAATGCATGTTTGATATTATAAGTGATTCATAAAGATTTCCTGTTAACATGTTGTGAAAGGTGGGCAGAGCTTGTAGGCTGCTGTATATGCAAATCTCTGAACACACATTTCAGACACACTTTGATCTCTGAGCACTGATCTCATGCTAATTTGGGTCATCATAAGTTCAGTTTGTGAGTCAGATCTCTATGACCCTCTTTATAAATTAAAGATCACTTACCTTTATGTTTCCTGTTACAGACGGATCAGCAAACTTTGCGCTTCAGCATTACATCAAAACGTTTTTTCTAAAAACATGACTAGACCTTTTGTTAACAATTGGCATGAAGAGGCTTTAAATAAGGGCGTCACTTCACAAAGAGACAACAATACTTCAGACAGTGTTGGCCGGCTTCCCTTCGCAATCCTTCTCGTTTCCCAAGAGTTGAGGTTTTGCAATCATGAATAAACATTCATAAATTGATCTTAACTTTTAAGTTCTACTTTTAATAGGGGAACTAATGTTAGTGTAACAGAACTAACAGAAGTAGTAGAATTTTTGAGTGAAAGGTCAAAACTTGGGGTATTTAACAACAGACAAACTCCTAACAATATGAAAAATACAAACACAAATACATTTTAATGCTTCGTGTTTATTCTCAAGGAGTGATACTTCACAAGGTTTCTCCAATGCAGGACTGAAAGTCTTTCAGTAGTGTGGTCTCTTCAGGTCCATATCTGTTTTGAGGAGATCTGGAGCAGGAACGATTCCCTTTCGTACCCCTCTTCGATGAGGATTCTGGGATGGGTGACTGGGATTGACGGCCGTGGCTTGGACTGGTTTGGTAAGAACGCATAGATCTGGTTCCATTTTTAAAACGATTCACCTCCTGAATTAAAAAGATTCATAAAATGATTCTGAAATGAAGACGCAGAAGATGACCTACAAGAAGAAACGGCCTAAGGTCTTACTTGACGCAAAACAGTGTTTGCGGTCAAACTGTCAGGAGAAACATCTGACTGTCTGCAGGTTGGACAAACATGTCTGTCAGACTCCAGCAAACACGTTCTGATACCTGACACCAAAAGATTGTCAGAAACAGCCTGTTTGTTTCTGACTGATGTCTGTTTGATCAGACACTCACATTCATCACAGTAGCTGCTCCTGCAGCAGGGAATCATCACAGCATCAGTCAGCAGATCCTTACAGATCAGACACAGCAGCACAGCAGGAACCGGATCACATGAGGATGGGGATGAAGGGTTATTCTGGGGTGAGAAGGGCGGCTTCTCTTTCTTCCCAGTCGCATAGGCATCACTACTCCGATCAAACACATGATTCATACACAAGACTTGAACAAACACTAGAACCTGCCGCAAGACCAAGTACAGTAAACTCACGCATCCAGAACGGAAATGACGTATTTCCCACTGCTGTCCATCATGACTCCCTTTCTGTCCGGATCATCCACCTCCAGCAGGAAACTACGAGGAATCCCTGCGCATTTCCGTATGTGCTTATGAGGAGCACAGCTTTTGTCCTGTGAATTCATGAATGACATTCAAACTCTTAGACAGACTAACGGGGAAACGAGCTCAAGTTCACAGCAGCTGTGATCTCTCAAAGCCCAGTTACCACATTGCTCGGGCAGTTTTTAATGTGATGTCCAGGAATCCTGCAGCGGAAGCAGATGTAGTTTGGTGGAAGCAGTCCGACCAGCTTCATCGCATCACTGATGAATGTCAGAATCATGAGCATCTCTCGTATATCACAGATTCATTCGCTGTCAATGTCTGAACACTCACCTGCTGGAATAATAGCACAGACTGGACTGGTACATCACAGCTTTGAGTTTGTCCTCCTCTGATGCATTTGCCTCAGCCAGATTCTCAGTCTGTTTCACAGGCATTTGCATCTTTTAATGTTTAGCACTGAGACACTCAAACCTCCTGGAAGAAGCTGCTTGTGTGTCATTGTGGCTTCACAATACATGGTGTTTTGATGTTCAGCTCTTATTGTCTTCATTATGACACTTCATATGCAAGCACTGAAGTTCATTATTAGTGTATTTCTCTTTGATTTCAATACCTTCAGAAGCAGATCCAGTGAAACTGGTGAAGAATCACCAATCTGCTGCTGAAAAACACATGAACACAAGAGGAGTTTTACCTCTGTGACGAGACACAAGGCTTATTTAGGACAATAGTGAGGTCAGTCACAGAGTTTGGAGACCAGAAACATGAACAAGACACTCAGAGACATAAATGAGACGCTCATCTACAGAAACCCACTCAGAATGAAGACCCACAGCCTTGACCGTCAGGGAATTGATAATAGTTTTGTTTAATTGCAGTAATCATACAGCAAATGTGGTTATTCATACATAAAATGTAAGATAAAATTGTACAAAAGTGCATATAGATTGAAAATATTATTACCTTTGATTCAAAACAAGTAAACAAATGGCTTGTCCTGACAGTTTGATCTAAAACTGAGTAACTTTATAAAGCTTAGCAAACGTGGCTATCTGTAATATACTAGAGGAGACAGCTGACGATGTTCCATATGTTACAGTATAAGAATAACCATAGGAATCAAATATTCGACGCATTGGTTTTCATGTTTAATTAACTCTCTTTTCAAACACTTTTCTACATACTGTTTGTGAAGATCCACATGATGGTTCAGGCCGATTACTGCAAAACCAAACAGCAAAGAGTTCACATGATTAAAACACCAATGACAGACTGATGATTCTTCATATGACATCTAAATAATAACAGTTGTGTTCATATCACGTGACTTACTTGACAGATCTTGTGTTTGTGGATTTGAGGCCAACAGCAGGGATTCGTCTGATAATGACTGATGTGTTGTTGGGAATGAGAGCTTCATCATCAGTGTATTCTGACAGCAATAAAACCTTTAGCTTCACTCCCACAGTATTATTTGAGTGCCATTAAATATATCAAAATAGCTAAATATTACTGACTCCATATCATGGGAACATACACTAGTACAGCAGCAGATTCATAAAATATAACAGTTTACTGAACATAAAAGCATTGTGTTCTACATGTTTAGTTTAGTTTGAGGAGCTGAACTCACCTTCATTGGTTTGCTCGCTGCTGATCTTTAGGTCACAGAGCTTCAGTCTCTCTCGTCTCATGATTTGTTGTTTTAATTCTCTCACAGTGATGTGAACTCCTTCAAACGGGATCGTGTCGTGACTGAGTTTACTTCGAAACTGATAATGAACACAAGGCATGGTGACACGTTCAGATTTCACCACACAAACCAAAACTGGTCTAAACGACCACAATCGCGAAGGGAAAATCCAACGATCAATAGATTAACTCAGCTATCAGCTCAATAATCATATCTATGGATGAGAGTCAGGGTTACAGAAAACAACAACAGAACGTTGCCATGGATACGAAATGACGCGAAACTCGTGACATCCAGCAAACATCTCTTCCGTTTTGAAATATTTCTTAAATTTAATTTTCACCTTCTATTCATATAATCAAAGAAAATCCGTCCCCCACACCGCTTATTAAAGAGGATTTCTGCAAAGTAATGTGTAAAAAAAATACGTTTTAAAAATTAGTATACGTTTGTGCTATGCATTGCCCAGGAAAGACAACTGAACTAAATTAACATTTTATCAGTCAATTAAATAAACAGTAATAACCTATTACTGAAAGATTGTCACTGCATTTTAATCCATAAATTAAACGGGATTTTGTTCATTTTTTGCTGATGCATTATCCCTTTAATTGACTTTTATGCTGTGTGATGATTTTCTTTTCTTCAGAATTGCATGAAAAATAATATTTTAGTTTGTTCTGAAAAATTTAAATGGTGTGTTACAAATACATCAATGTCTATTTATATATCCATTGTGCCAGCTTTATGCTGGTGGTAACCTCAACACTGCTTTGTGGTTTTATAAGACAGAAGATACAAACATTATAGAATTATGAACAGAGAAATAAAATGCAATACATTATTGCATAATAACTAGATTTACTTACTGTTGTTTAATGCAGTAAATGTTGAATATGGATGAAAAAAGACACCCCAGTATAAGAAACATGTCAGCTCACATCTTTTACTGATGCACATTAATGATTTTTACAAAATACATGTATGGAAGTCCTAGAGCCTCTGCATTCAGAAGTGCAGTGAGAACGAGGCTCATGTTTGAAAGCAACACGAGAGGCAGAAGAAACGTGCCAAAAGCTTAAGATTTCTTAAATTAACTACATACAACTCTATCTCACAGTATATGAACATTACACGTGTATTATAAAACAAAGCAATAAAATAGGCTTCTTGATAGAAAAAATCTTTTATAATTTTCTTTTTTTTTTTTTATAGTGAAGATTAGCCCTATCTATCTATTGAACAACTGAAGGACTGCAACAACCTTCCTTCCTTCAAATGCTGTCGGCTAGACAGTCCAAACAACGGCCTCCTCAGAAGTGCATTTCGGTCTCTAGAGCTTGGCTACTGCAAGGACAAAGATGACAATTCATAAAAGTACAGCTGAGAAGAGCAAAAATAGCTTATTAAAACCGTAGGGTTTCTGATAAAATGTCGACAGCAGTAAGAAGCTACAATAATAGAAACGTCTGAATGAAAGTGTATTGAACCAGAGCGCAAAGCAGGGCTTGACCATCTGTGAAAGTGAGATCCTTGGCATTTCGGTATCTACGCGATCCTCTTTCCAAAAACAGAACACCCCTATCGGTGTCGAACTTCGACAGCACTGGAACTCATATTGCCAAATTTACTTTTGTAAAGCACCAGTAATAAATAGGCTTGTAAAAAAATGACTCAAAGACACGCTGAATTCATTATGTTCCAAATAATGTACAATAATCAGGATCTCGACTGCAATTTACGACAGCGTAGATCTTAAAAAAAGGAGATCCGCATCATTAAAATAGCAATGGCACCTCCGTTCGGTAAAATACGGGTAGAAACAGCACCCTCAATTAAGTCAAATAAATTAACGCAGTTTGATAAAAGTAGATATTTTATGAAATGGAGATTACAAATATGCTGTATCAAACGAATGTGATTTAGAACGACTCCATGAACCTGATGTTCACGCTGATGTGTTTCTAGAGTGTTTGGGGCACAGTTTCACAGCGCTGAGGTTAAAAGGGCATTACACTCAATGACAAAGCTGCATTCTCTGAGAAAGACACTGTGAAACACCCTGCCTCAACTCTAGACCCATATATCAGAATAGATGGTCGACTGAGGGCTAGTAATAGTCCACCGAGGAGCGATCAAACCCATCCAGGTGTCCGACCCCTGCGAACTAAACGCTACTGACATTGGCAGGGAGTGCTAGAGTCGCTGGATGAGTGCTGGTGGTTTCGGGTGAAGGCTGGGTCATCGCTGGCTACTCCATGATGGCTCGGTAGATGACGGGTTCGATGTAGTCGCCTCTGTACCTGGAGTTGATCACTCTCTGTCTCTTGCTCTCCTGGACCTTCTTCTCTCCAAACATGCCATCAAAACGCATGTCCGATGCCTTAGACTGAATAACACACATGCAAAAATCAACAGAGTGCACTAGTGCCCACCCACTTTCTCCAGAACCATTTTTTCCCATTCATATTTACCATAAGGAATTTGAAAAAAGTAATCATTAAAGCATTATAAACCATGAACCAAACAAATCAGCAACATTACAAACTATTGAAGCAAAATTTGTTTTGGAAATTCCAAAAAAAAATAAAGAAGCACAAATCAAAGAACTACAATCCCATGAAGCACTGCAAGTGAAATAATCACTTTAAAAATTAAGAAGAAAAATGTAAAACTATTCATTTAAAATGGTTGATTACCTATAGAAACAATATCATTTAAGTTTATACAAAATATACAGTATATGTATACGAATAGTTAAGTATTCTATTTGGTCACTGTGACTGATTGGTGGAATTTTCTGTACAGAATCATGGGTAATGTATTTTTTCACCATGAATTCAACCGTTAACCATGATTATTTTAATGATAAATTGCAATCATGTGGACATTGGTCTCATCAAAAGCATATACCATTGAGAAACAACCATATAGCTCACAGTGGGACTGTCTTTAATAGTTTACAAGTTATTTTTTAAAATAATTTCCCCCATGGAGAAAATGCATGATTTTTTTTTTTTACTTCTGGACCACTCTATATGTAGAAAATATTTAATTATTCATTGTACTTGACAAGCTCAACAACTACAGAGTGCTGTTGTAACATCAATTTTTTTTGTAGTATTGTTACTTGCAATGTCCCTAATATAGGAGCTCACCAGACGAGATTTGACCCTCTTAGGCAGCTCTTCATCTAGGGTGTAGACATCATCTCTCTTAGCAGTCAGCTGCGATCCGTCCTCAAACTCCACCTGAAGAGAAGCAGTGGTTTACTAAACAGCTAAACGCAGACTCAACCGCTGGAACTCTTCTGTCAGACAAATACCTGGTACATCTGAATGACATGAGCTGCCACGAATTTGGCTCCATAGACAAGACCGTCTGTCCATCTGACCTGAACCACTTCCCCCTGCGGTGGAGGACCCAGCTGAGCGCAGTCTCGGTTCTACACCAAACCATGAAAAATACAATATTTATAAAATACAACATCTTAAATATACAGTATTTTGGAGTCAATCATAACTAGACAATCATACACTAGCATTCAAAAGTGCTTTTGTGAAAGAAATTAATACTTTTTAAAAGTGACAGTAAAGTCATTTATAATTTTACCAAAGTTTTTTGTTTCAAATAAATGCTGTTCTTTTGAACTTTCTATTCATCAAAGAATATTGAAAAAATGTGTCATGGTTTCCACAAAAATATGAAGTTTCGCAACCTTGGAGCCATGGATAATTAGATGATCTACTTAAAACTGTGGTTAAATGTACCTTTTCAGATCAAATCTCACATCTTACCACAATGTCCTCTGGGAAAAGGTTATCACTGAAGGAGCCATCGTCAAAGTTGACCTCATAAAATGTCTCTTTTGTCAGCTGTATGACTTCACACTGGTAGTAGCGTCCATTTTTGTGCTTGCAGATGACCTTCTGACCCACGCTGAGCTCTCTCATGGCTGCTTTATTACGCTGCAGAGGAGAAAGAGAGAGATCACTCATCACAGCAGCAACAGATATGATGGCTATTCACAAAAGGAATGCACAATAATTGTTAAAGTCATGATTATTTTGCACACAAATCAGAATTAATGCACTTTCACATGAGCGAAATCAAGAGAATGTCGACATGCATGCTTTGCTTGCAGATTTAGTTGCACAAACAGGCTGGCTGCATTACACTTTTATTTGAGCAGAATAGCTCAAAAGAGATTGTACAAAACTCCATTGTACAAGTTTACTGGTGTTTTCAGCTCATATCAGCACTTTTTTTTGCATTGTAGAGAGAATGTGTGTGCATGGTTTCCAGGTTGGAAAGATTAAGCAAAACACTCAGCAGAAAATGTATCAGTTTAAAAGAAAAGCTGTGAATGAGGGATTAAAAAAAACTTGACATCTTGATATCAATTCAAGATAACGCAAATGCCAAATTCAAATAAAATATCTTCACGATAAATAAACAGCTGGTAAATACTGCAGACTATTATGCTTAATAAATCGAGAAAAAGCAGAAACTGTGATCATGATTAAAATACAATTTATTGTGCAGCCCTAATTCACAATAAGCATATTTGAGCAATGGTGGCGAGTCTTTGAGTGCACATTACGCAAATGGTACTATTAATTAATTTTTATTAATATTATTATTATTAATTATCTTAAATGTACTATTATGGTTTGGAGAAAGAATAAGCTATACATACTCTGTTCTATTTGAACACTTAAAAACACTTAAAGTATGAAAAGGAAACAGGAAAGGGAAACAGGAAGAGACTATTGGGCCAACTTGTAGAGACACCTGTAGCAGCCACATTATAGTGCAGTCACATGCTACAGTGCACAATTTCAGTGTTTCAGAGCATGATACCTCCGATTGCACCGGCCCTTTGTGGCGGCAACAGGTGACATAGACGACAAAGGGCCAGTCGTCCGGGTGCATGATGACGCCGGCGGCCTGTGCGCAGGTCGGGTGATATGAAGTGGGGCAGCGACCATGAGAACACTGCACACAACAGCCCAACGTTTTCTTCATCCGCCGTTTGCAGTAGTAGCATTTCTGTAAGCACATACGAGTGAGATTAGCTCACAGGAAGTCAGTTCAGAGGAAGTAGGACATGAGAAAAGGGCCCAGAGTGCAGATATAAATAACACGGTGACTGCAGCAAAACGTGTTGTTCTGTCACACAAACGATGTACAACATGATTTAAAACACATTGAGCTGTTGATTAATGGAGGTCTGGTGGGAAGCCACATCTCAGAGAAGTGAAATGTTGCTGTTTGAAAGGATGCCCCGTTCGCACACTGCATGTTTTCTAGAGAAGGGAAGAGAAACTCACCAGCTTGAATCTCTGTAAGGGAATGCCGCTGAGATCCACGGGCGATCGTTCAGCGATGTTCACAAAGCGAGTTTCCAGCACTGCCACCGCACACAGGACGTGAACCCATCTGCACACAAAGTATACAACATTAACTGATCCCGAAGAAAACAGCAGGATGAATCTCACAAAACCTCTCAAGATCTTTTCCAAGTCACATTTCACCATAGAATCAAAACATAAAAAGAAGCAATTATATATTGCATTTAGGAAAATTGTATTTTTAGGACCACTTTCATTTTTACAATGGAACATTATTTTCATGACAATAAAATATGTTTCCTTCCTGAATTACTGTAATTTGTTGTTTTACCTTTGAGTCTTTTTGTAATTATCATAGGGGTTTTGGCACCAGAGGACCATTTAATAGCTCCTATAACTATTGACAGAAATAACTGCTTTTTGATGTATTTGCACAACAGGAACTGGGAATGATTTTAGTTATAGAAAAGCCTTTAAAGGGGAACTAAATTAGCTCTTGCTTGAGAGTAGGTCTAACCCAACACAACTGAAACTACCAGTGATGTAAATGTAAGTTGATGCATCACTGCACCTTCCATATACTCATTTTTTTGCTGTTGTATTAAAGTAGTAAAACATTTTTTTAATTGTAATAAATTGAATTTAAATGTGGTACAATGTGTAACATGATCATTCCTAATGACAGTTTGAGAGGTAAATTATTGAGAGATTTTATGAAACTCACGCAAGACAATTAATGATTCCTGTGATATCAAACCAGAATTGTATAAGTGAGATTACATGAAAACAAAATGTAAATGTTCTTGTTGATCTAAAGTCCACAAAAGCACATTTCTAACTATTCAAGATCTGGGTATCTTCTAGGCAGGGGCGTAGCCACGGGTGTGCCGGTGCCACCCACAGTGGCAGCTGGTACACCTAAAAAATAGATGCAGAATTGTTTTTTTATAATTGTAATAAACATGCGGCTCTAGCGAGGGTCTAGCAGGTGCTCCAGCACCCCTAAGAAAGACCAAAGCACCCCCATATCACCCCCACACATAAAAAAATGAAATAAATTAAAAGCATTTGACTCATTGTGCATGCATAACTCGTGCATTGCAATATAACGCGACGTGATTAGTAGGCGCACTTTTCGAAATGTCACAGCATTTTACATTTACATTTATTCATTTAGCTGACGCTTTTATCCAAAGCGACTTACAATTGCTATACATGTCAGAGGTCGCACGCCTCTGGAGCAACTAGGGGTTAAGTGTCTTGCTCAGGGACACATTGGTGTCTCACAGTGGATTCGAACCCGGGTCTCTCACACCAAAGGCATGTGTCTTATCCACTGCGCCATCACCACCCCATTTTATTTTACAAACGGATTGGTTCCTTGTGCTAAGTAGGCCTGTCCCCAATTAAAGATTTTTTTAGTCAACTAGTCACACATTTATATTAAACTGATCGATATAATATTAACCATTCTTTAATACATAGACGTAACCTATAGCCTATTCAGCACTAAAGTGGGGGGGGGGGGGGGATATACAGTGGTGTGAAAAAGTGTTGGCCCCCTACCTGATTTTTTATTTTTCTGCATGTTTGTCACACTTTAATGTTTCAGATTATCAAACTAATTTAAATATTAATCAAAGATAACACAAGTAAACACAACATGCAGTTTTTAAATGAAGGGTTTTTTTTATGAAGGGAAAACAAAATCCAAACCCACATGGCCCTGTGTGAAAAAGTGTTTTGATTGTTTACAAAAACACTAGCTTTTTTCCTTCGTATACATGAACAAGTACTTACAGATAGGCTAATAAATCCTCAAAACCTATATTACATATGACGACATGTTTACAGGATAATTGCCTTTATTTTTGTTAAATACAGTTCTTAATATAACATATCTGACCGTTTAAACAACAAGCGTAGCTATGTAAACTTATAAACTGCTTAATTTGTGTGTAAACGCCTATGTGAAAAAACTTATTCTGGACAGTACTAAATGCAACATGCAATTTAAAATATCTTTTTTCCCCGGCTATTATTAATATCTTGCAGATTCTGCAAGTTGTATGTAAACTTATGACTTAAAAATTTCTATTGATTCTATCTTTCTAAAGATTCTATTGATTTTGGCAAGTCAGAGGTGATCAGATGAGTCATCTCATTGCTGGAACGCTGGAGTGTTGGTCATATTGCGCACTCACTGACTGAATTCTGCATTCTGGCGAATTCAAAAACAAGAGTGTTTTTTTACATAGCATCACTGATTATAACTGGAGCTTTTTTAGAGTGCATACACACACGCTAGACTCGGTGATTATTCTTTGATAATGTAAATGTTCTTTTTTTGCTTGCTGTATAATTTGTTCGTTCTTTGAATAACTGTGGCGGTGTTATAATTAGAAACTTAAAATGTATTTTTATTAAACCTGTGATCATCAGGTTAAATACAAATTCAGACTTATCAAAATACATTGTAACATAAATGGTACTTGACAAAGGAATTTATGACGTGTGTGTAGTTAATGATTAGTCTAGTGGGTTGAGCACGTTTGACTAGAAACTATAGCGCAGTTAAAGAGCTGTTATATGTGATTGGAAAATGGCTCATAAAAGAACGAGGACATGAATGCTTTTACAAGTCGGAATCTAAAATGACGGTAATATGGCGAGAACATTTCACATGAAATTCTGTCAGTGAGGGGAGTTGTAGGGGCGCGCAAGAAAAATACAACCAAAATTATCTCTGGTCATTGTAATATGCAACTAATTGAATGTTTAGATTTTTTTTTATTGTGTGCAATCACAAACAAAATAAGTATCCTGTGGATGATCGAGGAGCACAAGAAGAATCTGGAGGGGCACGTAGCGAGCCTGATCATGAGTAGGCTATATCAGCCCAGTCTGTTCTGTAACGTTAGTTATGCAGAGTCTGATTTTTTTGCACATTAATCTGGCAATAAATGTGGCACACCCAGTTTTTCTGATGCACACCCAGAGTCCCGTTTCTGGCTACGCTACTGCTTCTAGGTCAGGTGTCAGTGTGTATCATGGGATGTCAGTTCTGCCCTCTAGTGGACTTTCATTTTACTTACTTGCCATTATTGGCTCTGTGCAACGCTCCACCTCTCAACGAACACAGACAGCAACTCTGTCAAGAATCAAAGATTCAAATATCATCAGTTTACAACACATCCTACTATATCAATGAACGAAGAGACGAAAGACCACTATGTGTTTAAAGCAGGTGAACAGTAGCCCAAAATTATTTGGACACTTAAGCCAGACTTAAAGCAGAAACAAGAAGCATAAAGAAAATTTAAAGTCTCAATCCATTTTAAAGAAAAATACACTGTTCAAACAAAACACTGTCTGCTTTCATTGTATGGTAAAGCAAAAAAATCCAACAGGTGAAAACGTCAAAGAAAGCATACAGATTTCTAACATGCAAGTGAGTAAATGAGCACAGAATTTCTGGGTGAACTATTTCTGTAAGTGTCCAAATGTTTTTTATGTCAGGTTTAGGTGTACCTCGGTGAGGGCGTTGGCTTTACAGCGGGCACATTTCCAGTCTTTGGAGACTCTCGCTGGAGCCACACCGTAACAACCTAGAACAGAGTGAATTAAACAGACCTCGGATTATTCAAACACACCCTTCACTGGCAAAATGTGTTAGAAACTATGATAAAAGTCCTTATTTGTCCTCAGCATCATCGTGGGTGCATCTTGTAGTGAAGGAGTTTACATTCATGCTGGACACTTGTTTTTTTATTTAGGAAAAGCATAATTTAAGCCATCATAATGGAAAGATCGTACATTCTAGACCATGTTATAACCAGACAAACTACACTATCGTTCAAGGTCAGTAAGACTTTTAAATGATAGGATTTTTAAAAGTCTTGTATGCTCACCAAGGCTGCATTTCTTTGGTAAAGGTAAAAACAGTAAAACAGTTTGCAGTAAAAACAGTAAACATGTGAAATATTATTACAACTTAAAATAATTGTTTTCTATTTAAATATATTGTAAAATGCAATTTATTCCTGTGATGCGCAGCTGAATTTTTAGCATAATTACTCCAGTCTCCAGTGTCACATGATCCTTCAGAAATCATTCTAATACGCTGATTTGCTGAAACATTTGAAAACAGCTGGAACATGTTGAAAGCAGTTGTGCTGCTTCATATTTTTGTGCAAAATGAGATTAGAATTTTTTTCAGGATTCTTTGATGAATAGACAGTTCAAAAGAACAGAATATAATCTATATATAAAGATAAAATAAATATATGACTCCCTTTATGATCAGGTACCACAATAAAGGCTAGTTGATGAGGGGGGGGGGGAACAGTATTGTTATAGTCCGGGTTGTCAGGGCACTCACTAGTGTGCACACGGACACTGCACAGGGAGCAGCTGATGAGCAGACTGGTGCCGTCCTCCTCCAGGTGAGCTGTGGATGGCTGGACGTCTGCGCTGTCCTCGGTGGTGGTGGTGAAACATCTCTCTGGAATCAGAGGCTTGGTCCTCATCTGACCCCCGGGCAGCACCACGGCTGGCTCGCTCTCGCCCCCTTCAGACTGAACACAAAAACAGGATATTGTACAGGAAAGCACAAGAAACTCTTGATATACTCAGTGACAGGAAACAGATAAAAACAGATCTCTGAACCAGGCCGGCGTACCCGCTGATGTGCCTGGAAGAGCGCGCACACAGCGCAGTACGGAGGCCGCAGACCCATCTCTCTGTTGTACTCTCTCTCTCTTTCTGGATTATATGGTCTGTTCTGCCACAGCTGGGCCAAAGGTCGCGCCCAGGCCTCCCCGTCCAACCCGTCCTCCTCCAACGCAGCCTGATCCTGCAGCTCTGCACATGCACACACAATCCATCGGCATTACATCATCCTTCATTCAGAAGATGCTTTTGCAATGTGATTTAGAGTGCATTTTCTATCGTTATAATACTTGGTATTCCAGTTAAATGCGCAGTGGCAAATGAATGAGGTATTCGTATGGCAACTTCCTGAAGAGTCCAACACGGTGACTGTGTGGAACATTTCAACATTGGCCTGTTTGAGTAACCCAACACAGTAACAACAATTAAACAATTTGCTTTAGGGCAGGGCTGACATTTTGCACAATGTGCAAACATTTGTCATTCTGTTTGGTGGTGCTCACACACTTCTGACGCATTTCACACTACAATGAATATTCTGTGGAAAATGATGTGGGGCGGGACTTCATTTTAGTCATCACACACCCACATACGCGCACACACAAATGTATATTATATACCAACTATAAAGCAGAAGTTTGCAGAGATTTTAGTGGACATATGTAGGCAGTGCATTGATCTGAAAAGTGGTCCATTACACTAATGACAGATCACACATCGGTGTTAACTTAGCATTATTTTAATACTGTTTTTGTATATATTAACATTTTTAATTAACTTTTATTTTTAGATGTTCAGTATTCATTTAAATTTTAGTTGTGAAGTTTTTAATCTTAAATAAAAATATTTCTATTTTGCTTCAGCTTTATTTCAATTATGATTTTTAGTGACTTAGTTTTAGTTAACAATAACAACATTGCCACAAACTGACCTTCATCACTGATGCTGTCCTTCATCAGAGGATGGTGCCTGGGGAGTCTGGGAAGTCTGTGCTGAGCATCCACTGGGTGTTCAGCTTCTTTCTGCGGGACAACACAAACTCACACTTATTACACACAGCCACACACAAAATCCAACAGGGTTTCCCAAACAAGAGCTCGCAAACCGCCTAGTGATTCATGATGGATCTGCATTGGGTTTGTGATGTGATAGAAATACCCAATTGAATTTGGGGGGTTGGGGGGGGTAAATAAATAAAATGTGTAAATGCATTCAGGAACTAATTTTGTAAATGTGTTTACAATGCTGACTAATTTGCATTATAGAGTCCTGCAGGAGTGAGTCCTAAAACCTTCTGGTTCCACTGTCAATAGGTTTTATGAATATTGTTTTTGGTTAAATGTCTGAAATAAAGTCTGTGGTCAAAAGCTCAAGATGTTTTCAAATGTTATTCCACAACATAAAACACGTCAATACACCCTTGTGAATTTTAAAGCTTTTACTTGTCTTAAAAAATATAGGCCTAATTGCTAACAAGTGGCTAAATGGGACTACAGAGGCTGTCGGGGACATAAACTCATCTACTCACTAGTCGCTTTAACAGTCTAATCACGCATTTGCAAACTATTCTAACTAAAACTTTCAGGAAAAATACTTTTTAATTAAATCACGGATGGAAGCTTACTGATGGTGACATTGAAGTCATTCAACCATGGTGCAGTCTGTTATAGCCTAACTTCAGCTTTTTAACTTCGGTGACCGTATTCAGGCTTCGAAATTCATAAAAATAGTGTTTATTTGTGAGGATTATCAAGATGAACAAAATGTAAGAATCATAAATTTTCTTGGTGACGGCTTACTTTCCAGAAGTCAGTGAAAACATACTATTAACGTTTTGTCAAAGGAACCAGGGTGATGCAAACTTAGAGGTTGTTCAACAAATGAATGTCATTCCTGCAACAATCTATTCCTTTAGTGAATCAGGTGCTTAAACAACAGAGTCAGACGGCACATACGCACCTTGCTGTCCTCTTGAGACTCGCTATCAGAGTCGCTGTCTCGGTCTCTCTCGTGCCGAATGCGTGGCTCGTGATCGCTGTAATCTCCTTTAGCGTAGCTGTGGACATGCAGCACCTCAGCGGGGCTCAGCGTTCTCTGGAAGATGTGCTGGACCGCCGGCGGACACACCTGACTGCCGCCCGCTGACGCAGAGCTGCACCGCGACTCGCCAAGCTTAAGGTTGATGGCGCTGCTGCTGGGTTCCGTGATGACATTATAAGTGTGGGCGGAGTTAACACCAGGTTTGTGTTTAGGGCCGATGCTGATGTTGCTGGGTTTAGTGATGACATTATATGCGAGGGCAGAGTTAATACTGGGCTTGTGCTCAGGGCTGACGTTGCCGAGTTCTGGTTGGACATCATAGATGTGGGCGGAGTTAACGCTGGGTTCGTCTTCAGGGTTGACAGTGATGCTACTGGGTTCTGCAGTGACATCACAGGTGTGGGTGGAGCTAATGCCAGGTTCAGGTTTAGGGCTGCTGGTGATGTTGCCGAGTTCGGGTTGGACATCACAGCTCTGGGCGGAGCTAATGCCGGGTTCATGTTTAGGGCTGATGGTGATGTCGCTGGGTTCTGTGGTGACATCACAGCTCTGGGCGGAGCTAACTCTGGATTCTTGTTCACTGACAGTGATGTTGGTAGGTTCTGGTTGGGCATCACAGGTGTGGGCAGAGTTAACACTGGGTTCATGTTTAGGGCTGATGGTGATGTCGCTGGGTTCTGTGGTGACATCACAGGTGTAGGCGGAGTTAACACTGGGTTTGTGTTTAGGGTCAATGATGTTGCTCAGTTCTGGTTGGACATCACAGCTGTGGGCGGAGCTAATGCTGGGTTCATTTTCAGCTTTGATGGTGATGTCGGTGGGTTCTGGTTGGGCATCAAAGCTGTGGGCGGAGCTAATGCTGGGTTCGTGTTCAGCGCTGATGGTGATGTCACTGTGTTCTGTGTCAGGTTCGTGTTTAGGGCTGACCATGATGTCGGTGGGTTCTGGTTGGGCATCAAAGCTGTGGGCGGAGCTAATGCTGGGTTCGTGTTCAGTGCTGATGGTGATGTCACTGTGTTCTGTGTCAGGTTCGTGTTTAGGGCTGACCATGATGTCGCTGGGTTCTGGTTGGGCATCACAGCTGTGGGTGGAGCCAATGCTGGGTTCATGTTCAGAGCTGATGGTGATGTCACTGGGTTCTGTGGTGACATCACAGGTGTGGGCGGAGTTAATGTCAGGTTCGTGTTTAGGGCTGACCATGATGTCGCTGGGTTCTGGTTGGACATCACAGCTGTGGGTGGAGCTAATGCTGGATTCGTGTTCAGCACTGATGGTGAAGTCGCTGGGTTCTGGTTGGACCTCACAGCTGTGGGTGGAGCCAATGCGGGGTTCATGTTCAGCACTGATGGTGACGTCACTGGGTTCTGTGGTGACATCACAGGTGTGGGCGGAGTTAATGCCAGGTTTGTGTTTAGGGCTGACCATGATGTCGCTGGGTTCTGGTTGGGCATCATAGGTGTGGGAGGAGTTAATAGCAGACTCACTTGGACTAGGGATGATGGTATTTATAGTGCTGTCACTGGGTTCTATAGAGACATCACAGGTGTGGGTGGAGTTAATGCCATGTAGAGAGGAGATACTGCTGGTTACAGATATGAGAGGTGTGACGTCAGCAGCAGGGATGTCACTGGAACACGAATGGGCCGTGATGTCACTCTGCTGGGCATCAGTGAGGTCACCTTTTGGAGTGATATCATCGGGTTTGCTTTGGACATCACAGCTTTGAGTGACGTCACTGCTCGGAGCCTCATCATCAGCGATGCTGTTTGTGGATTGTGAGGATGAGGTGACGTCGTTGGGTTCAGAGGGAGTGACATCATCTCTTTGCTGCATTGTGATGTCACTGCTGGAGGTGGGGTTTGATGGCGAGAGCTCCACCTCCATGCAGGGAGGGGCTTGATTCTCGTGCTGTTGTGGAGGGGGCGTGTCTGTCTCCATCGTCTCCTCAGCTTGCACATAACCTGCAGAAATAAACATTGGATGCTTTAGCCTTTTTATTACAGCATTGCCGGTGTATCATTTGCTCTGCATGAGGCTCTACCTGGGTCAGCGGAGATGGATTGTTCATTCTTGTCATCCGTCTCAGTCTGGTGAAGTTTGGCTTTCTTCTTCTCAACTTCTTCCTCTTTTTCTACCTTTACTTGATTGTCATCTTCTTTTGCTCCATCATCAGGGCTGGGTCTGAGCCGCTTCTGCCCCACATTCTGCTTTGGACTGCTACTGTATAAAGAAGGGAAATCAGAGGATTAAAAAATAAATAAAAATAAAACCCCCATGAACCATCACCACTGTGCTCTAAAGCATAAGATGTAGACCTCAGGAGAAGTGTGACAAATTGTTATACCGTAAAAATTAAAGAGCATGTTTATAGTATATTTACTGTGGGAAAGTATTTATTGAAAGGCAAAACGCATTTTTTACATTTTAAATGAAACTTTAGCTTTAGAAATGTAGTATTCTAGTCAATTACTATTTCTTTTAGCATATCCTTCAACTTCAGCTCAGTGTTATTTTAGTATCATTAATAATATTTTGAAAAAGCTTTTATTTTTATATTTTCGGTGCGTTTATTTTTTTTATATATTTCTATTTATATTTAAAAACTTCATCCAAGTTTGTTTTCATCTGTTATGTTTTATTTTAGCTCTATTGCAAATAACGGAACATTTTTCAATAGTTTTAGTTAAATATAATAATAATGCTAAATGAAAATGTGTGTTCTTAATATTTTTTATTGTGTTGTAACCATTACATAAAAACAATAAGGCATTTGACGTTACATTGTATTGTACGTCACTTTGCTGTATGCCATACCTAACAACACCCCTCAGCTGTCACTGCGCACACAATACAGCATAAAGTGAATAGTGCTGTACAAATACATTCACATAGCCACTAAAAAATTTAAAAGACTGATCTTGAGATTTTTAATCATCATCAGGATCCATAAAATAAAATGGAACAATGAATGAAGACCTTTGGGTTTCTGTGTACAGATGACAATGTTTTTTTTCCCCTGAAGAAAAGCTCCTTCTATGTCCATAAAGTTTTGCACTGGTTAGATTTGCAAAGTAACTTGTAATAGCCAAAAAAAATTAAAATTTTGTGAATGAGTACTTGGGCACTTCACATTCATAATGCACTGTGTCAGCAAATGAAGAATAAAAGCAAAGCAAACTCCCATCATTATGGCCACTTTTATTTATTTTTTTTACACACCTGTTGATCTGCTCTGAGGTGGTGCTTGGTTCTTCATCACTAACAGGCTTCTTCTCCTCTACCTCCAGACCTCCTTTCTCTGCTTCTTCTTTCTCCTTTGCACCATCTGTTTCCCTTTTCAACATTTCAGTCTTGTCCTCCTCTCCACCGTCTGTGTTTGCTTTCTGCTCCTCTCCAGCCTCTGCTTCTCCTCCCTTCTCCTGCGTTTCTGCTTTGCTGCTATCGCTGAGCTCTCCTGTCTCATTCTCTGTCTTTCCATCTGTCAGGAACTCTGCTGCTTCTGGTGTGGGCTTTGAGTGGTCAATGGGCACATTGTCCTTTCCTGCTTTCCAAAATTTATAGCGTTCTGGCTGAAACTTGCGAACAAACACATCCATGGATATCTTCACCATGTCCTTCCGGCAGGAACACTGTGAAAGATATGCACATAAACAAACAAAAACACACCTGCAGTACCATACCTGAACTCCAAAACATGAGGGTAAACGATGTATGCAAAATAACGTACTAATGTTGCCAGCTTTCCATAATCGATCCAACGCTGAGTGGCAAAGTTGGTGGATTCTGCACAGTTGAAGCCATGGTTAAACCCAGCATGATATCCATACGGGAAGCTCACAATGAACTGGCCTGCTTCCTGTGTGACCTGATGAATTGAGTAGAAAGAAGTTAAATTGCGAGATAAAATCAGGAATGACAGGATAAGATGATAAAAATCAAGCAACTGACCTTCTCAAAGGGTATTCCATACTTCCTCAGAATAGAGGGTGAAATTAAAGTCATTTTGTGTCGCAGGAAGGCTTCACAACTTTGGGCACTTCCAGGAAAAAATCCTGCATGAGTGAAAATTAAAAGAGTACTGAGTTAATTAATGAGCAGCTGAAGAGGAACAGGAACTAATGATATGTTTTCAGAAGACCACCGTACCTTTAGCAAGACGCTCTAATCGCTTCCCATGTTCTGGAGGCACAATGTACCTGCAGAAGAGCCCGTTTTCAATTCAAGACCAAGTAATAAATTATTTTAAAAATCTCTTTAGGACAGTATGAATAGTATTCAACCTGGTCTCATGGTATAAACGTACCTGGGTGCACTTTTTAGTGAGAGCATTTTTACGTACCTTACTGCACTTTTCGCCGCAGTTTCAAAGAGAAATGTCCACAGAGTGGCGCTAAAACACGTAAACCCTGGCATGTTTTTATTACGTTGATATAGGCACATATTGTTGTGTTTTTATTACGGCGGTTCAGAATTCAAATATCCGGGGACCGTCACTAAAAATGAATGCTCTATTGTGTTGGAAATATGCCATACACCAAATCCAACCATAAACCTACCCGATAGTGTTGACAAATGCAAAACTGATATAAAAACGCATTTCTTGAAGCAACCAGTTGAAGTTGAACTTCCTTATATGCAGATTTGAACTGTTTTGTCGAACCGTAGTTACACGGGATTAGAACCGGAGCTCCTCACTTCTCAAGTACGTCTCAGCATATTAATATTGCTTTGAAGTCATAACATGATATTCTTCAAGTAATTGTGCGAAAATTACGCTTCATTAATCGAAACTCTGTAAATTTGTGTGAAAAGGAATAAAAGGCGCCAGAGTTTTACTGCCTCTAGTGTTCATTTCTTTTGGAAACTGCAGTGATATGTACTTATTGGTACGTATTTCTCTTCTCGCTAAAAAGTGCACCCAGGTACGTTTATGCCATGAGACCAGGTAGATAGTATTAGGGTCAGTAAGCTTTTTTAAGCTGAAAAAAGTATCATTTGCTCACCAAGGCTGCATTTATTTGATCTGATGTATTATTACAATAACTTAAGATAACTGCTTTCTATTTTCATATATTTAAAATGTAATTTATTCCTGTGATCAAAGCTGAATTTTCAGCATCATTACTTGCTGCTCAAGAAACATTTCTGATTATTATCAATGTTGAAAACAGTTGTGCTGCTTCATATGTTCGTGATACATTGTTTGTCAGGATTCTTTGATGAATAGAAAGATTTTTATTTTTTTTAATACATTTTATATTTTAGAAGAATGTATAGCATTATAAATGTCTTTACTGTCACTTTTGGTCAATGTAATGCATCCTTGCTGAATATAGTAATTTCTTAAAAAAAAACAAAAAAACCTGAATGGTAGTGAATATGAACAAATGAGCTTCTTTAGCTTGTTTTTAAATGAATCAGCCAAAATCTCAGCTCCTGGTTTGAATCAATATAATGACTCAATGAACTGAGAATAGCAAAACAACAAAAATGCTGACCAAAAACAAGATTTAGTTGTGACATTACCAGGACTTGGGTTCTCCAAAGTGAAGGTAGTTGATGCTATAGAGATCCATGTCCTCTGTGTGCCAGGCGAATGTGCTCTTCCACATCCCGAAATAAAGATATGGAGTGTTGACTCCTTTGATTGTGATTCCACTCTCTCTCTCCACAGTGTCCAAAATAGTGTCGAGACGGCCAATATTCCACTCCATCACCTCCTGTATCACATATATATTTGTAATCACTGCATAGCACTGTTATCACACTGTAAACAATGGATGTAACTGAAACATAGTAGTGAAAAATATTCCATTAAAGGGTAGAATACTGACAGGATCGTAGAGGGTTCCACTGACATCTGCCCCATATAGTGGTGGATTGAATGTTAAATTCTTCCAATATTTCCTCTCTAGTTCATCAAAATCAGCATATCTGGGATTGCAGAACCTGCAGTCGAGTTAGAGAACCATTTTATTATGGTGACAGTCAACATGATAGGACATTCTCAATGCATCAACTTCAGGTATCGCAGAGCGAAAAAGAATATACAATGAGCAATAATGTCCATGGATTTGTGTTATGCATCAAGAAACATAGGCTGGGATATTATTGGAGAATATTTTTTTTCTTTGTTCAATCACACAAACTACCATTCGAACCTTTTTGAACTGGCACTTTTGAAAGAAATTAATACTTTCAAGGATGCATTAAATGATCAAATTATATTTGTCACAAAAGGTTTTTAGTATAACTGTTTATGCTGTGCTTTTGAACTTTCTATTAATCAAAGAATCTTGAAAAAAAAATGTATCACTGTTTTCACAAAAAATGGCACTGTTTTCAACATTGATAATAGTAAGAAATCAGCATGTTAGAGTCTTTAAAGTATTCTCTGCTGCTCACTTGTCTGTGTTGGCAGTTTTGCGGAACTCGCGGACGGTCATCGGCTTCTTCTGGATGTTGTACTGAGTGAAGAGACCTGATTGGCCAGTGACCACCTGTTGAATAGGTGTGGGAATCACCAGGTCATCAATGTCATCGTATGTGTGCCGGGGCTTCCAGTCCTTTGGTGGCACCACCTGACAAACAAGCACATCAGTGAGCCATGCAAACCTACAATGATCATCTACAGCAACACACAAAAAAAGAGTCTCTCACAGCAATTTGAGCAGAATGAAAATCATTAACCTTAGCCATGCCGGCTCTGTGAGCCCCCTGCGACTCCATATATGCAATGTATCTGTTGAAGTCTTTGAACTCCTCTTTTGTGGGATGAAAGGTCATGATCCTGGTGGCAGGACTCTGGGAGCTTTGAGAGACCGAGTCCGAAGCCATTCTGCCACTTGGGCTGCAAGAGAAACAGGAAGATGAAGATTTCAGCAACAAACACATAAACAAAACTAAATACGTAACATATCATACTCATGCATTTTTTTAAAAACACATCACCTAACCAACTAGTAAACTCCACATGTAAACCAGCACTACTTGGCAAGACCTGTTTAGTTATAACACATTACACACACATGTTCTTGCTAATTTAAAGTGATTCAAAATATCTGGATAACAAGAACAAATAAAAAAATTAATTAAGAAAACAATAAAAAGCTATATTTATTACTTAAATATCTAACATATATGATTACTTGATTTTCATAAAATAATTATATATTTTTTTACATTTAATTATAAACATTTTAACATTACAATCAATACATAACCCAGATAACCAATAATTATAAAAGAAAAATAAGGGCAGAAAAAAGTATAAATATTCCAACCCTAAATACAAACAAATAGTCAGTAAACACCAATAAATAAAAAGTTGATTAGAGAACACGGATCATGTTTATATCGGTTTAAACATGAAATAATACAACAAAATAACTTTACTGACAGAAATACACTTAATGATGCTTTTTAATCAAATTAACATAAAATTATAAACCACAGAAATACACTCACTGCACTATTTCATTCAAGCACACAGTATATAATAAAACATTAACCCCTGTAGTGTTTAATAACTCTTATGATTATGAACGCTGAAGCACCTGTGAACTCACACTAGCATGCTAGCTGGTATTAGCCTGATAAACACATCCTATCGAGCCATTCAGAGTGTTTAATGAAAAAGCATCATATTTATAAATCTGTCATGATCTGATGATCAGGTTCTGCTCAGGACCACTGAAAGTTTTGATCCCGAAATCTCTCAAACTCACCGCAAACAACAACAACAACAAACACACTGACGGCTAAAGGCGCTCAAATGAACACAAACTTACTCCAGTCACACACACACACCGCTTCAGCTCAACACACACACACTCATATCCATTCACACAGTGTTATTAACGGCTTTTTGTAGTGTATAACTGTGTTATTACATGTATTATTGATCCGCTCCAAACTTTGATGAGCCTGGTGGCTAAGTACTGTAAACACGACATTCACGCACTAAAACACGCATGAAATCACTCCACACACACAAACACCCGATCATTCGTGTCAGGAGAGGACGAGAGGAGTTTACTCACGGGCTCAGCTGATGGGTGTTGAGGGCGCAACTCAGAAAAACAGCGCAGAAAAAGACGATTGCACACCAGACATGTCCTCCATTAGAGTGCGGCGCGACTGCGCATGCGCGCCGCACACTGTTTACAAAGATGGAAGAAGGCGTTCCCCTGCGCGCGCCCCCTGATGATCAACTCACTCCATATCCTCCTGAGACCCAGCTCTGGAGTTTTTGCCTCTGTAGTGGACATTCTATTTTAGCGAATTCCTCTGAGACCTCTCCTGTCACCGTTTTAAGCCTGGATGTCCTGTACAGAGCACTTTCAGGGCTTTTTAGAGATACCAAATGTTTGGAAGTTTCACCATGACCACTTCCTCTCCTAGGTCTTTAAAGATGGCTAAATTTAATTTGGTGAAAAATTTAACATCCTTATGGAAATATGATTATATTTTGTAATTGTCATTTAAATCTGAATAATTTTCTAATTGTTTGTCATAAAGCAACATCTCAGGAAAATGTTATTCAAATTCAAATATGACATCATTTCATTCATGTCCACTGTGGAGGACACCAGGACTAAAAGCATGTTTATTACACATTTTGGGAGAATTTTTATATTAATTATATATAAATTCTTATGAAATATTAGTTATTATTATGAAAATCTGGCCAATTATTACCCCCATTATGACGATTCTTTTTTCCTAACACTGTGTTCAAAGGGAAAACCAGATTATGGACATTTTTACACACATATTGCATAAAACAAAATGGTATATGAAATAATTTTGTTATATATAATACAGTTGAGAATCATCCTTAAACAAAGTTTAGTATAAAAAACCCTGAAACATAAAAATTTCTTGGTGATTTAAAAAAAAAAATCCCATTGTTTTTGCCTTTTTGATGTCTATTCATGCCATTTTAGTTTTTAGAAAAACTTAGTCCTAGTGTCCTCTACAGAGTACATAGAATAAAATATGAATGAAATATAATTTTTCAAAAATTTGATTTTTCTTATGCTCTAAACAATGTAATGACATTAAAAAATACTAACTTCACAAAGCTTTTTTGGGGGAGTTCTCAGGAGGATATAGATATTATGGAAATTTCTCTCCATATTAACCATATGGGGCCATAGAAAATGTATTGTAGACATATAATAAAATCCAATAGATCTCATACAATCTACACATGCTCCACATATCATATAGAATATATAGCCTAGGTATTTTTGTATAAATCAATCCAGGATTATGGGGTCATATAAATTCAGAATAATCAAATAAAATGGATTAATGTATAACACACTCCATCGTATGATGTCTTTATAGCTCATATAGAACATTATATATATCAATTATAGATAATGTAGATCAATTGTATATTGCTATGCATCCTAATGGGACCCTTTCTATGCATCTCATATAGAGTTACATAAAAATAAAACCTAACTTGCATAGATAACAAGATGTACCTACTGGCCTATGGTGTTTATGAATATTTTATCCATAAAAAGTTAACCCTATATATAGTTCATATATAAAGCATAGACTTAAAGTGACTTAATAAAGTGATATCTAGTCTGAACCTGCTTATGTTTCAAATATTATACAGAACCACATGCATGAGTATATAGTATATGAGTATTACATAGATTGTATTATATAATATTGATTATCCATGTAAGCTAAATAGTTGTGTATAAATACTAAATATCATTTATCTGACTCTATACATCTCATCTGACTCGTTAAATCCACTCGCAGCCATGATAGATGTGGTATGCCATATAAATATATAACTGTAGACTTATATATATATATCCCATATCACAGATCATTGTAGAGTCATATGCATATATAGAGTATACAGATAATAGACATTATTTCTAAAGTCAGATTTTATATATGTTACTTGTGCAAAAACAATATAAATTTAAAACATTTTACATCTTCAATCTCGAAACTAAATTTGAAATGACTATGGCCTCTTTTTTATTTTAGCCTTTGGACAGATTGCTGGTTTTTAGACCACCTGTTAAAAATGTGCTCTTAAATTATCTGTGTATCTCCAGCAATAAACAAAGACATTGATCATTGTCTGCAAACTGCTAATTAGGCTTAATTATTTGCTAATTGTTAATCTACAATGGGAAACAACATCTCTGACCTCAGACCAAAGGGACAATTTGTGCCTAATTAGTGAGATAATTAGCTTCCGATAGAATTAGTAAACTTTGCTGTCCGGTTGCTGAGATATTTGGAGGAGGACTAATGTCTCCAGGTGTTGCAGAAGTAATGAATCATGTAGAACAGGCAGAATCCAGTCCACATGCCTTCACATTAAACTGCAATGGCCGGTGGGCTGGCTTTCTGGCGAGGACACAAACACACTGGAGAGGGACCAGCCATCTGTTCCCGGGAAATGTGCTGAAGGAACCGAGACACAGCAGCGAAAGGCCCACAATAAACATGTACAAAACCCAATTAAGCATTTTATTAACACATATCTCTCTCCTTTTTATTAACAAATAGAAAACAGACCGCCTGTACAACAGATTGAATGCCGTTTTGTCTCTATGTGAACACAAAGTCAAATGAATTCTTCCCGTGTCCGCATTTTTCATCTTACTTTGTGCTCAGGCCATAGGAGGAAAGAAACACTTGAGTATGCACATGTTTTCAGTCCGATGATGCTGTCGCGACGTTACGGGAGATTTGTCTTTACGAGCCACAGTGAGAAATGATCGGATGGCCGACACGTGGAGAGTCCAGGAGGTTGTGTGTTCCCAGCCTCAGCCGCAGACTTTCCCCACTTCAGCTGCTAGTCGGAGCGAATGACGGATGGCCGTGGTTCTACTGGAGGTACGTGATGGCTGTACATGTGTGTGTAGGTCTGTTGGGTCGAGGCCTGACCTTTGACCTCAGCTGACCCGGCACGGGATAAAGACTTTGCTGTGGCAGCAGGAACACCATTTCTCTTGTCTTTCTTTCACTCGAGAATGGAGGGTTTCCAGAAAGCGTCCGTTTACTGCTATTCAGAGCAGAACAGCTTTGAATGCGTTCTCTCGTTTGATTGGTTTATTCAGTGTTCTTAACGACGGCAGGTTCATTAAGGTCACTAACTCGGGTGTAAGCGTTTCATCTCTTTTATACTTGATTATATTGTTTTATAAAGTATCAGGAGGTGAAAATGTTGTTTTAATTGTATATTTTATAAAAGTTCCCTTTTTCCCACCAAATAAAAGTAGATCATTAAAATATAAGAATGATAAAAAATAAGAAATCATCAGCAGCTCTGAGTACACCTCTTATAGTATTAGTAACCTGGGTCATGTGAAAATACATGTCCACATGTGCTAAAAATAACTGAACATATATACGAGAAAATTATAAAGGAATAATAATAATAATAATAATAACAATATACGAAAAAAAGATTAAAAAGAACCCCTTAGATATGCAATGATCAGCATAAATGATACAAATATTGTATTTTCTGACAGATATACCAATCATAATGATGATACAATAATAATAACAATGATAATAAAAACAATGGCAGATGATGTTGATCGGTATGAAAATGAAATGATCGTAATCTTAAAGCAGTAAGGTAATACAGAGACAGGAGCTGTGCATTAGAGAACAGAATGAAGCGTTTGTTACTGTTTTCAGAGAGAGGAACAGGATTGCGGTGAAGTTCCAGTGATTTCTCCTCTCTTCTGATTTGACGTTTCTCTCTGTCTGTTTGTCAGTCTCTCTCTCTCTCTCTCTCTCTCTTTCTCTCTCCAGCAGTGGTGACTGAAAAGGTCGGATGGTTATGGCTCAGAAACAAGTGGCGGCTCTCCGTTCTGAGGCATTCTGGGAGTGGTTACGTTGCATAGTGATCGAAGCTGCCAAGGTACTCCAGAGCTGCTCTGTAGCACAGCTGGTACTGGTCCTGCACACACAGTTAAAACACATGTGACTAAAACACCCTGAACTAACGCTTTGCCTAAAAATGAAAGTCTGATTTGGAGTAAATGACGACAGGTGAAGTATTATTGGGGCGTGAGGTTTACCTCCGTCTGTACCATGGCAGGTCTCTGCGTGCGGAGCGTTTTTATGGTCTGGAACATGTCCACCACCCCTTCATACCTCATCCGCTCCAGAACAATACTTAAAGTGATGAAGACCCCTGTTCTGCCCACACCAGCACTGACAGAGAGAGAGAGAGAGACATACACAACATCTAGAGGTCAAATGTCTGGGGTCGATAAAATTTGTTTCAAATAAGTTTTTAAAAGAATCCTCTTTTGTTCACCAAAGCTGCCTTTATTAATTGACCAAAAATATAGCAAAATTGTAATGCTGTAGTCAAATGATTAATTGCGATTAATCGCATCCAAAATAAACGTTTTTGTTTACATAATATATGTATGTGTGCTGTGTATATTTATTATGTATATATAAATACACACACACACGCATGTATATATTTAAGAAAAATATGTTACATTTATATATTAAATACATTTATATATAATATAAATTAGATGAATATAAATAAATACATGTAAATATTTTCAAAATATATTCTGTATGTGTGTGTATTTATATATACATAATAAATATACACAGTACACGCAAATATATTATGTAAACAGAAAATTTTATTTTGTATGCGATTAATCGTGATTAATCATTTGACAGCACTATAAAATTGTAATATTGTAAAATATTTTTACAAATTAAAATAGCGGTTTTCTATGTGAATAAATTGTAAAATGTATTTTATTCCTATGATGTAAAGATGACTTTTCAGCATCATTACTCCAGTCTTCAGTGTCACATGATCCTTCAGAAATCATTCTAATATACTGATTTGCTGCTCAAGACACGTGTTGAAAACAGATTTCTGTGGAAACTTTTCCTGGTCACACTTTATTTTAAGATCCAGTTCCCATGGTTAACTAACTATTAACAACTTTAGCCTCAGTAAACTGCTAATTACTGTAGTTGTTAAGTTTAGGTATTGTGTAGGATTAGGGATGCAGAATATGGCCATGCAGAATATGTGCTTTATGAGTACTGATAAACAGCCTATATGCTAGTAATATGCGTACTAATAAGCAATGCGTACTAATAAGCAACTAGTTCATAGTGAGAACTGGTACCTATACTAAAGTGTTACCAGATTCTTTTGGGAAAAAAATCTTACTGATCCTAAACTTTAAACTGTAATGTACAGATACAAAGTCGGCTTTGGGATACAGTCAGTAATATCATTTTTAATATAGATTCACAACATTTTGAATATTCAGTATAATCAGGCAGTGCTATACTACAAACACACACTACATGCTCTGCTGCGTCTCACCTGCAGTGAACAGTAATTGGTCCGTCCTGACCAAACTGCTCCTTGGTTTTGTGGACTTGGCCAATGAAATCAATAAAGCCCTCTCCTGTCTTTGGCACGCCTTGTTCTGGCCAATCGGTGAACTGAAACTGGCGGATCGTCCTAGACTGGCCATCCTGAGAGAGAGAGAGAGAGAGAGTTATAAGGGCGTGATTTAAAGAGACAGCACAGCTGAAGTCATACAGTCACATCTGATCAACTCACCCTGGCGTCTGTGACTTTAAACTCCCGTAAGATGTACTGCGGCATGTTGTATTCAGCCATGGGGTCCACGACGAAGTACTGGTAGCGCGCGGATCTCTCTGCAGGCCAGTACTGATGACACTTCTCCTGTGGAGCCAAACACTCAATTAAAAGAGCAGCTCACGCCTCACACTTGGCTCAATTGCTTTGTCCAAACCCCAACATTACTGTTTTTGTATTTTGCCTTTCGTCTCTGTGGTTTAATGCACAGAAAGACAGCCTGAGGCCAGCATACAACTAGCTGATTTCAGCATTATTAACATTTCATTAGTCATTCAAGAATCAGAGTATTTTTTGTAATAATTACAGCAGAGTATTCAGACATTTTCCTACATCCACATTGCATGTTTATTTTGTTATTATTATTTGATACGCTTAAATCAGTCCCGCCAGGGTTTTGTGATCATGCAGCTGCAATAATGAATGCAAATATAACCAGTCCTCTCATTATTTGCAGCAGCTTGCATTTTTGCACATATATATATATATATATTTTTTTTACAAGTTTTCCTTTTAGAGAATCAATAGTAGCTAATCAAAATCCAGAAATCTGAGCCCAAACAAATTGATCAATGTGTGTTCAACTGCCAAACCACAAATGATTTCAGTAACTATGCACAGTTATTTACAGTAACAGTACTATATAGTATTAAACGGTATTAAATAATGATGGTAATGGTGGGTTTTTAATGCAAAACTGTGCCAAGTTTGCTGCAAATATCACCACTTATTTCTTTTTTGGGAGAAAAGCTGCAGCCACTTCAGTGACTTTGGGATGCAAGATTAGAAAAAATGTCTTGTGAAATCCTGATGGGACTGTTGAATGATTCATAAAAAAAGAAAGCAGATCCATGTAAATCTTTTGCTGCACATGAATATATATTTTCCATGACTTTGAATAGACTAACAGGCAATCACTCACAAAAAAGTTACTTCATGAGCTGCATTATAATTCAGTCTACTGTTACAACTGCTTCTTTGTGCGGTTCTCCTCTTCATATTTATGTAAACTTCATGTTTTGCTGCTAATATGCAAAAGTGTTGCAATATGTGACATGGAATCAAAGATATAAACAGCTGAATGTGTGACACTCCCTTAATAAATTGAGTTGTTTTGAGCTGAGCTGCCTTAAAGAGGTTTATTTTAACAGCATTGATACACAATTAAAATTTTAGTTCATTTCTGTCTTTATTTTCAATTTCAGACTTTTTAATTTAGAATTTAGAAACAAAATGAAAATTAGAAATGTTGTCTTGGCAGCTAGCCAAGTTTTTCTCTTTTATCTTATTTCAAGTAATGAAAATATTTTGTATGGTTTTAGTTTTAATGAAAATAACCCTGCCTTAAAGTCGACAGGACATCAAAGATGAACAACATTTCACAATCCAATCAATTCCCAATGGATGCAATCAAGAGCTGCCCTACTTTTTGCCTTTTTGAAGATCTTGTTTCACTCACATTACAGGAATAAAATGGGTTTCTAAGAGCCAAAGAGACACTGACTTTGTTCACTGTGCAGGAACGTGAGAATCTGTCACAGTGACAATGGTGTGGACTCACCCGTCCCATCTCTCTGAGTTTCGTCAGCATCACCACAATGGTGGAATTGTGCTCCCAAAGCATCCTCCAGAAGTCCTCCGTGGTTTCGGAGAGAGGACCTTGTGTGGCGATATACGCCTTCTGCTGCCTGTGGGAACAACACATGAAGATAAAGCTTAAAAACACCAGAATCAAGACAGAATGTTAATGAACAGCTCTCTCCAGGAGTGACGTGGGAAGATTAAGGGAAGAGTGATTCCTCTAGTCTAACAGCAGGAGGCGCTGCTGCTCCATCCCTGAAATCATAAATACACAACTCAGACAGATGAGCAGATAAAGCTGCAGTAAGAGAGAGAGAGAGAGGAAACACTGGACAGAGAATGAGTGACAGTCAGAGTGTGAGAGTGTGAGACAGGTGTGAGACAGGTGAGAAAGACGCTGGGTGTGGAGGATGAGACAGATAGACATGATTGTGTAGCAGAGCTCTAGATCACTCTGACTGCATCACGCTCCTGCTGTGAGATCCCCAGGTCTCTGCTGAAGGGGCTTTTGAGATAAACTCAGCACATGCATCTCTGAGGTGGTTTAACAAGTGCAGGAAATGTCTAATCTGACTTTAGCAGCCTCATTATTATCTTTCAGTGATTTTATCAGCGCAGAACTCTTAAATCTATCTATCTATCTATCTATCTATCTATCTATCTATCTATCTATCTATCTATCTATCTATCTATCTATCTATCTATCTATCTATCTATGTGTCTGTCTGTCTTATATCTATCTATCTATCTATCTATCTATCTATCTATCTGTCTGTCTGTCTGTCTGTCTGTCTGTCTGTCTGTCTGTCTGTCTGTCTGTCTGTCTGTCTGTCTGTCTATCTATCTATCTATCTGTCTGTCTGTCTGTCTGTCTGTCTGTTTGTCTGTCTGTCTGTCTGTCTGTCTGTCTGTCTGTCTGTCTGATAGACTGCATGACCTTAACATCTTCAAACTTTTGGCCAGGCTTTCTAAAGTCAACATCAAAATTGAACTTTTAATCCTTCTTTATGACATTGGTGGGATGATAATGTTGTGAATATCTCTTATATTGAAATCCTAAATTAATGTCCAACGCCTTAGACTACAATATCTTACATCACTGCTTATTTCCATAAAATGTAGCTTCCTTAGACACGCCCATATTGTCAATGATCTGTGACTCTCACTGACCTCAGCACATTTGGTCTCTGTATGAGTGAACGCATCTTCACGCAGGGCATGCTGGGAGAAGACCACATTCATCCAACAAAAATATGCTGAAGGGAGTCCTGATCTACACACACACACACACACACACACCTCACAGGTGTGACAGTGCCTCATTTGCTTCACTAAATGACAGAAAGCGAAATTGCTGCCCCCCCCACCCATCACACACACACAGCACACACACACACACACACTGAAAGCTCATCAAGCTAAAAGCATGTGAAAGCCCTTCTCCCTCTGTCCTTCATTACAAACACGATTACTGCCAATTATGCTGTTTACACTTCAGTACGGCGGCAGATGCAGTGGGAGCTCTTTGATTGGTCGTTAATTTGATTAAGGGCCAATAATGAGCCCAGATTCTTGACACACCTCCACCCCTCCATCTCACATGACCCCTCAGCAGCAGCAAAGGAAGTGTTTGATTCAGGATGTTAGTAAAGGACTATTCATATGAAGCACTGATATTTGCAGTAAATGTTCATGTGGCAGAAAGCTGCACTGATCAATGATTCTCAGAGACTATAGTCACAGCAGACAGCATCGATACTGTCTTAGGTAATGCAATTTTAATATCCATTTTTCCAGTTTTTCATTCACAGGAAATTCTTCAACGTATTTTCAATGTACAATCCCTCAAACAGACTATACTGCAAAAAGAAGAGACATGAAAAGTAATTGCTTACAAAATAAGCATGTCTTTAACATGAACACTATTCATACTAAATGAATCCTACACGCTCTGAAATACTTAATTCTGATTGGTTAGTCATAGCATTCTGATGCCATGCTTCTATAATGAGTGCTGAACTGTTTAATTAGCAGCGTAATCATTCTTCTAAACTTCTCATTTTGTGTTCCAAAGAATAAGGAGAAAGTCAAATGATAAGACATAATGACTTAAAGATTAATAAATAGTAACAGAACCAGGCATGTGGTCAGCTAAAAATAATGTAAAAATACATTTTATTATAAAAAATAATATAAAAAATGTTTTTATTTTATTATTATTTATATTATAAAAAATAAATCAAAGAAATATCACTACTGCAGTGATAATACTTAACTGTAACAGAAACAAAAACAGGTATTTATTATTCAATAAATATATCATTTTAAATAATAATAATAATAATACTTTTATTTTATTATTTAAATAAAAAAAATTGCCAATAATGAAATGTTACTATTATTGAACATTTACATTGTACTGTAAAAAAATAAAATAAAAGTATTTATTATTATTTAATTTTACTGAACAACAGTAAAATTACAATAATATTTATTCTTAACTAATGCACTTCTCATTATAATTGGTTGGTGTGTGATGCATTTTCAAAGGCACGTTATAAGTGTCCCAAACTCACAGCACTGGTGAAGATTTCGTGTGGAGCAGTATTTACTGTTAACCGAGACACTGAAAACACTGAATCACTCGCGCATAAATGAACACAGTGTTGCGCTTCACTCTGAACACACACCGCTCATCAGACTACATGTTTATATAATTAATTCACAGCCTTTGAAATTCATATTTTAGGTCGGAAGATAAATCTATATCGATTTGGAAAAATGTCAATGCTGGGAATGTTATTGGTGGAATTATGCCTTAACTCTGTGTCTGAGCAGTGGGCTTCAATCAGACCCACTGCAGTCTGAACGTTTATCTATGTGCGTCTGTGATGGATTGAGCTCTTCGCCGGACTCCTCATGACGGGTAATCCTTTTACTTGTGCGCTGAACTGTGTGCATCACCTGTCAGCTCGGGGCCGCGCCGATTCCCCAGTGCTGATAGCGCTCCAGTTATGGACATTACTGCCAATAAGAACAATTTGTCCTGACAACTAGCAGCACAAAGGCAGTAGACACGCAGGCGCAGACTTCCGAGACGGGCCATGACTCTGAGCTGTCACATCCAGCAGGAGTCAAAGAGACGGTGGACAGTGACGGAGAGACTCGCTGCCGTTCGTGGCAGCAGCACCTCTTCAGAAGAACACACCATCTTTCATCCGATTTCTCCAGAGCCTGATTCACAGTTGGTCTCAATTGGTTGTCAGATCTCTATTTTTGACTTCAAGCTAAATTCTGAATTTAAGATCTGGCTCCTTTTCACTTCACGACTGAGTTTGAATTAAGTTAGCCGCACCACAGGATGTTGAATTGAAATGGCAGGAAGTGGAATTTACTGAATTGCAATTGCAAACCTTGATTCATATACCTGTATCCGTCGATGAAGCTGGCGTTAATGTAGTCGGACCCCTCCACGCCTCTGATTGGCTGCAGACACACTCGGCTGGACTCGAAGGGCATGATGTTGACCAGTCGGTTCTTGAATTTGTTGCACGGCAGACTAGCGCTGATGAATCTAGAGGTGTGTGCTTTAGAGTTGGCCAGTTTCTGCAGTGAGAGAAGACACAGAACACATTCATATTGCTCTGAAATTGTGAAACGGACTCAAAACACACTATTAATCAAAGGCTGAAAAAAGAAAGGATGCATTAAACTGCTCAAAATTGATGGTAAAGACATTTATAATGTTACAAAAGATGTGTTTTACATAAATACTGTTCTTTTGAACTTTCTGTTCATCAAAATATGAAGCAGCACAAATGTTTTCAACACTGATAATAATACTGAGCAGTAAATCAGTATATTAGAATGATTTCTGAAGGATCATGTGGCACTGAAGACTGGAGTAATGATGCTGAAAATACAGCTTTGATCACAGGAATAAATTACATCTTAAAATATATTCAAGTAGAAAACAGTTGTAAATTGCAATAATATTACAGAATATTCAAATTTTTGATCAAATAAATGCAGCATTGGTGAGCAGAAAAAGCTTCTTTCAAAAACACAAAAAAATATTTCTCGCTGAGGACAATTAATGAGATTACATTTTAGCCTTTCAGACATTAGCATACTGTAATTTTCTTTTTCTTTTTGTGAGTTTTGAATAAATATTCCATAAAAAATGTTTCTTTGAAAGTCAGCTTTTTGTGTGCATCTTATTTGGCATCATTATACTGCATAATAGTCCATTCTAGATATTACATTTAGCATTGGTCATTAATTCATGAAATAGAAGTAGTTCAGAAGTTAAGCTCAAGTTCACTATTCATGGCATAATGTTGATTACCACACTGAAACTCAAAAGTGTTTTTTTTCCATTGTCAACATTTGATATCTTTCTTTGGGGGAGAATGAGGTGTTTTGAGTGGCTTTGTACTCAAACTTCAAATGATACATGCTCTTTGAATCTCAGTATGTCACAAAGATGCATCATGGGGAAAACAGCCCATTAAAATCATTCATGTTGTGCAGGGAAACCCAAACATGTTTCCACACTCCGCTCTGACTGCACTGGCCCCTCAGAATCACACCGTTCTCATCTGCTGGTGAAACAACATCAAGCATTAAAAGCTGATTACATCCTCGACGGATCTATAATGATCCTGCACGTAAAGCAGCTCTGAGCCTCATCATCCGGGCTATGGAGCGTCTGTGAGGACAGCTGCTGTATGTTAAAGGAGTGTTTTCATGCATGCAACAGCGATAACTCTCACCGCAGTCACACAGTCACAGCAGTCAGCTTCTCCATCAGCACCAACTTACTGTTCAAGCAGTTAAAATGTGCACTTTTGCTTTGGTAAAATTTCAGCGTGCATGTCTTTTCTCTTTCTACAGCAGGTTTTCTTGTTGTTGTTCTAGTGTAGCATTACAAAACTAATTAGAAAACTAAATGAAGCTTAACCATTACAGATGAGAATCATAAAGATATTACTAATTCAGATTCTACATAATAATTCCAGTTCCGTTAACAAAATGAGAAATGCTTTTGAATAAATTGATTCCCAATCAGTGTTTATTAATATGAATAAATTATAGTGTTTATTAATATTTGAATTAGCTTTTTATGGTAACACTTTACAATAATGTTTGATTTGTTTACATTTTTTAACTATATTAATTAACAAGAACAATACTTATATAGCATTCATTAATCTTAGTTAATGTTAAGTTCAACATTTACTTATACACTATTAAAATCAAAAGATGTATTTGTTAAGATTAGTTAATGTACTGTGAACTAACATGGACATTTTTTAACTTACATTTTCTAATCATTTTTCAAATTTTTAGTGCTACCTTTTATTTTTAGATTTTCAGGTTTCATTTTAAATGTTAGTTTCATTTTAGTAATTCTGTTATGTGCATTCATTCATTCAGTTTTAGTTTTTATTTATTTCCAGTTAATTTAATAATCAAAATGATTACGTTTAATTAACTTGAGCTTAACTTGAAGCATTCCTTATATTTCATTACCAGTGACCAATGCTGATTCTAATACCTAGTAATTTAAGTGCTTGAGCTTAAACTTATTTCAATCATAATAATTAACATTTATGAAGCACTTATAATTTAGTTTGTTATCATCTAATATTTATATTTCCGTTTATGATCGGCTGTGGTTTTGTGTCTTCATGCTGTGTTTTGCTTTCAGTGAGAAGAGAAAAACTGACACAGGAACCCTGTTGTGCCGTGGACGGTTAGGATGATGTCTGTGTGTGTTTTCTGACCTTAAACTCCAGTTCCATAGCGGTGACGGTGTCCCCGGGCGACACCTGCGTGAGTTTCTGGATGTGTGTGTACAGGCTCCGCGCCGGGACCTCCGTGTTCCCGCAGGTGGCGGCCTCCAGGAGGGCCTCGTGGATGAAGATATACTGATCTTCCGTCTGCACCATGTAGTTCCTCTGAGCGCGCATGCAGGTCACGTGACCGTAGATATCCACCGACTTCTCGTGCTTCATCCGCTCCAGCATGGCCTCTATTACGATAAAACAGCCTGTCCGACCCACACCGGCACTGCCATGGGAAACACAGAGGAAGACTTAGATGTAGAGTGAATTCACAGAAACATGCGCATGCTAATAGATAAGTGAGCGGGATCATGCTCTACCTGCAGTGCACCACCATGGGTCCAGCGTCAGGTGGGTTGCAGGCCTTGACCCTGCGAAGAAAGGCTAAAATTGGCGTGGGGTATTCGGGAACGCCGTGATCCGGCCAGGCCATGAACTGGAACTGCCGAACTTCCCGTTTCTCACTGGACCCATTCTGTTTCAACACATTCAAAGAGATACAGTCAAACCCAAATTTATTCAGACACCTTCAACATTTCTCACATTATTTCACAGTTTATATGCTATAGTTTAAAAAATGGTAATAAAATATGACAAGAACTCAGAGTTAAACTGTGTCAGAACAAATTCATCTCGATAATGTCAGATAACTTTGATAGAAAGGTAGAATTTGATAGAATTACAATCAACCAAAAATGATTCAATTTATGTACACAATTAGATAATACCAATTTAGGTCAACCAATTGCCAAGCAATGCTTAATTATGTTCAGTCTGTGGTGTAAAAAGGTCACATTAGCAATTAAAGAAAAAATACTTAAGCAAAACATGCTCAGGTCAAAGTGTCTGAATAAATTTCCCAAATTGTCCCACATTTTTATCAATTTTACTTGTAGTCCACTGTATGAAGAATTGTTTGGTATAATATGTCACAGTTCATTTTATTTTGCCATCCTCACTTACATTAATGGGGTACAACAGCTTGTCGCTAGAGCAGTACCCTTAAAAGGACATATTTATACCTTTTTTACCCCTAATAGGTACATATTAGTACCTTAGAGTAGTAATACGCACTCATAAGGTACTAATATGTACCTATTAGGGGTAAAAAAGGTACAAATGTGTCCTTTTAAGGGTACTGCTCTAGCGACAAGCTGTTGTACCCCAAAAGGTACAATTTTAAACCCCTTTTTTTCTGTGTAAAAAATATAAAAAATTATATCTGGTGTCTGAATAATTTTTGGTTTGACTATATAGTACGTGATGGAAAAAGGATTTGTCTTGTTAAGACAATATAAAATAATATATTTAAAATAAATCTAATTATTATTTATAATACATATTAAAATGAATTATAATATTAATCTCGCTGCACAATTTAACCACAAACTAAACTGCAAAAACAAATCAATCAGAAATCATAAAGGTTGTATCATCACAACTATGGGCTTAAAACTTTTAGAGCTATTTAGTATTCATCTGGCCTGTTCTGATGAACAGATGACCTGGCGGTTAACCAATCAAAACACAGGTCTTCAAGCTGCAGAAACAAAAACAGCCTGTGTAATTATAAGGGTCTGAGGAAGTGCAAAACTGGTCAAGAAAAACTCAATTAAAATTGATTTTTAGTCCAGGAAACCTTGTCTGACAGTGTAGGTGGACTTATATGGGAGAAATGCTACAAAAGTGATGGTGATATGGCCACAGCCATATCACCCTGCAGCCCAAGACCGGTTGCTCACTGAAGCTAAGCAGGGTTGAGCCTGGTCAGTACCTGGATGGGAGACCTCCTGGGAAAACTAGGTTGCTGTTGGAAGAGGTGTTAGTGAGGCCAGCAGGGGGTGCTCACCCTGCAGTCTGTGTGGGTCCTAATGCCCTGGTATAGTGACGGGGACACTATACTGTCAAAAAGCACCGTCTTTCGGATGAGACGTTAAACCGAGGTCCTGACTCTCTGTGGTCATTAAAAAATCCCATGGCACTTCTCGTAAAGAGTAGGGGTGTAACCCCGGTGTCCTGGCCAAATTCTCTCTACTGGCCCTTGTCTATCATGGCCTCCTAATAATCCCCATACACTTGATTGGCTCTATCTCTCTCTCCTCTCCACCTGTAGCTGGTGTGTGGTGAGCGCACTGGCGCCGTTGTCCTGTGGCTGCCGTCGCATCATCCAAGTGGATGCTGCACACTGGTGGTGGTTGAGGAGAGACCCCCCCACATGATTGTAAAGCGCTTTGGGTGTACAGCAATACACAATAAAGCGCTATATAAATGCATCATTCATCATTCATTCAAAAGTGTATAATATGACCCATGTGAACATTTACCGTACTGTACTGGTCTCTAAACCCCATTTCATTCTATGTTCTCAACCAAAACAACCAACCAACCAAACAAGCAAACCTATATTTATTTATTTATTCATTCATTTTACATTTCGGAAGGAAAAATATAAATATCTATCCATCTATCTATCCATCCATCCATCTAAATAATCAAAGGAAAAATATTGGAATTGCCCTGTGGTGTGCATTAAATAAACCATGCAAGTTAAATATAAATGTACAGTCATTATTTAATCTACTGTGAAACCCTATACAATTGTTATAAAATCCTTTTCTAATTTAAAAAACTATTTGAAAATGTTGCCAACTAGTATTCTAGCAGACTATTAATTAGTGGCAGTTTTGTCTCCTACTGTTAATTAAATTTGGTTGTGTATTTGGATTTTCATTTATTCAGATCTCAACATCACAGAAAGACATTTTCAGCATTAATGAGCAGAAGCTTTAGTCATTTGTGTGAATGCAGCGTTTCTGACTGTTTAAAAAATATGTGTCAAACATAAATCAAAATCAAAACAAAACATAAATCAAACATCTAAAACTTATTTTCTGGTTGTTTTGTGGTGAAGGTTTTCATTCCATAATATTTTTCAACAGAATACAATTTAAATCAAATACATTCTGACTGCTGGTACAATCAAAAACAAAAGAAAAATCTAAATAAATGTCAGTTATGTCACACACAGACCTTATAGAGAGCGAAGGTCCTGACGCTGTAGGTGGCTAACTCCACCGTATCCAGCATGGACACTTGAATCATGCCGTATGTCTCTGTTCCACGGCTCGGCCAGTACTGATCACACTTCACCTGCAATCACAGACACACAAACATCACACATCAGGGACCATAAGAATACAGGAGATTGGTGAGAGGAGGCCAGCTGAAGCTGAAGCAGGCCTGCGGGTTTCGGGCAGATGGGGGCATCACGCACCACAGACCGGCCAGAACTGTGGCTGAACCTCCGGCTCTGATAACACGGGTCACATACTGTGAGCACACACACACACACACACACACACACTGAGCACAGAGGGCTGTGTGAGTAATGGCCGGCAGGTCTGGGGTTGAGATGCATTAGCGTGACCCATCTGGGCTTCCGTAAACACTGCTGTCCTTCCTCAACAAAAAACAGGTACAATCTGTGCAATTCTTCAAGCTAATTAATGAATCTGGCTGATGAACTTAAATTGCTGATTTTTTTTTTTTTTTTTTTTTGCATCTTTAAAATGAACAAAGTCTTTTTTTCATTTTCCCTATTGATGATGTTCCTGGTGTCCCGTTCTTCAAACCTTTCATTTGAATAAAAGAAGGAACTAAAGGATATTCCTATTGTGGAATAAATATCATCCTGTTAATTCTCACGATGTATTTTGCACAATATATTTGTGACAATAGATCACAGCAAGTGCAACTGTGTATTACATTGTGTTTGTCTACAGTATATTAAAACATTTTAATGACTTTAAGCACATATTCTAGAATAAAACTTTGCAGAAAAAATAAATAAATATACAAACAAATAAATAAAATTACATTTGTATAGTACTGATCTACAATATTGGCCACCATATCAAAAAAGTATGATAATTATTATTATAATTTTTGGTAACACTACAAAAAGGTTCCACTTGTTAATATTAGTTAACTACTTTAGTAAACATAAAATAATGACAATGAAAAATACTTCTAAAGCATTTATTAATCTTAGTTAATGTTGATCTATCTATCTGTACTGTGTCTCATCAATTGATATTATACAGAAAATTATAATATAATCGTGCGGTACATTATTTCATTAGAAGGCTTGCATTGAATCACATTCATGTATATTGAGATTGACCATGTGGAGGAAAAACAGAATGACCATCTGGTCACACAGCAGGTGAGGGAACATGTGACGCCTCCCTCACTCACAAACACACATGCACACACATCACTTCCTATGAGTCCTATGAGGACACTTATGCTCACTTCCTTTCCTATGTAATTCACAGACAGGGCACGTGTTTGCATGTGTCCCCGAGGCTTTTGGGATATTTTCTGACATCCTAGAAATTCAAAAATGAAATCTCTGTCATCATCTACTGTGATGATCTTTATAGTGATTAATGGTCTTTATAAATTCCAATCTCTGGGGCAGGAACCAGACAACACGAGATGACGAGTGAAATCTTACCCTGCTCTTCTCCTCCAATCTGGTCATCATGACGATAGTGCTGGTCCTCTGCTCCCACACCATCCTCCAGAAGTCACTGAACGTCTCGGGCAGAGGACCCTGAGTGGCGATGTAGGCATTCTGCTTGCGGTAGCCATCAATGTAGTTTCCATTGATGTAGTCGCTGCCCGGTACACCTGCGGTTCAGCAGTGCAGTGTTAACACAACGAAAGGCTGAGAACTGAGCGCTCATTGTACTGATGGCCTTGGTAAGCCCACGTGGAATCTGCACACTTTTATTATTTATTTTCGAGTTATATTTTAAAATATATACACCTTGAAATTATCCCAAATATTTAATTAACAGGCATGATTTCGACTTAATTGGCCTTTCACTAAATTCAGTAGGCGCAGATTATGTGCAGAACCGGTCATTGCTGAATGACATGTTAAGCTACAAACACTCCTGTTTAAAAGTGTGTGCTCAGTAAGATGCTTTCTAAAGAAATTAATTCTTTTATTCAGCAAGGATGCATTAAATTGATTAAATGTGACAGTAAAGACATTAATAATGTTACAAAAGATTTCTATTTCATATTAATGCTGTTCTTTTGAACTTTCTAGAATCTTGAAAAAATGCATCATGAAACATATTCGGCAGCACAACTGTGTTCAACATTGATAATAATCAGAAATGTTTCCTGAGCAGCAAATCAGCATATTAGAATGATTTCTGAATAGTGATTTTTAAAATAGTGATTTTTAAATGGTAACATTTCACAGTATTACAGTTTTTACTGTATTTTCAATGAAATCAATGCAGCTTTGGTGAGCAGAAGAGACTTACAAAAGCATTAAAAATCTCTCTGACCTCAAACTACTGTACACATGTTTTTGGACTCACCATCAATGGGGGTCAGCACGACTCTGGTGTGATCGTAAGCGATGACGTTTGCATAGCGGTTCTTGGGCTTGTTGACCTCCAGGTTGGAGTTTTCCCAGGTGAACTGCTGGCTGGGGTCAATAGACTGCAGAACAGAAAGACAAAACATGAGAAAGTTTGTTAGAAAGCTTGACCAAAATCACTGACAAAAAAGGAAGACAATAGATACATTTAACCTTTGAAATGATCCAGTTCAAATACTAAACATCACATGAGAATGAGAAAAGGTTAATAATTGTTTCATATCATTCAAATCCTCTGCAGATTGTTTTCCAGCAGGTATCCTAAATACTCCCTCATTATTTGTCCATTATTTAGTCCTGCCACCAATCTTATGCCACTGGTTGAGCCAAACCACGACATGAAAACCTATTTTACTCTAACGTGATTTAGTGAAACAGGATATTCAATAAGAAAAGAAGATACAGGGAAACAGTATAATGTAATGAGGGAACTGACTGGAAGCTCATATGACAGGCGACTAGAGGGAAGGGGTTTAAAAATAAGAGGGTTTGGTGACATCAGCTAAAAACTGAAGTCATTCAGAGGTGGAGCAAGTTTCATTTCATTTTGATGAAAGTTTACAAAGCCATGGAATAATGAATCATTCATAATAAGATGAGTCTGGCACAGCAGGAACTGATGCTGCAAAATCTAGCAGACGCACCACACTGTGAATCTCTACCTTGACCTGCCCACGATCACGGCAGTCAGAATCGCCCGGCGCTTTAGGGACCTGCCTAATCCAGTCCTGCTGTTACCATAGTGATGAGATAACGGGTCAGAGGGTGAGGTTCAGACGTCTGCTCTCTAGTCTCCCTGCATCACATTACTGAAGCTTCGAACCACTAGCAGTTATAATAAACAAAACATATCAACTATATGAAACATATAATACCAGTCAAAAGTTCAGGGTCAGTAAGATATTTTAGGGTCAATATAAATCCTATTCTTGCCAATGTTGCATTTATTTGACCAAAAATACAGTAAAACAGTAATAGTGAAATATTATTACATTTTAAATGACCTGTTTTCTATGTGAATATATTTATTCCTTTGATGCAAAGCAGTATTTTCAGCATCATTACTCGCCTTCAGTGTCACATGATCTTCAGAAATCATTCTAATATACTGATTTACTGCTCAAGAAACATTCCTATTATTAGCAATGTTGAAACCTACCACATATTTTCATACACTTTTTCATGATTCTTTATGAATAAAATGTTCAGAGAAACAGCATTGATTTGAAACAGAAATTTATAACATTATAAATGTCTCTAATGTCACTTTTGATCAGCTTAATGCATCCTTGCTGAATAAAAGTATTAATTTCTTTAACAAAAAGTCTTAATGAGCCCAATCTTTTGAACGTGAGATGAGAATGCTCTTGAAAGATGGTGGATGGTGACATGTACAGTTCATTCTAAGGACAATGTGACATTCTTCTAGATGTATATGGAATCAAAAGCAACCAAAGGCTAATTTTCTGTCTTCTAACAGATGGATTATGATGAACCGCAGATGAATAATCAATCACTACACATCTGCCATATTTCAGATGACTGTTTGTCAGCTTAATCTGTCTAACAGCACAGTTTATTTTTATTTGATTGTGTGCATTTGTTTGTGGTTATGTATGATTATGTGTTTGTGTAGGATTGTATTGATCTCTGGCAAAGGCTGCATCAATGCATTTAAAATAAACACACACAAGCCTTATGTGCTTTCTATGTTTCATATCTTAATATCGTGTGCTAACCTGACACAGTAATATTCACAACAAGCAATCTGGAAATTTGGAGGCCAAATGCAACACAACCACAGCTAATTAGAAGAGAGTGTGACGAGTTCTGTCAGGTTGTTCGCACTTTAGATACAACACAACTTCTATTTTATGGACTTGCATGACACCTCTCCAGATGGCACTGATGGATTTGTCATATTATATTAATGTTTCTCTGCATCCACCATCAGTTCTTTCTCATCCATATGTGATAGTTAATAGCGGTACTTCAGACCAATGGGTTTGTGGTGTGAATATAACATAACTCTGACCTACAGCATGTTAAGTCTACTGAGCAATGAAACAGCAACCTCTGAGCAATAAAATATCCATTTGAATAGCACTTAATAGTCTCTCTGTCACATTATATAGTGAAATCTTCTCTCTTGTCTCTGTCTACTGTATGGGTGGCTATTCCTGACATACAGCAAATTTTGAGAAGGAAAACGTCTTATTCAATGGTCTCCTGTTTCTCACACTGAAACATCACAGGTTTTAATGCTGGCGTATGTATGATCTGAGGATGTGTTGTCCTCGTGTGCTGTTAGCTCTGTCCTGATCTGTGGTTGCTCTCCATTATAAAAGAAGGATAAATATAGCAGAGTATTTTTTAAAAATGTCTTTAGAAGTGGAATACATTTACAAAGTTAATATTAATGTACCAACAAGCTTCAGTGAGCTCGACTGAAGGTCAGTTGGACAATTTTCTTCATCTGGGGTGGTGATGGCGCAGTGGATAAGACACATGCATTTGGTGTGAGAGACCCGGGTTCGAATCCACTGTGAGACACCAATGTGTCCCTGAGCAAGACACTTAACCCCTAGTTGCTCCAGAGGCGTGCGACCTCTGACATATATAGCAATTATAAGTCGCTTTGGATAAAAGCGTCAGCTAAATGAATAAATGTAAATGTGGTAGCTCTCTTAAATCTATTGTACTGAGTACAGTATCATCATGGCCACAGGTACTGTGGTTGTGCTGTTACTACACAACATTAAAAAAAATATGTTTTTGAAAGAAGTCTCTTCTGCTCACCTAAGCTGCATTTATTTGATTAAAAGGACAGTGAAAACAATACTATTGTGAAATTACTATTTTTTTAAAATATATATTGCCATATATGTTAAAATGTAATTTATTCCTGTTAGCAAAGCTGAATTTTTCAGCATCATTACATCTTTCAAAAGAATAGCATTTATTTGAAACAGGAATATTTCTTAAAATCATACGTCCTTATTGTAAGTTTTGATCAATTTAACGCATCCTTGCTGAATAAAATAATTTATTTTAAAAATCTTTTGAATTAGTGTATATTAAATGAAATGCATGCTGTACTCAGTTAGGAGGACATTCCCACAGATGACAGGCTCACACTGATCTATCTCTATCTTATTATTTACCTACAGATATATTACTTTCTTTGTACACAATTCCCTCCCCATAAGTCTGTCTTTATCTGTTTATCATGTTAGCTTCTTTTGTATTGCTATTTAATGTGAGCCATTTGGCATTTGATTAGATCACTGTTGCTCCCTCAGTATTCGATGTCTATATTAAGGTCTTGATTGTTTAAGTACTCAGAAGAGCTGCTCAATGTACAATAACAACTCAAGCAGGCAGCAGAGTCCTGCCCCTTCCTCTTCCCCAAACAAACACACACACACACACACACACACACACACACACACACTGCAGGATTAGCCGTCTAATAAAGCAGGTGACTCTCACACTCACTACACTCCTAATAGAGTCGTTTCCCAGCTTTAATTTCAAGCTCTGGCGATCTGGGTACTGTCTGAGATGCCTCTGTGACCGTGCGTGCGCGTGTGTGTGTGTGTGTGTGTGTGTGTGTGTGCATCTGTATGTGTGTGTGGACTATCTGTAAATTCATGTGTAAGTTGTAATATTATGAAGATGCACACGTTCTTAGTGTCACTGCAGCACATTTGAGTAATGTAGAGCAGTACTTGCTGAACATGAGATGTTGAAGAGTTCATATTCATACAATCTTTCTGAGATTGTACGATGAACACATTTAGCTGTTTGTCTGTGGAGTAGTTGGCAACAGGCCGTCCACTGACTGTCCGAACATTTCTACACACAAAAATATCAAGATGACTCAAAATGAGCACTTTCTATATGTTTGGCTGGCTTTATACAAATTCTTGCAGTAGTTGGGGTACAACAGTCCACCAAAAGTCATATTTTAATGCAATAAGCACTAATGATTTTTTAGTTGCCAGTTTCTTTGGTGTTTCAGTGATAAGTGAAAATGAAAGTGACGTGACATGTGGCCAAGTATGGTAACCCATACTCAGAATTTGTGCTCTGCATTTAACACACACCCGGAGCAGTAGGCAGCCAATGTTGCGGCGCCCGGGGAGCAGTTGGGGGTTCGGTGCCTTGCTCAAAGGCACCTCAGTTGTGGTATTGAGGCTGGAGAGAGCGCTGGTTATTCACTCCCCCCACATACAATCCCTGCCGGACCTGAGACTCAAACTCGCAACCTTTAGTCCGACTCTCTAACCACGATTCGTTGGCCACGACTTCCCCCCTAATCACAGATCAAGTTGGTCTTTTATTGTGGTTTCAGCTATTTTGAATAGATCTGCCCCTAACTAGCATGTCAAGCATAACAAGTGTGGTTGGCAGCTTTACATGCTGTTAAGAGGGTCTTTCTAGAGGTTTTCTAAAGAGAAACCAAAAATCAAATGTCTGGCACAACTAGCAATGGAAGAACTCAGTTCACGTCTCAGACCAAATTAAGTACTTACAGAAATAATAATGGAGTTAAAGTGGAGGAGGGATGACTGTTATTATATACTAATGTTCAAAAGTGAAATATTTATTAATGTTTTTGAAAGAAGTATCTTTTGCTCACCAAGGCTGCATGTATTTGATAAAAATACAGTAAAATAGTAATGTTGTCAGATATTATTATAATTTTAAACCATGAAACCATGGAAACCATGATACATTTTACTTTTCGGGATTCTTTGATGAACAAAGTTCTAAAGAACAGGATTTATTTAAAACAGAAATCTTTGGTAACATTACAAATTACAAGTTACTTTTGATCAATTCAATGCATTCTTGCTGAATAAAAGTATTCATTTCTTACTGACACCAAACATTTGAATGGTTAGTGATACGATTAGCACAGTTAAATGAATATGCTTCCCCAGAACTGCATTTTGGAGCTCTATTTATAAATGTTCAGCCATAATAAATCCACTGTCTCCTTTACTCTTATCTTCAGTGTCCTGTCCTACAATTTACATGTTCCACAGATGTAGGCAGTTGCAGATGTAGGCCAGAACAAGCACAAGTGTTTTCCAGCTGTACTGGTTATCCATTATGGATGTGTTCTTCTCCTCCCATTGTCCTGATTTATCTTACTTGCAGACAATTTTATGTAAATTGCTGATGTTTGTAGGACGTCAAGCAATTATCCCTCGGTGGCTTTAACAGAAGGTAGAGAGGACAATTCTCCTTAAGGTTGTTTAGACGGACAGTCTGACGTGACTAGGGAAGAGTTACCTCATATTCCTGTGAGAAGCGTAGGCCTTCGTTGGCTTTCAGCCGCTCGATGTGGTCAGCCAAAGCACAGACAGAAACTGGAGGGTGTTCCCGCATTCCTGCAGGGAGAAAGAGAGGATGAACCGATAGCAGAGATTTCTATTGACCTGTTTGATTTTGGTTGGCTGAACTGAGGAATCAACACACTTTGGTTCACACAGTTTGTAGGCTATTGGAAGATGGGCTCACATGAAAACAACCCAAAGCATGAGAGAAATAGAAGGCGAAGGAGAAAACACTAAGCTTTTAGCACCATGCTATGTGCTAAGACTAGCGGCAGTGATGTAAGCGGTGAACGGACATGCTCATTGGCTGAAATATGAACCGCTTCCGGGTCAACAGCAAGGTGGCGTGAGCTGTCCTGTACAAACAAAATGGCATGTAAATGACACCGACATATTACACAGAAGGACTACAACCTGAGCACACGTTAAAAAAAACACAGATTGTTTTCCCTCCCATCCCACATCTGCTCAACTGAGGTGTTTGAGACGGACAGCCTGTGGAAAGGACGTGAGAGATGGTGAAGCTTTAACTCAGAGCAGCCAAAGTGGTGGAGGGGGTGTGGCTTTGGTCTCGATGGACAGTGAGGAGGAGCATAGAGATGAAGGTAGTGAAAGTTCACACAGGAACGCAAGAGAGAAACTAACTTGAAGTGCTGGGGCAGCTGAAGGCACTGGAATCTGCAGAAAGAAGATGAGGAGGGACTGTGATATATGTCACTTACAGAAGAGAGAGGAAGAGGAAAAGAAACACCCACGAGGAGCAGAAGACAACATGAAACCGCTTTCCCTACATATTTAACTTATGTAATATGACATATTTCTGAGTGAAACAAAATATTCAGTGCAAATACAAAGTTCTGTCATGAAACTCAAGATGGCGCATTCAACTCAATCTGATATAATCACATCATTATTCACATGGCACAGCTGACTGGTTTCTTTCACATCAGGAGCCAATGAGCATGCTGCTCATTATTCAAATACTCGGCTAGTGCTTGCTGTAGCAGTTGCAGTGTGCTTCAAAACCCTCCACCTTCCCCAGCTCCACCTGTGCAGATCAGCAACAGGTAATTTGACGTATATTATATATAGGGGTTATTTTATATGTGTTTTAGGTGCAGCAAAAGTAATTCTTACATGCTCACAGCAGCACGTCTGTGGATGTATTGGCAGTACCAAGTTTCAGTTGCACTTGCTATGTTTAAATAAAATTTAATGCATAATATGAGTTAAGTAAATACACAACAGTTAAAAAAAAAATGTTTTTGAAAGAAATTACCTACCTAGGCTGCATTTATTTGATCAAAAGTACAGTAAAAACAGAAATATTGTAAAATATTTTTTACAATTCCAAATAATTGTTTTGAATTTTAATATATTTCAAAATATAATTTATACCTGTGATGAATATTCCTGTGCATCATTCCTCCAGTCTTCAGTGTCACATGTCTTCAGAAATCATTCTAGTATGCTGAGTTGCTGCTCAACAAACATTTCTGATTATTATCAATGTTGAAAACAGCAGCTTTATATTTTTGTGGAAACTGTGATACTTTATTTTCAGGGTTCTTTAATAAATAGAAAGTTCGAAAGAACAGCATTTATTAGAATCAAATCTTTTGCAACATTGTAAATGCCTTTACTGTCACTTTTGATTAATTTAATGCATCCTTGCTGAATAAAAGTATTAATTTCTTTAAAATCATGTACTGACTCTTGAACTGTAGTGTAAATAAGGTCAATTTCTACATCAACCTTCCAAAGAAAAAATCAAAGCACTGTGATCTCACAACTGAAAGTCACTTTGTCTTCCTTTAGTTGACATGAAAGCTCTCGGTTCAGAAATCAAGGACTGGCTTTCAGCATGTCAAAACACAACAGGATGTTTAAATTGCACATTGTGCATCACAATATTCAATGTTATGACACGGACCAAAGTACGAACGAGGCGCTGGAATATAGTTTGCACGTCTTTAAACACAGTGCCTGAAACGTCAAGCATTTATCTACAATACAAACAGCCTTTATCTGTGAGGTAAGCCATTTTTACATTTTCAAAGTGTCCTGAAGCTTTTTGAAACACAAATTCTGAACTTTCACAAGTAAACAAACAACAACACTGGTAGTCTGGTTCCTCATTTGAAGATTCGGAAGCAAGGAAAATCAATTTCCATGGCAAGGAAGTTGACATGAATATTTCTCCCAGTTTCGCCATGAGAAAGATTGCGCATCAGTCGAGTGTGCGCTCGCAGCCCAACAATCTGACATAAGAACATGAGTCACTTTGCAACTGAAGCAAAAGCAGATTCTTATTGAAGTCAGCAAAATGTCTGAGCATTCAGAAATTTCCCCTGAGAGAGAGAGAGAGAGAGAGAGAGATAATAGAAAGAGACAGAGGGAGAAGTGCAAAATATGGATTGAAAGGAGCGAGAAAGAGAAGGATTTTCTCCAGTGAATCATCCTGTTTAATTCTATCCATCAAGTTCAAAGCTCAGTCTGAACCAAATGAAGCAATAGGATGTGATGCCGCTGTGTGTGTGTGTGTGTGGTTTGAGATTAGCTGGCAGGTTCTGCTCCTCAGTGTGTCCTTCACCTGACAGTGCGGCTCTGTGAATAATGTTTCGTCTTCACACCGAAGCTCCAGCTGAACCTGACGTCCATAAATCCAGTGAACAGTTCTGTCTCTTTCTGAGGTCTACATCCAAACAACCGATTCGTTTTCTAAAGACACTCTGTTGCAAAACCTAGTGAGCATTTCAAGGTATCACAGAAGCACCGTTACAAAAGTTTTGCAGTATGATGACTCTTCAGACCTCGTTCTGAGGCAGTACCTCATGCATCCTTTAAGGATCTCAGAATGCATATTCAAAGATGATGGACTGGTGAAAAGAGATGCCTGTGATAGTACAATCAGTATAGAAAAGTATGAATAAAATAGTTCAATACCATTAAAAATGGACTATTTCACCAATTCTTTGTGGACACTGTATTTCCTTATGCTTAATGGAGTATGTTAGAAACTAGGCTAATATGAACCTCTACACTGTAAACCCTGTGTTTTACTATTTACTACTATTTTACTACCATTAAGATACTAGTATAATCAGAATTTTTATTATTGTATTATTATTATTGTTTAGTTTTTTGTTAAAGATTTAGTTAATTTGTTGTTTTTGTCATTTTTATTAGTAAATTTATTTTTTTAAATGTCTATATTGTTTTTTTTATAAATTTTATTTCTATTTAGATTTAGTTATTTTAGTACACTAAGTGAGAAATGTAGCTTTGGCAACTAGCTAAAATAAAAGGTTTATTTATTTATGAATTTAGGTTCAAGTTTACTTTATTTTATTTCAAGTAACAATTTTTTTCTGGTTTTAGTTTTAGCTAACTATAATAACTCTGTATTAGCCATATTTTATGGACAGGCCATTCTTATTCATCATGGATTTCTATTCCAACTGTATTATTATAAAAATCTACTGGTTACTGTATATTATAAGGTACAAAGCACATTTTAATATGGCTAATATATGGTTATAAGCTGTAAAATACGTAGCCACCAATTTGCCATCCTATAATACTCGAAACACTGACACTTTTTTTTTGAATAGTGAATTTCGAGTGAGCCACTCAAGTTTTCAAGAATGGTCCTTCAGTAGGCCACACATGGAAAGTCACACTGGTTTCAAACACAGCTCTGTGTGTGTTATAAATGTGATGCTGTTTGTAACTCATTATTTTGGTGTTAAAACAATAGAAGTCCATGGAAAGCGTCTATCATCACATACCTTGCGTTTGATAGTTGAGCCTCCTCATTTCCACAGGGTCAGAGGAATGGGCCAATAAGTGATCTTTAACTCCAGCCGAGTGCTCATCTTTAGCCGAGGGAGAGGAGCGCTTCCTGTGCAGACAGGAAATGACATCAAAAATGAGCACAGAAACACACAGAGATCAGGTGGATGTGTAAAAGTGAAAGATATTGTAACACTTTACATTAAGGTTCATTTGGTTGAACATTAGAATTAGTTAACCTGAACTAATTGAGCTTTCCTGTAGCTCAAATAGTAGAGCATGGCGCTAGCAACGCCAAGGTCATGAGTTCGATTCCCAGGGAAAGCAAGAGCTGATAAAAATGTAAAAACTGTAGCTTGAATGCAATGTAAGTCCCTTTGGATAAAAGCGTCTGCTAAATGCATAAATGTAAATGTGAACTGATGATCTAAAGCATTTATTAATCCTAGTTACTTTCAATATTTACTAATACTCTATTAATTGTTATATCTGTTAATATTATTTAATGGATCTGAGCTAACATGAACAATGAATAATTGCATTTTATTAACTAACATTAACAAAGATTAATAAATACAAATGTATTGCTCATTGTTAGTTATTGTAATGCATTAACTAATGGTAACTAATAGGACTTTAACTGATATTTCCCGCGTGTTAGTATGTTAGAGAGCAGCAGCACTAATCTGAGCTCAATTAAACTCTTCAATTGGCTTTCATTAAACACCAAACACAAACAAGCGTTTATTATTGGATCAATCGATCGATACCCACCTCTCCTGTTTGCTGCATCCCGCAGAAAGAGACAGAGAAGCAGAGGAGAGAAAAGAGAAAATGTCACAGAAAACTGCACAGACGCTGTGTGTAGGGCGAATTTGTCAGAAATGTGGAAATGCCATTGCTACTAATGAGCTCCGATTCGAGCTGACATTTGTAAAATGAGTTTTCTTTTCACTCAACAGACATCTAACTTGAACTCTAGGCATTTGATTCTCCTGCACTCTTCAATAAGGCCGAATGGATTTGGTCATAATTGAGAAGAGGGGCACATTTTATCTGAGACTTGGACGTAATTTGGGGAGATCAGATTTTTGGTACAGTAGGTGTGTTATCAAATATCATTTCTGCAGTCTAGTTCAAAAATATATATTACCATTATTTGATCATTAAAGTTCTGTGAATGCTCAGGAAAAGACAGTGTTCTAAGAAAAAAGAAACTGATTAAAATTGCTGACTGTCATAGTGAAATGAGTTTTCTTGACTTTTTGATTTTCTGCTCTTACATTGAGTCAGCAATGTCTCTGAGAGAGACCGGCTATTTATACCTGACAGGAGGAAGTGCAGTAAACTCAAGTTTGCTACGCACGGCGAAAAAGAAAATATGGTCACTTAAGCAGAATGCAATACATGCAATCTCTGTGCTGGATGAATGAGTGTATTTTTCAGTAAAGTAATAGTACCTTTTGAAGAGCAGGATGGCGATGACGATGATGATGATGAGGACGACGGCCAGCACTGGTCCCATCACCCACAGCATCTCTGGGTCCTCAACGTGACGGGACATCCCACTGTGGAGCTTCACCATCATGGGATCAGAGTAAGGGCTCACCGTGAACATCTTATGATACAGAAAGCGAGAGAAGATTAGAATTAAATTAATCGAGAGAATTACTCAAAAGATATGACATTCATACATATTCTTTATTATGTCTACTTTCCACATTTCCACATCAAAGTTATCAAAACTATGACATAATACAAATAGAAGTAAGGGAAGTATGCAGTAATACAATTCATTAAATCAGGGATTCAAACTTTTTTTTGCCAGTCAAATCCCTTTGACCTCAAATATATATTTTTTTATTTAATATTAAAAACACATTTGCATGTTCATGGTTCTGGTTTCTTTATCATCTGGTTACAACTCATCTATTTAAGCATGCATGCATGACTAAATACACAAACACACACACACTAGCAATTCATACATATGGACAAATGGATACAAATTATACATGTTTATATAATTATGTGTCTATAAAACTGTAAGTGAATACTTAAAATGACACTATACACATTATTGTAATGCATCATACAGGCTTTATAGGATGTATTAGAGGATGTGACAGAAATCAAGCAAAAATGTCATCTTTAGTGTTGTCTACGCCATCTTTAAAAAATGCTAAAGGTTGAATTTTGTAGGTGTTTTTCATTATGCGTGTCAGCACTGTCACTGTCTGCTTCAATGTGATGTTTAATGACATTCAGTGATCACATGCAAACTGAAATCTATTGACGGGTGTTTGAGCAGAGCAGGAGGAAAACCTTCACATCTTCAAAGTAGCACAGAAGTCAGGCTCCTTCCACAAACGCTGGCAACTAATAGTCTTAGTAACACCTTTTAGACAGCACAGCGGGGCGCAGGAGAAAAAGGGATGGAAACAGGAAGATAGAGGGAGAGTGAGAGCGAGAGAAAGGGCCGAGGGAGGGGTAACCTCTTCCATCCTGCTGAGAAGCGGAGGATACGCATCATCAACCAAATCCCATCAGTGCTACACCTTCTGCATTCCCTCCGGAAGCGACACCAGGAACCACAGAAACCATCGCTGCCCAGAACTCATTTACAGCAGCGCAGCACAAACACAGTCTCAGAGGAGTCTCGGCACTTAAACCCACAGTCCACCCAAAAATGAACACCGTCTCATCCTTATATATATATATATATATATATATAGACATTTCACAAAATACCTTCTTTCATGTCTGCAGAGGAAAGAAAGTCTTAAAGGTTTGGAAAACACACTTTCCTACTTGGTATTTTTATAATTTTCCAGTAAATATAAAAATTTCTTTAATCAAGATACATTTACTTGAGACGGAAAATGATTTAAAGTATTAAGCCTTAATGAAAAAAGTTTTTCTTGTTTTTAGCATGAACATACTTAATTTTGTTAACAGAAAATAAGACAAATACGAGTACAACATTTTTTTTTGCAGTGCATAAGGGTGAGTAACAGACAGTCACAGATTTTTCATTTTTAAATTCATTCTGAAATAAGTTTTATCTCAATATAAACACAGATTGGAAAACATATTGGCCATATCTAATTTGAAACATCTGGGAGGAAAAACCAAAGGGAATATTTGATTTCTCAGTAGCTGCTCTTGCATCGCTCAGGAGACTTTTTAAATGCATAAAATCAGATGCAAATAAGTCTATAGTTGACATACAGTATGAATGTAGAGCTATAAAATGAAATTCGGAGCAGCTAAGACCGTTTACAAATTAAGTTTATACAGAGATCTGTATTTCTAAGCTACAGACATATTTGAGCACAGATTGAGACATTTTTGAGACATCTTCTGAAACTCCCAGATACATGTGTGAGATTCTCCATGAGACATGAAACATATTTTATGTCTAATTTCACTATGTTTTTTTTTTTTTTTTTTGTCCACAGGAATGTTTTTGGGGAATGATTAGCTGAATGACTGACACCAAGGAACAAAACAGTTTGGTTAATTGTACTGTCTAGTTTGTGTCAAATTAAATCTAGCATCCACTCTGAATGAGCTTTTGTGTGCATCCTGATTGGCTGCTTTCCATTCATTCCTTAGCATTTATCCAAAGAAAAACACTTCTTTCACAAAGCCAATGACTCCAAGTTAATCTTTCATGCAATTATGTAAGAAATGAAAAAGCTGTGATGACTGGATGAGCACTCATTGCGCTGTAATCTTGATGAAGTTGTTTGCTCAGAGGGACGGGTGAGTGTGCTAATGTGCACGGCACATGATAAAAATAAATGGATCAACTTTCAGGCTGTAAATCATTTTAAATGCATGTCCACCAACTCTTTCCAGACTGAACAGATCTTTTTTTTTTTTTTTAAGCCTTGAGACGCTACGAATCCTCCTGGCAACACCTTTGCAACCCTTCATATTTAAAAAAGTATTTTAAGGGCAGGTTCACACAGAATGCGTTTGTCCATCCCACTATGCTACTTTTCCATTGTTTTTCTATGTAAACACAGTAGACTGATGTGTTTGACCACTGCATCTCATCCGGAACACGCTGTTCTAAAAACATAGTGCTCTAGTTCAAATAAGTTCAGCTTTTAAAAAACCTGTATCGAGACCTTGTGTTTTTCCCAATTCCACTGCCTGTGTCTTGTGTTTTTCAAAGCAAAGCATATTCTTTATGAATGGCCTCTAAGTCATTGACTCAATGGGAAGCAAGACAACTCACTTCTGTTTCAGACATGTCCATAACGCTGATGGAACAACAGTGGGATCTGGAGGGTCCTATCAAACGTTTTCTGCTTTAATTTTTCTGGATTCCATTTTAATGATTTAATTAACATTTTATCAGCAAAGATCTAATCAATCAAAAAAAAAAAAAAACTTTTTATGTAACTATTTAATAATTAAATTAACTTTTAAAAACAACATTTTAACCTGAGAACAAAATGTATTTTTTTTTTCCATTTTATCTGAACACGCCACCTACATATTTCTTTTATTTTGTAAAATGTATTTTGGTGTTCTGTCTGCTTGACAAGTGTTTTTTAATTCAAATGGTGAAATGCTGGTGAAGTGACTCTCGGAGCAGCTCTGGAGATGAAGTTCATGTGTTTATGTCACACAAGAGCATCACGTGTGCTTCAGTATGTACAGCAGACAAAACTGCAGTGCTAGGTCACACAGAGACAGGCAGAACATGCAGACTTTCATGATGTTTCAATATTTCAATAGCTTCTGTGGTTAAATAATCACAGACACTATTCACAATTCGAATTTGATTAATTGTAAAAGCCCTAGTCTTCATTTTTTAAATTTTTTAAATTTTTAATGCCTGTATTCTATGATTGCACATTTTGGCAACAGTCACAGGGCTCTAGATCTGTCGGGTTATTATGATCATCACCTCTGTCTCTCTCTGCAACAGGATTGAGAGAGAAACTCTAAACAGAGAGAGAGAGCGTCTAAAAGCGCTGTGGGAATCTGTCAGTGGGGAACTTTCAGAGTGATCGATTTAATCGGCACTACCTCAGACGGAAGCACATCCCACAGCGTGAGTAATGCATCTCTGACTGACTCCAAACACTATTTACTGATGCATATTCATGTGTGTTTTGATTTCTCCTACACCTCTCCTCCATCTCTTCATCTGTAACACTAAGGTCTCTCCAGCATTAATGATAGCATCTCTCTCTCTTCCGCCGTCACACTCTCTGCTGATCTGCCGCAGTCCTTCATGTGATGTCTCTTTCTCCTTCTTTCTTTCATCTCCTCCTCCTCTAATCTGTTTTTCTTTAAGTGCTGCGGTAGTTTTGCAGTCGACCTCTTTCATCCAATTTCCCACTCGCTAGTCTGTTTACCAGCCCACCGCAGACTGTCCTTTCACAAGACCCTCTCATCCTCTCCTGTTTTTCTTTATTGATCCTCTCCTTTCAGTCTTTCTATTTTAAGATTTCAATTTAAGATTTGAAAAGAAAAATATACAATTGGTCATTGGAATTTGGGCTTTGTTTTCCCTCCTATGTATATTTCTGTGAAACAGGAAGCCATGACTAGATAATTTCATGTTCATAATCACCCTTGAGTGCTCAAAATTGTGAATATGAATGGGAATATACTTCAGAGATATTTTACTCATAATAATTTCTAGGGGTACCAATAATTGTGTCCAACGTGTATTTGAGAAAAACATTTATTTCATAATGAGATTTTCCCCCATTTTCAATTGTTTTAGTTCAATGAAAGGTTAGATTTTTGTGATTTAAAAAAAAATTAAAGATCAAAAGGCTTAATAATGCAGGTTTATTTTCAGAGCCTTCTTTGATCATATTCATAGATTATATGCCAATAATTCTGACCACGACTGTATATTTATATTTATATTTATGTATAGTCTCACATTGTTACGTTTAGGTTCCTGTTTGTCCTTATTTGGTTCTGTTCCTGTTCTCATTAGTTAATTTGTCTAATTATCATTCTGTTCACCTGTGTTTAGTAATCATCTCGTTTGCTCCTTAGTTTGTCTGTCTTTATAAGCCATCAGTTTCTAGTTTCTTTGTCCTGTCTTAATGTAATGTTCTATTGTTTGGAAACATTGTTTTGCTCCTAACTCTTTGTTATTAAAGCCATTTTCTTGAATTCTCACGTCTGGTGAAGAGACGTTCCGTTACACGTGTGTGTGTGTGTGTGTGTGCGCGCGCATGCGTACCTGTTATTCCCTACTTTATGAGGAACACACATCCCCAAAAGTATAGTAATAACAGTAAATTTTGTCCTTGTGGGGACATTTTTTTAGGTCCCTATAAGGAAACCAGTTAGGTAAGGGGATAGAATATACAGTTTGCACAGTATAAAAAACATTTTGTCTATGGAATGAACACATTAAACTCAGAAACCAGTGTGTGTGAGACTCACCGAGTCCCGGTCCTTCAGTCCTGCCAGTATAAACGTGCGATACTGCTGCTGTCCAGGTAGAGGTTTGTTATAGAAGCCGTTGTAGGTTTTCTCATCTCCCAACACAAAGGTTTCTGGAAGATTCTCCAGCTTGGCAGCGATGTAAGGCCGCAGGAAGTCCTGAATTTGTCTCCTCCTCCTTTTTCTTACACCTGAGTCTCCATTACTCCCTAATAGCTGATAAACACAGAGAACACATCACATGAAGCACATCAGTAAAATGCCAAACACTGATATACTGGGAAAAAAGCATCCTTCATGCATAAAGCCACTGACATGAATGTTTATAAAACCTTCATATACAGGTTTTATAAGATGCTAAATGATGTCAAATGTTTGGGCAAATTGGATTAATCAGATGTTTTTGACTAAATGAACACAAGAAAGATTGATACTAAAATAAATACTAACTTACAAACTAATTTATTAAACTAGATTAAATAAAATGCACATTAAAAAGACACATTAGGGCCACACTGTAGATTGATTTTAAATGCTTCAAAATTATTGCAATTATATAAATATATGAAAATGGATTTGATCAAAAGTGACAGTAAAGACATTTAAAGTTTTTGTATTGAGATTTCTATTAAAAATGCTGTTTTTTTTAAACTTTCTATTCATAAAAGAATCCTGAAAAAAATGTATCACGGTTTCCATAAAATTATGAAGCAGAGCTGTTTTCAACATTATATTAATAATCAGAAATGTTTCTCAAGCAGCAAATCAGTATATTAGAATGATTTCTGAAGGATCATGTGACACTGAAGACTGGAGTAATGATGCTGAAAATACAGCTTTGATCACAGGAATGAATTGCATACTAAAATATATTACAATAGAAACAGTTGTTTTGAATTTGTAATAACATTTCACAATTTAGCTGTTTTTACTATATTTTTTATCAAATAGGCAGCTTGGGTGAGCAGAAGAAAACTCTTTCAAAAACGACACCCACCCTCAAACATTTGAACAATTTATATACTGGCCAGCAGTCCTCTAGGTCTGTGCTGATTGGCACTTTCAGTCCATAAAACAGCTGGACTGTGACCCAGAGGTCAGAGATCAGCCCCAGGTGCTTCAGTCACAGGGATCATTAATTCAAAATGACACACACACACACACATTCTCCAGTACCTTTATCTGTCTCTTTATAGACCACTTCCCCTGTTTCTCCATCCCTCACTCTTTCTCTCTTTTTCTTTCTCCCCACTACCATAATAACCAACAGACCGCTGCTTCTTTAGATTTAGTAAAGCACATTTGGTGGAGACTGAATCAAATCCAAGGGCGCAGGATGGCTGTTGAACAAATGGGGTCTAGCAGCAGAGAGAAGGAGGACTGCAGCGAGTATAATATCAGCAGAGTGATAAACACCAGCACAACACGCGATCCAATACTACACCTCTCATTTGACTCAGCAACGCTCATAAATAAGGGGCAACTCGGGGGAGAACGGCTGCGTGAAAACGGGCTGTTTCAAAACGGTGGTGACACCATTGTGATTTTTACAGTGCCGCTGCGTTTTGATATTCAGTAGGCAGCACCTGAAAAGTTTCCCCTATTTTGCAGACGATAGTTTATTGAGAGCAAGCAAACTCATGAGAAAGCAGAATTGTGCTGGAGCCCGAAAGCTCAGTAGTAATAACAAAAACGAAAAAATGCCAAGAGAAGCTTTTTAAGAGTCCTCAAAGTGCCTGTGTGTCTCAACAGCTGATGCACAGATGAAGAAGAACTGAAAGATGTGAAAAATAACAAGTGGAACAACAAAATAGTTGCATCATAGATAAGCCAACAGAGTGTGAAACATCTGTTTATGTTATTTGTATGTGATCATCACAAACTCACCTCATCCAGATCCATATCCTCCGGGTTTTCCCAACGGCGTAGAGTGGATGTAGTTACTGGCACCACCACTATATAAAAATACCTGAGAGGAAAACAAATAAACAAGTCATTAACAATACGATAAATTGTTCCTTACTATGCATATGAAGTTTGGAGTCAGGTAGATTTTTTTTTGTTTTTGAAAGAAGGCTCTTCTGCTCATCAAAGCTGAATTTATTTGATCAAAATTACATTATAATTAGTAATATTATGAAATATTATTACAATTATTATTATATTATTGTCATGAATCTGGTCTATGAACTTCCGTTAACTCACTCGCTCACCACATGGACTCTTGCACCACACTAACTGTTGCACGCCACCTCAGACTACAATTCCCATCATCCATTGCACTGACGACACACAGCTGATTGCACTGATCACACACCCTACATAAACCATGGACTTCCTCTTCCTCTCTGCCGAGTATTGTATTGCGTTTATCACTCTCATAGCGATAGCTACTTTACGGAGCCCAAGTCATAGTCTTGCGTTCTCATGTGTTCTGACTCCTGCCCATGTTTTCTGGATTTACCCTTTTGCCTTGCCATTCGGACTCTGTTTGCACCTCGATTGGATTATTGCTCTCGTACCTGGATTACCTCTTCTGTCAAGCCCTTTGGATATTGTACTCCGATCGCCGACAACGCCTTACTTAAGTGCTCGCTCTTCTGTCTTTCCCTCTCTATACCCGTTTGCTGTTTGTTCGCCCCTGCCTGTTATTGACCATGCCTGTAAATAAAAGCTTGCACTTGGATCCGCACGTCTCACGTCTTGTTCGCCCTGTTACAATTATTATTCATCCTGATTTTTTTAGGATTCTTTGATGGATAGAAAGTTCAAAAGAACAGCATTTATCTGAAATAGAAATATTCTGTATCAAATGTCTTTACTGTCACTTTTGATCGACTGAATGCATTCTTGCTAAATATATAAAAAAATCTTACTGACCTCAAACGTTGTTAAATGATTGTTTATTCACTATTTATTCAGTTCTGTCACACTCAGGTCATCACTACACAACTCAAATGATGTTGTTCATAAGTTAGACCTATTACACAAACAATAGAACGTGATAAAAAGCATGACCCTCTTCATCTCTGATGAAGACAGATTTTGGAATTCACAAACCTTTCTAGCTGCACTTTATCATAGGTTTGTTTGTGATGAAACGGTCTGGTTGGACATTATACCACTGATTGCATTTTTAAATGAATCCGTGCTGGCCGTGCAGCCTGTGGCTCGTTCAGTGACTGAAACTTGAAACCCAATTACCGGGTGAGTAATTCCCACGCTCTCATGTCAGGCCCGAGCAAGAGCATTGTTTGATATGTGTGATGTCTATAACGTCTGATGTAACTGCCGCTAACAATCTCGCTCTGGCTTTGATGAGGAAATACGTCTGGTAGTTTCTAATTAAAGCATTTCTAAGCTGTCTTTGGTCAGAACCGATCCTGCGGGCAGCGTTCAGTCAGCTCAGACTGCACCGCATTACACCAAATCCAGCTCGCTTCAGTGAACTAAAGCCGCGTGAGCTAGGATGGGAAGTGTTGGAGTATTAACCTTCAGCCTCAGTCTCACTAAAACAAAAAGGTTCAATATTTGCCCAAAGAGGAACAGGATTCTTGTCTACATGCGCTGGCTGAACTCTGAGACTCATCGCCTGAGAGCCGACAAATATCTGAGCTCTGAGCTGTTGAAAGATAAACAATGAGGAACAGCAGTGCTAACACTGCTGCATTAAACAGTATTGAGTATGGTTGCTTTTACTTTGACATCAAATGTCAGTAAATGCAAAAGAAAACATTACTTTTGTGTTTTTTTCTTAGCTTATTGTCAGAGCACTTAATGTAGAGTAGATGCAATGCACGTACAGTAATGTAGACACACTATCTCTGTTCTTATTGATCCTGTGTTTTTTTAAGTCACACAATGCAAACCACTGAGACAGTTAGCAATGCATTTTATACAGAAAACATTGTTTTCTGGTGGAAAGCGAATCCTGGTTACCATGGTTTCCCATTTATTTCCACTAGGGGAAAATAAAGAGACAATTCTACAATAGCTGGATATTTTTATAACGAAAAACATGCCTAAAATGTGTGTTTTTTGTGTGTCAAATGAAGCGAAAACAACAGCAACAACAACAAATCTGTCCACTAAATGAATAAAAGAAGCTAAAAAAACTGCTGTGGATACAAGCAACTCGGCAACAAGATGAAATAGAAACCTGGGAAATCACTCACCTCGACATGTACGTCTACAGCAGAATTTATTTTGCAGATTTAATTACAGGTAAAATACAAATCAATCATCATCAACACAGCTACAATGCAGTGTATCATGTTGTTAATAGCAATAGAGAAAAATAAACACTATATGTAGTGAAACTTGAAGTGGTCAGAGTGCAGAGTTGTAATATATGTCAGTGGAACAAAGTGCTTTTTTGACATTTTCTTCATCTCATACATTTCCTTATTTATTCACAGCCAAGCAATGTCACTCTCAGCTACTCTTCACTCAGATATCTGATAAGATAATAAGAAAAGGAAAACTTTGTTGATTTATAAATGATCTCTTTTGTTGATTTATACATCAAGTTATAAACTAAAAATTTGGGAAGATGGTCGATGCATTGCATTTCAAATTCAATTAAGCGAAAATCATAGCACTTGCAGAGATGAGCATATGCAGCAGCATTTTTATTCAGCAGTGAACCAAACTGAAGACACTGGATCATGAGCGGCTCATGTGTAAATTAACACAGTGCCATGCTTCACTAAAATTCAGGAGCTGCTAGATCCAGATTCATGGTTGTTATAATGCCGAAAGCAGTTTCATTAATGACTGCAGAAGATTATGGGCTATAGAGTTATGTTTTTATGGCATTATTTTTCTCAGACTGACCTGACAAGGGCGCTGTTCTGCACTTTGGGCAGTGTGACGGCGAGTTTGCCGCCCTCCTCTGGATCTTGTTTGTGAAGGGCTGGTTTGGTGGTGAACAGGTCTGGGGCAGTTCGGATGGAGACCTGCTGCTGTAGTCCGCCGGCGCTGTTCCCTCGGCTCATCAGCACAAAGGAGTAATCCGTGTCCGGCTGCAGGCGCGTGATCAGCTTCCTCTTCAGGTCGCCCTGCACCTCGACGCTCTGCTGGTTATACAGGATCTGACAGCAGGGGGCGCACAGGTTAACCGTCACACAATGACATTCATTTTACACTGCATTTCTATTTCACAGCTGCTGCATCTCACCTTGAAAGGCACTTGGGACTTGTATGTTTCTGGCACCTCCCACGTGAGCAGGACAGAGGTCTTCATCACAGCTTTCACACCAAAGTTTTTCGTGAACTCTGCAGAAGTGGTGAGAATAAAAAAGTTACTGCACCAGACCGGCTCAGTGATACACAGAGGAACTGTATCACTGTGTAATGAGACTGCACTGATTAACATGCTGTACATGATAACATCTCAAGACCTTCATCTCAAACCACATATGAAAATTCAAAGCCAATTATCTGCTCTCTGCGTGTGGTTTATGCTGTAGGGAAGTCAGAATGCAGAGAAATAATGGAGATGTCATCTCCGCAAACATATTTAAAGGGACTTTTCATCCAAAAATTAATATTCTCTCATTATTTCATCACCCTTGTTGTTCCAAATAATGAATTTTGGGCTGATGCTTAATGGTCAAATGATTGCGATTATCGATTTCATTGTCTGTTTTGCTCATGTCACTTACAGTATAAGCATATACATCATTTCTATTTTACTTCCAAACATGATTAAATATACCCATATGTTTTTTTTCCTTTAAAGCTGTGAAAACAATATCCTAAAAGTTCAAATATTTCTCTTTATGTTCATCTGTGGTCCACTACGTTCAAACCTGAATAAAAAATAAAATAAAATAAAATGAAATAAAATATTTGCATCAACTGTGTGTGAAAGGACCAATTATGTTTGGCAAGATGCAAATGTTAAATAATAGTAAAACCAGAGTATTTTTTGGCCATTGCGTATATTAATCCTTGATAGATGTCTTATTTGAATGGCAAATCTCAATGGTTATCTCATATTATTGGAATTAGATAAAAAAAAACTATGATCAGATGAGTAATCAATAATCACAACAGGCATAGTTCCAAACCTATAGAACACAGAAACAATTGTTAAGCAGAATATGACATGAAAATAAAAGGGAACGGATGCTGTTGAGCTCCAAACATAACACAAAGTTAGTTCATATGTTCCTTGGAAGAAAGACAGAAAATCAGACAGAAGTTTGGGAACGACATAAGGGCGAACTAACCCTTCATCTGTCTAGCAGAAGACAAGCTGTATGTGAAGTTTGCAGAAACCGTACGTCTGCTTCCTCTCCAACCATCTGCTCTACTGAGTGTATTTTAATGCACACTTTACATCTATAATGTAACACATTTTCGATAGAAACAGAATTTGTGATGTAACTTCATGTCCGCTGAACACACTGAATCACATCTTGTCCAAGATAACTGAAGATGTTGTCCTAACAGCTGTAACTGTCCACAGCACCACGCGTCAGTGTCAGGTATTTTTCAGCCGCTTGACTGTATTTTTATCACACTGCACTGGGAAGCTCCTCCCACTGTGAAATCTCACTGGATCAAATCATTAGCAAAGAAAAACCACAGATGAGATCCCTAATGTCTTAATGTTTGGTTTCTAAGCAGCAATGAGATTAAACAGAGATCAAATGGAGATGGTTTTTCCAAGTAAAATATTAATAATGTATTAGGCTTATGCTCTAACATTCGCAAAACAGACGGGTAAATCAATAATTGCAATTATTTGTTTGACAATTAATCAAAATCTCCTGCTTCTCAGATTTTTTTCTGAGAAAGAAACCCTCTAGCCAGGTTAATTAAAAAATCTCCAATAAAAAATAAAATAAAAAAACATATCTAAAACTTGTAAAACTTATAAAATTGAAAAACTGTTTAAGCTGAAGTTATGAAAACAAATAAAACTAAAAACTAAACTAAAACCTAATAAAAGCATTAAAATCACTAAATGGCCAAACACTACAAAATTACTAAAAGTTTAACTAAAGTTAAAATGAAAACAGAAAATATGAAAATAAATTCAAATAAAATATATTTTAATACTATATTATATCACTGATGCTAAAATTACACTGTCTAGAAGAGCTCCTCATATTTCACACGTTTCATTCTTCCAATTTGACAACAATCTGTGACTGTTTTGTTTCTCCAAATGAATTTAAGCACCAACAAAGTTTTAAAACATACATTAGCCCTCCATTAAATCTCCTGAGATTTTCCTCTGAGCAATAAAGATTTTCTCTGGTAAATACGACTTTGAGATCAGTTTTGATTTGAATTCCAATTTTGCTTCTTTACAACTGACTGATTTGTGACTGATTCGTTAAAAAAAAACCTGCTCATAGACTAATTTGTGCCTAATTCAGACTATGTGCAATACATGTAACCAGTGAAGATGTTGCAATAAAAGATGTGTTTTCTTTATTTCTACTCTCATCAAATTTAATTCAGACGCCACAATTCAATTAAAACCCACAGCTCAACTAAAACATAATTTCGTTATGATGTTATAGATTCAATAATGGTCCAGCATCACTTCTGAATTGCAGTGCAAGAGTAGTTTAGTGCGGTTTCATCAGCATTGATGGATGAATGCAGACACTAAAGAACCGATAATGAAAATGGATGTCATTCAGAGATCTTTAAAAACTCACCGGGCATGGAGGTAGACATGGTTCTGCTCTGGATGCTGGGGCTGATCGGACCCCCTCCTTTACCCGTGAACGCCCTCACCCTGATGTCATAGGTGGTGTCGGGCTGCAGACCCTGGATGGTCATCTGCGTCTCGGCAGTGCCGTTGGTCTGGTTCTGATGGCTGTTGATGTCACGGTACACCACTACGTAGCGTATGATCTTCCCGTTCCTCTCGGGCAGAGGTGGAGGGTCCCAGGCCAGTTTGGTGGTGGTGGTTGTCAGGCCCACCACTCTGAGGTTTTGGGGGTAACTGCTGGGCACGTCTTCCGGGGTGCTGATCTCTTTGCTGTACTCTTCTCCGTTTCCCGCGCGGTTCTTGGCACAGAGCTTGAAGATGTAGGTGGCGCCCTTGTGCAGCCCGGTGACGGTGAAGTGGTCATCGGTGCGTCTGAAGTCACGGGTGGTGTAGGTCTCCTCCTCTTCACGCTTGTAGCGCAGTCTGTAGCCCATCAGTTCGCCCACCATCTCTTTAGGAGGCTGCCACTGGATCAGAGCTGTGTTCCCGATGGTGGTGCTAATGATCATGGTGGGCTTGCCGGGAACTACCAGTGACAGAAATGGGAGAATATTTGTTATTTTGCAGTCATGGCTATTACTGAAATAAATGGATAGTTCATCCAAAAACACCCAAACAGTTTCTGGACCAGCAAACATTTGGTTACACACATTCTTCAAAATATCTTCCGCAGAAGAAAGAAATTCATACACATTTGGAGCAAATTTGAACGAATTTTCCTTTGATTTCAGTAACTGTGGTATTTTGGAGTAGGGCTGAACCAATGAAATAAAATTGATATTGCACAATGGCTGCGACTTAATTAGATAAATGCATGCATTGCATCAGTTTTATAGTGAAGCAAAGCACTGTGTTCATTTACATGCATTCAGCTCATGATGTGCTATTTCAGCATCTTAGAATGGTTTTGTTCATTTATTGTGAATCAAGCTGCTCTGAAACAGCATATCATGAGCTGAATGCATGTAAATGATGAAGTGCTGCACTTGGCTCTGAAACCAGCAGTGCATGTATTTATTAATAGGCAAACCACCAATGTTTGATGGTTTAACATCTGAAAATAAAATTAGATTAGTCCTCTAATTATACAGCTGTAATAGTTTTAGAATTTATTAAATATTTATTTTAGTAAAAAATTTTTATTGAAATATATATTCTTATTTTAACATTTTGACTTAATAATGATCATGGTAAAATCATTTATATTATATTACATTAGACAGTGGGGATTTGACCAATGAAAACTCAAATGCAAAGATTTTTTTTTTTTTTTTTTTTGGTTCACTTATTTAATGAAAGAGGATTGATATGGTTCTTGTGAAGGGTATATCAGTATATGGACACCCACATTTTTTCCCAAATTGTTCAATCTTTAAAAGATGTTCACACTCGAAACAAAGTCTTCACGGTAAAAAAGTCATTTTTTTCCAATATTGTGTTGACTCGATTTCACTCTAGTTCATTTTGTAAGGAACTAAATAGATAAATTCTCTCCTATCCTAGAAAAAGAATGAATTCTATTTAATTTAAAATAACTCGGCCAGACTGTTCAGATGATAGAACTGGTATAGAGCTACAACTACAGCTACAGTGATAGCGGAGGTCACTGTGAGCTCATTGTGGTCTTGAGTCTGAAGGTTTGTGGAGTTTTTACATCATAACTACAGTTTAACTTTTTACCTCTAAATGCACTTAAACTAAACTGTCATTGAACCCTTAAACACAAAATCTCACCGGCCCCTGTTGTGGTCACCACTTTGGCTTTGCTGCGTGCTCCATCTCCCTTAGTGGTGTACGCCGCCACAGTCACTGAATATGTGGTTTCAGGCAGCAGGCCGGTGATGATGGCCTCCTGAGAGAGAGAGAGAGAGAGAGAGAGCGAGAGAGAGCGAGAGAGAGAGAGAGAGAGAGAGAGAGAGAGAGACAGGTCAAACGATGGCAAGCAGAGACATACCATGCTGTTGCTCCTTTTTCATCGTTCAGTGCGCTGTCACAGTTGTGACATGTCTGTTTAATATTGTTGAAGTTCATTTCAAGGTTTTCATTAAACTTTAAGCATTCAGTCAGGACATGAAGCTTTGTCTCAATTTCCAGTCTGTACCTGGTCAAGGTGCTTCTCACTTTCCTATCAGTCACATCAAATCTTTTAGAGCCAGACAATGATGCGTTTTATTTTGTCTGGGGTGTAAATTATTATATAATGCTGTTTTCTTGTGGTCAATAAGCGGTAAGACGTTTCCAGAATTTAACAGCTCGTTTTGTGTCTTTATAATTCAAGGATAAGTTCTCCACACTCGTTCTGCATGCAAAGTTTCAAGAGCTGATTTAAGTTTCAAGAGCTGATTTAATTTTGAATCAATGCAGGTTTTTTGAAGCATAAAAGGCTCTTCTGTATTTTCTTTGAGTTCCTTCACTGCAGGACTGAAGAAATCTGTGGAAGCAACTTTAAATCCTACATTTTTACAGCATGATGAATGTGTGATATGGTTGGTGCCTAATGTGAATTTGATTGTATTATTATTATTCCCTGAGAACTACATCATTTTCAGAAGGTCATAATTCTTATTCGTTCCACAACCAGGTCTGCCAGTTCGCCAGTGCTGCTCTTGTAGATCTAGTTTCCTCTGACAGATTCAAGCTGGTACATTTGATAAAAGAAACACAGAAAAAAAACCATGATGCAGGGGTTTTGTTTCAGTGTGTGGGGAGGCTGTTTGTGTCTGGAAGAACGGCAGGAGGCCGCGAATATCTGCCAAAACCCTTCTGAAGTTTCCTCCTATTGAATATAGACGTGTGACATATTGCAGTCTGCATTTTCAGGGGGAACTTTAGCATCACAAAAAGGCTGGAAATCTTGAACAAGTGAAAAATGTTACAAACACTCCCACATGTATTTGAAGGAATGAAAAATAGCAAACATGCTCAGATGTTTGTAGAGCAAAAAATCCACTAAGCCAACACCTGTTCATTCTCACGCACTGTACAGATGTCTTTGAAATTGTGAAATGCTCAAAGATTGAATAAATTTCACAATTTCTCGTGCACATGCTGTTCATAAACCATAACTTATCGTAAACATGGTGAAAAAAGCAAACCAACAGAGACAACACAGTCATTCTTGCTCTTACTCTAAACCCAATGCATCCTTAAACGCATTATGAAATCAAAAGTGATTCTATTTATAATACACTGAACAAAAACTGTAGTGGGATTTACTTTGAAACAATTTTCACTTAAAACTAGCAAGTAAATTTCATAAATAATTACAAAGAAATGGCAGGTAATTCTCACTTTTCATGATATAATCAATTTCCGATGGATAAAATCAATTCCTATCCATTTTCTCTCGTTGAATATCCAGTTTCACCTGGAAATGCATCATAGTGCAGAAGTAAAATAGGTTGCAAACAGAGTTTCACATTGACTTTAATCATCATTTCACAGCTAGCCCACAATTCCAGACTTTCTCTCGCAGGAGATCAGAGGAAATGTGAACGCGTGTATCATCTAAAGCTTTTAAATGCTAGTTAGAAGCTAAAGCGTGGCAGGGGTCCCTCTCTCAAAAAGTGCATTTGCTTTTTGCTTTATTCCTTGTTTCAAGTAGTCCGTCTTATCTCTGGCATATGTTTGGGGGAGTCATTGAGTCCTGAAAAGTGGGAAGACTTTAACATTTCACATTAAGGCATGATGGATAGGCTGCCTGTAGCAACACAGAGTTTACCAGAGCCGACCACCATTGAGAGAGACGCCTCTTTATCTGTTTAGAGTGATATCACTGTCACGACTCATTAATAAAGAAGAAAAGGCAACAGAGAGAGAGATGGAGGGATGGCTCTGGCTACACATGCAGACACAGACAGACCCGTATACAGACAGAGAGCTTTAACAGTGCAGAGCTGCACATGACAGCTCAACATCAGCCTCTATAAATATGTAGGGCACAGGAAGAGAGATGCAGGCTGCCAGCATCACAAGAGTCAGACGTCTTCTGAACAATGACTTTTACGTCCTTCACCAGTGGTTTGTGATTACTGGATGAGAATTTTCAGCCTGTGCAATGTTTTAGAGCACATTACCTTTAATGAAATGATCAAGTCATCACCTTTTTGACAAAGCTTTGTGGTAATAAATGGTAATGGTAAAATATTCAAATACGTAAAATGCAGAATTATTAACACGCTAGGTAGTAATACTCAGCGTATTACTATTTGATTCGATATTGATTCAACTGGAAATATATTTTCTTTAGCAATTATAAATTCATAAAGAACAAAGCCAAAATTCAATTGTAATTTATTTTTAGATATCATAATCAGCACTCAAATAAAAACTGGGTTGTTTATGAACACTTAAATTACATATACAGTAAGGCAGTTTTTATATCAACTTCAATCTTGGGATTTCAGAATCAATATTGGTTCGGTAAAACAAAGATCAGTTAAAATGTTGTTGTCAGCAACAAAAGATATGGTAAGTTTTCTTCTCTCTTTTGAAAGCTGATAAATCTATTGATTTTTAATAAATATTTAAGCCATATCAAAGAAGAAAGAGCACCAAATCAAACGTGTGAAAAATATTAAAACGATAGCAAAACTGCTGTATTGCTTTTATACAGCACTTTACTAAAAAAAGAGACACGTTCAATCCTTACTGAGTTTTTGAACAAATTGGTTGAATGAACGATTCACTTTTTGCCATCTACTGTTGCAACAATGCAGTGTACAGAAAGAGACCTGAAGAAATCCTCTCAAATAATAGACTGATTGGCAGTATGGTTTCAGTACAGCTGTTACATAAACACAATTATATGGTTAGCTGCATTTTATAATGTGCATTCAGAATAATTTTTCCCTGCACTCCGTGACCCTAACAAAACAGACCAGGGACTCATTTTTGGGTCACGGCCCACCAGTTATTAATCTAAAGTTCCCTCTACTAAAACAGCAGAGCTTCAGGTAAAATCAACAGCTTCATTCAATGGAAAAACAAAGCTCTCTGTGGACAAGAGATTGAGAGAGAGAGAGTTAAACAGACAGCAGCGATGCATTTGAGTTCTGTAGTATAAATGCTAGGGGTGGGAGATAAAAAAAAAAATCGATCCATCGATGCATCGCGATTCTCTCTCCAACAATTCTGAGCTTAGTTTTTAACCAGATGCGTGATGACGCTGAGTTTGCTTTAGAAACACCCGTATTCTGCTTGCTTCCAATTCCTCACACACACACCATTCAAACCTTCCGTAAAATAATCTCTCATGAAGTTCGGGAAGGTTGAACAACGACATTCACAGGCTTCATTGCACAGGATGCGCTGTGAGAGACGCGCGCTTTGTTTGATGTTACATTTGAAGTGTGCAGTCTCGCCTATGAAGTCATCAATATGTGGTTTGGAATGCAGTGGATTTATATATTTAAAATATGAACCTCACTAACAGAAGGCTGCTTTCAATTTCAAATGGTGTCGCGTGCTTTGTTTGTGTAGACTGCTCGCGCATGCAGCTGTGTGAGACTCCGTGTAAGTGGTTAAATGTACTTGCGTCTAAAAATGGTTTTATGACACAAAATTAATGTAAACACAGCCAGTTATGTCTTAAGGGATTACACGGAAAGGACAAACCACATTACTTCTTATATTTCAAAAGTGCGTGAATGCAGCTTAATAGATCTCCCGCTGTCTATGTCATAGTAAAAAACAACAGTAAACATAAAGAAAAATCACTCACAGTTCTTGAATGGAAAACGTTCAGATAATCTTAAATACTGAAAGCACTCTTTGTTTGTTGTTTGTTATATGTTTCTATGCTCCTCTTTATTATTTGCTACTTGCTTGTATGTTTTGAAATTATATTAGTTTAAAATTCTTAACATACAACTGTTTTAATTATTTTTTAAATTTGTAATTATTTTAAAAAGTACTTAATTACTTATGTAATGGGGGAAGTCGTGGCCTAATGGTTAGAGAGTCGGACTTGTAATCCGAAGGTTGCGGGTTCGAGTCTCCGGCCGGCAGGAATTGTAGGTGGGGGGAGTGAATGTCCAGCGCTCTCTCCACCCTCAATACCACGACTGAGGTGCCCTTGAGCAAGACACCAAACCCCCAACTGCTCCCCGGGCGCCGCAGCATAAATGGCTGCCCACTGCTCCGGGTGTGTGTTCACGGTGTGTGTGTGTTCACTGCTGTGTGTGTGTTCACTGCTGTGTGTGTGCACGTTGGATGGGTTAAATGCAGAGCACGAATTCCGAGTATGGGTCACCATACTTGGCTGAATGTCACTTCACTCATGTAAGTATATGTAAATGTAAGGATTTTAAAATTCTCAAGTCGGTAAACTAATTAATTAATAAGGGGGGAAAAAGTAGATCAAGAATCGTTCTGAATCGGATCGTGACTCCCAGAATCAGAATCGGATCGTGAGGTGACTAAAGATTCCCACCCCTAATAAATACTGCATCTTCAGGGTGCAGGCACTTATCTTCAGAGAGATGAGGGAAGATAAATCTAAACGATTTTAGTGACAAATCCATTTGTGTGAAATTTCATAAAGATGTTAATTCATTCCCCAATGGCAGAACACCAATTCACAAAACCATAGCTGAAAGCACTTGAACAGACCGAGAGAGAGAATGAAGGAGCTGTGAGTCTCCCGTCTACAATCACTACACACGCAGTATTTCACGAGACAGATGGAGGCGTATTCCTGCCGTATGCCCACATCCCACAACACACTCACACAGTCCATGGAGTCCTGCTGACACACACACACACACACACACTTCATTTTGTACTGTTGGAAGATACTGCAGCTTATTCTAGTCAAGAACCACCTATTTAGACAACAAAGTGTCATCAGATGGACATGTACAGTGAGTAGCCATTGTTTAGGGGTGGGTAAATCTGAAATCAATGTTCATTGTCTCTGTGTCAATGACAGAACAGTGGGAAAAGTTTGTTTTTGCTCATATAAAAGTAACAAGCAGCTATTAACCCCCCCCCCCCATTCATTTTTGAAAGAAATCTATACTTTTATTCAGCAAAGATGTATGATTGTCTAATCAATGCTGTTCTTTATATATATATATTTATATATATATATATGAAGCCTGCAAAGCCATCATTGTACCATGTACAGTAAATGGTTATATGTGTGTCCATGTAAGGAACAGAAAGAGTGAAATTGGGTAGTAAAGAGGGTAAATGGTTGTAGATTATAACACACACACATACTCGTGCTGTAGCTGATGATTTAGTCCTCTGTCAGTAAATAGAGATTAAGTTTCACCTTCAGAGGTTAGAGGATATATGCTTATTCAGCACCTCGCACAGGGATTACATTTTTCCCCTTATTCCCCTCACACACACACACACACACACACACACACACGAATGCACACGCACATGCTCAAAGAACCTGCCGTCTGCCAGTCAAAGCCTCACTTCCTGCACACGTCTGAGGGCAGGAGGGTGATTTCTCCTCTTTATATGGCAGCTGCATATTCAGTCAACGCTTTGTCTTCCCCAGATGCACATGAAGCACTGCCATCTCACCGCTGATGGAGGGATTTATATTCCGCTCCATAACCTTGCTGACTAACAGCAAATAAAATACATGGCGCCTTCAGACCCTTCGGAAATGCTTTAATCATAAAACAGCTAATATAAACACAGCAAGAGATGAGAAAGGTAAAGCAAGACAAAAGAAGCGGTTCAACATTGATGAGACGAACTGCTCATCAAACACAAACGTCAGTCTCCAGCTCTGCACTGCATTATATAGTCTCACAGAGACAGACTTTGGACTGGTTTATTCTGGACATCATTCATTACCTATGAGAGCTAGAGAATTTGGGTGACATCTTTCAAAGACTGGACACCATAAACTTTGTAAATTATTCTGCAGTGACTGTTTTTCCTCATGCAACCTCTGGACCTTTGAGACTGACAAATAACATCTGAGTGCTTCATGTTTCCTGTATTTGTGTCCTTCCTGAGTCTCTATAAACCCTTGAGGTGAGTGTGTGTGCGTGTCAGCATGAGTGCGTTTTGTGATTTCATACCTGTGTTAAACTGTGGATGAACTTCTACACTTGAACTTGCACATCTGTGAACTGCATGTAGCTGTCCATCATCTCAGTCTACTGTGTGAGACCCTCCAGGCTCATCTGTAGCACATGTGTATCTGAATGTGCCTATACTGTAGAGGTTCATGCAGTCTTTCCTGTCTTCACTGTGTCTGTAATGTGTTTCAGCCTCACAAACGTCCGATCACACAGAGGAGATGTGCTCTGGTTTTTCAGTAGTCTTTTAGTGGGAATGTCTGAAGCACTGAGCATCTCAGAAACAGCACAGGGGCCGCTTTGATACAGATGCAGTGTGTAATTTACCAACTGCAAGAGGAGAAACTGCTGAGATACATATGACAGTTTGTTGCTTCTTAAAATTGTTTCAGGCACTTTCCATGTTTGAAACAGACAACAAACTAAGCCTTGCAACGTTTTTTTCTTTTCAACAAAGATTAAGCATCAAACATTTTATATAAAAATACACCAGCATCAGTAACAGGGTTGCAAATCAGTGTTATTGTAGTAATACTTGTATACTATTATAGTATTTATTTATATTTTCAAATAGCTCTTTAATTTTAAGGTTTTAATTTTGTTATATTTGTCTTTTTTATTGTTTATACCTTGAATCAATTTGTATGTTTTAATTTTAGTAATTTCAGTATTTCAGTTTAAACTTGTTTATATCAAGTAGGTGCCAATGCAACATTGTTCATTTTCATCCAGTATTTACATTTTATTTTATTTTAGCTTTATTTAAGTTACCTAAAATTATTTATAATAGTTTTAGTAAACAATAACTACGCTTTTTACTCTAAATCAGCCATATAATTTTTTCCATAAATGGAAGACAATACTGTAAATGTAAGGTTATGAATTTAGAAATTAGGTTTCTATTGTAGGAACCAACTTTTTGACAACATCTAATGTTGAATGGTTCAGACTGACGAATGCAATAAAAAAAAAAGTTAAATCAATTAAATAAAATTATATATTTATCTTCAAAGAGTCCAAATGATGTCACTTCTCATGTATCACACTTTAAAATAATGCTACAAATGTAGTTTTTTTGTACTAGAGTAAATCGCACATTGAGTACTTTGAAACAATCTACATCTCCAGGGTGATAACATGTTAGATTATACAAAAGAAAATGCGATTTGTGCCTCTAATGGTTTTACAAATGTCATGAGAAACCAAAGTGTATCATATTCATGTAAAGTGCCTTCAGCTGCCACAGATCTGGAGTTTGAGTGCTTTTTCTCTTTCTTGTGATGAAGATGAGCAGTAATTTGGCTTTGACACTGATGCCTCTTCACAATAGGAGCCAAGAGAACCAAGTAATGTCATATCAGACATTCCTCATAGTGGACAAGATGCTACAAGACTGCCTTTCAAGCTTGGGCAAATATAAGGGAAATTATGAAATATGATGCCATGCCAACTATTTGTGCTGTTAAATTGTTATATCAGTCAGCACACATTGAGGGTCATTTTCTGTTTGAGTCTCAGCCTTCATTTTGAGCTGATAAAAGCTTCCATTAGCATGACCTGATGCCAGCGCTCTCTCGCTCTCATATTTCATCACAGTTGGATTCCCAGGAGCTGGTAAACACACACCACAAGCAGCAGGTTGGCACCCTCAGCACATACAAAGTCTCCGTTTCTTGTTTTCTGTTGCACATTTTATGCAACTTTAAAAAAAAAAGGGGAAGATGTGGCCTAATGGTTAGAGAGTCGGACTCATAACCCAAAGGTTGTAAGTTTGAGTCTCTGTACCGGCAGGAATTGTAGGTGGGGAGAGTGAATGTACAGCACTCTCTTCCACCTTCAGTACCATGACTGAGGTGCCCTTGAGCAAGGCACCGAACCTCTAACTGCTCCCCGGGCTCCACAGCATAAATGGCTGCCCACTGCTCCATGTGTATGTTCACTGCTGTGTGTGCGCACTTAGGATGCGTTAAATACAGAGCACTAATTCCGAGTATGGATTACCATACTTGGCCACGTCATTTCACTTTTTCACTTTCAACCAATAACTATGGAAGCTTGTTTCTGCCATGGAAAAAATTAAAAAGGTAATCTCACAATTCAGAACTTTTTTCCCAGAATTACAAAAAACTTTCATAATTTTGAGTTTGCATCTTATAATAAAGCAATAAGCCCCAAGAAGCCATCGTTTACAGTGAATTTATAACAGCTAAGGGGTGTTGTTAGGCATGACATGAAGCGGAGTGCTTACAACCCCCTTTGCTTTTTTAAATTCCCTGTAAACCATGTATACGTAGATGCCTCATTAGCGACTGTTTCTATGGGCCGCTATACGTATGCTGTCCGCCATATTGTAATAGTCAACTCGACGTCATTCACCATAGTAACCACTGAATATTCGAAAGATGCCACAATCCTGCACAGAACGGCTCAACGGCTCTGTGCGAACCTACAGTATGGTGAATGACGTCAAGTTGACCGTTCCAAGATGGTGGACACGTCTACGTGCTTGGAGCGGTCGAATGGGGTGTCTATACATGTCTATGGTTCCAACAAAGTGGTTGCCGAGCAACACACACATGTAAACAAAGATATGTTTGTAGAGTAATTTACAACAGCTTCGAACTTGGCTCAACCAATCAGAATCAAGGACCGGAATAATCCATTTTTATAATTCAGTTTTTTTTCTCTCTGAATTTTAAGTTTAAATGTCACTTTTTTTCCCCCCGCCACAAAATACAAAATAAAAAGGTAAATGAGGACTTCTTATCTCACAGTTCTGAGTTTAGATCTCGCAATTCTGAGAAAAAGAGACAGAATAGTGAGATATAAACTAAGAATTGTAAGAAAAAAGTCTGAATTGCGATATAAGAAGTTGCAATTACTTTTTTATTTTTACAACCCGAATTACGGAAATGTTTGGACGCTTTTTTAAATTTGAATAAAATGAAAACTAAAAGACTTTTAAATCACATGAGCCAATATTTTATTCACAATAGAAAATAGAGAACATAACAAATGTTTAAACTGAGAAATTTTACACTTTTATCCACTAAATGAGCTCATTTCAAATTTGATGCCTGCTTCAGGTCTAAAAAAAGTTGGCACGGAGGCAACAAAGGGCTGAAAAAGCAAGAAATTTTGAAAAGATTCAGCTGGGAGAACATCTAGCAACTAATTAAATTAATTGACATCAGGTCTGTAACATGGTTAGCTATGAAAGGGATGCCTTAGAGAGGCTCACAAAAGTAAAGATGGCCAGAGGCTCTCCAATCAGTGAAAGAGTACGTAAAAAGATTGTGGAATACTTTAAAAACAGTGTTCCTCAACATCAAATTGCAAAGGCTTTGCATTGCTACAGTGCATAACATCATCAAAAGGTTCAGAGAAACTGGATAAATCTCAGTGCGTAAGGGACAAGGCCGAAGTCCTTTGTGGGATGCCCGTGGTCTTCGGGCCCTCAGGTGACACTGCATCGCTCATCAGCATGATTCTGTCATTGACATTACTACATGGGCCCAGGAAAACTTCCAGAAACCACTGTTGGTAATCACAACCCGCCGTGCCATCTGCAGATGCCAACTAAAGCTCTATCATGCAAAAAGAAAGCCCTATGTGAACATGGTCCAGAAGCGCCGTCGTGTCCTGTGGGCCAAGGCTCATTTAAAATTGACTGTTTCAAAGTGGAAAAGTGTTCTAAAATTTGTTTCCAAATTTGACATTCTTGTTGGAAATCACGGGCGCTTGTCCTCCGGGCTAAAGAGGAGGGAGACCTTCCAGCGTGTTATCAGCATTCAGTTCAAAAGCCAGCATCTCTGATGGTATGGGGGTGCATAAGTGCATACGGTATGGGCAGATTACATAATTTGGAAGGCACTATGAATGCTGAAAGTTATATAAAGGTTTTAGAGCAACATATGCTCCCCTCCAGATGACGTCTGTTTCAGGGAAGGCCTTGTGTATTTCAGCAGGACAATGCTCTTCGTAGTAGAAGAGTCCGGGTGCTGAATTGGCCTGCCTGCAGTCCAGATCTTTCAACTATAGAGAACATTTGGCGCATCATTAAACGAAAAAAACCCCAAAAACGTCAAAGACGACCACGAATTCTTCAGCACTTGGAAAACTACATCAGGCAAGAATGGGACCAAATTCCAATACCAAAACTCCAGAAACTCATAATCTCGATGCCCAGGCGTCTTCAAACTGATTTGAAAAGAAGAGGAGATGCTACACCATGGTAAACATGCCCCCGTCTCAAATATTTTGAGACCTATAGCAGGCATAAAATTTAAAATGAGTTCATTTTGTGCATAAAATAATTTTTTTTTGCAATTTAAACATTTGTTATATTATCTGTTCTATTGTGAATAAAATATTGGCTCATGTGATTTGAAATTCTTTTAGTTTTCATTTTATTAAAATTAAAAAAAAATGTCCCAACATTTCCAGAATTCGGGTTGTAACATTTTAGCAAGCTTCCATAAATCACTGACTACATGGGCTCTCAATGGATCAATAAACACATACATCGTATTAAACAATTAAGCATAAGTTTATGACCTACTAGATAAATCTTGTGTTAAGAATAATTGGTGCAACAACAAAGTCCTATTTAGTTGTGTGCATGTGAAACCTCAGTGCTGGAGGATACTGTGTTTGGACCCTGGCTTCATTCTGCAGGGGGTAAATGAAGTGCAGACTCTGGATGCAATTAAATATTTTACAGTTCCTTCATTAAACACTAAATGAGAGCTGCTGGTTAACAGATCACTGGATATTTTAAACTGTGATGAAATCCTTTGCACATTTTTAAATTTCACACAAGTGTATTAATGTGAAGAAATATGCATGCACACATTCTACACATGACATCCAAACCCAGATGGGAAACATAAATAAATCAAATAAATACACTTATCATTCAAAAGTTTTTAGCCAGATTGCATTAAATTAATCAAAAGAGTAAACAATTCAAATAAATGTTGTTCTTTTAATTATTATTTTACTTTTAATAATTAATTATTGTTATTTTAATCTTTTTTAACAGAAAAAAAAAATGAAAAGTTAAATATTAAATAAATTAAAAGTTTTACAATTGTAATAACATTTCACAATATTACATTTTTTACTGTATTTTAGATCAAATAAATGCAGCCTTGGTGAACATAAAAGACTTCTTCCAAAAATCTTAGCAACCCCAAACTTTTGAAGTGTAGTATATAAAAAATTATAAAACTTAAAAAAATTATTAGTTATGATTCATTTAGTTATGTGCCAACTTTGTCTCAACTTTGTCTCGTTGTTTCTCCAACACTTTGCTAAGAGAATTAACAGAAACATAAGTTATATATCTATATCAATCTATGTATCTATGTATGACTTTTCTGGGTTTGAAAGAAGAAAATACTCTATTTTAACTCATTGTTATCTGCGGAAGCATTAGGAGATCTTATTTTTATGATTTTTTTGTTCCTATGCGCGCACACACACACACGCACACTGAATCCCTGTAAAAAAGCACTGCCCACCATGCCCCATTGTTTTATTCAGTAAATACAGGCCATTATGCTGCCCTGCGTGGATAAGATAGTCCTGTTTACCAAAGATTGTTCCTCTCCACCTACAAAGAGAGCCTGTGTGTGTTAGGCTGAGTTTATCTCAGTCTCCTGATCTCTCTCTCTCTCTCTCCGACTCCCTCACAGTAACCGGGTCACCGCGCACACCCTCTTCTGCGCTGAAGGAGACATAGATCAGACTTTGACAGCATGTCTTATCTGATGAGACGTGCCTCATGCTTCACAGCTCTCCTCTGTCTCTCAAAAGCAGGGGATCATCCAGGTCCTCAGGTATGAAAACAAAAAGCAGCCGCCCATCACCGTACTGTTCCAAAGCGAAACTCAATCCAGATAGAACTTCCTTCAGGAAGAATCAAATCCGACATAAGCATCTTCCAAAGGCCACTAGAGACAAAGCACTGCACAGTCTGAATCCATCAGACCAGTCGAAACACCGAACTGTTAACAAAAATAACATTTCCAGTTAAAGCCAAAGAGGCTTTTAAAACCACAAGAAAACCTTCCACAAAGAAGTAAATATTAATTCTCTAGTTCATCGGGTTCACAAGCCTTTTCTCAGCTGAACACCTTTAAAGGGGACCTAACACACACAGTTTCACCCAATCTCATGTTAATCTTGAGTACCTACAGAGTAGTACTGCATCCTTCATATCTCCAAAAAGTCTTTAGTTTTATCATATTAATAAAAGAAAGATACAGCTTTACGATTCTCTCGAGAAAAAGCAGAGCTCCTGGAGGCGTGCCGTGTGGGCGGAGCTAAAGAGTGACGAGCACTTGAGCGCCGATCGCCAACAAAACACAGACATTTGATGCCGTTTCACTTACCATCTGCAGTGCTGAATTATGACCGGGATCTTTTATAGCTGGGACTGCTCCATCTTTCAGTATCCGCTCCGGACGATGCGGGCACGGGCGTGTTCTTCCGGGAGAAATGCCCATATAAGGAGTTCGACCGCCGTTTACGTCAGCAAGAACCACGATCGAAAAAAACTCTCCGAAACCCGGAAGTGAGATTTTTGGCTCAGAAATTCCATTATACGTCCAAATTGTTTTTTGAAACTTTGTCCATGCTTAGAGACTCTTTAACAACTCTGAATGCATGAAACAGCATTGCCCCCCCCCCACCCTTAACATTAATATTTACTTGAATCATCCTCTTAGATGTCAAGTAATGCTGTAACCTCTCAACAAACAGGCATATTTTAAATAATATATTTGATGACTGTTGTTTTATTGAAGATCAGAGTGAAATGTGACACATTTTAGTGTGGAGTCAACATGAAAAAGGATTCACAAACCATTTTACTTCTGCAGTGTGATGGCTTTCTGAATGAAAGAAGATATGCAACAAGGCACACTGTGTAATCTATAATATAACTCTCCAAACAGCCATTTAGCCACCTCAAGAACCTACACAGCAAGAAATGATTCTTAATAAGATAAGGGCTGATTGCTGAATCTTTTTGTTAAAAATGAATGGACAGTTACTATATTAGAGCCATATAAACTCCCATAAAGCCTTGGGAGGCAGCAGCTAATCAAGGCTTTATGTAGCTGTGTGTTTATACCCATGACGTCTTAAAGTTTCATATCACACTGTTCGTTTTTTTAATTAGTCAAGGGAGAGCAGGCAAAAAGGCCAGCTAATAAAAAGAGACTGCTCACGTTAGTGCTAAACACAATCAAAGACAGCATGAAGCCAACTTCTGTCATAAAACCGAGTCTAAGCTCCGGAGCAGATGTAGTTTTACTCTGTTTTTAGGGGGTGAAGAGAAATGACGCCTGTGGAGCGTAGCTGCTGGGCAAACTTCATCAGGACGGACAGCCCAGAGCCACATCATATCTTTTAGACAAGGACATGGCGGCCATAAAGTTGGGCACAGGCGAACGCTTGGGTGGCGTGAGAGAGCAGTCATCAGCCTCAGAGACTGACAGAACAGTCCACTCAAAATGATTCAGCACACACTGCACAGATTCAATCCATCACGCGTGGAAGTGATGTACGAGTGAGCCGCTCTCAGCCCAAACTCATCCCATCTCCTCTCATCTCTTCCTCCGCTCCCTGTGGCCCAAATGCAACAGAATGCGTTTGGCATTTCTGAACAGAGAACAAGCAAAGAAACTGCTGCTTATCGATTCTAATGTGAAAACGGCTCTAGTGTCCAGCTGGCCTTCATTAAACAACGCCAGAAACAAAAGAACAACCAAAGACTCAAACCGAGATTATTTTATAATCTTTACGTACAATAACTATTGTTTGATTCATTTTTCCTTTGCAAATTATGTCTTTAATGTCAAATTTGCTGTTTTCACTTACTTGCACAAATTAAAGATTATTTTCCCACTTTTGTATAATTTGACAGTTTAATTGGAAACAATGCACACAATTATATATATATTTTAACCTTGATGTTTCTCTTAATTTTTCTCATACATCACATGCTCTTCACTCCAACTGTTGTTTCCTTGGTAACCAAGAACACTAACCTTTGAAAATCCTAATTAGTGACAAAATTGTTGGTTGTGATTAGGGGTGTGCGATATGACGATTTTTGATCGTGGACGATAAAAATGTCTCCACGATCTGCTTTTGAAGAAATATCGTAGTATCGCGCTACCGTGCACATTGTCAAATACAGTTCTGGCGCCGCCGTCTCTATGTACTGTACAACACGACATACAGCAGTAGAGTTACTCAGACAGGACACTGCACTTATTCGCGATCGCAAAAGTACATTATTTGCACACAAGCCTTGCTGGTTAAATGTTTAATTCGCGCGCTGGTCTGACGTGCGCTTGTTCTGAGCACATACACCTGAAGCACGCGCACTAAAACGCCTGTCTAACAGCGCCTGATTACTCAACTAAGTTATATTTTGCGCTAATACTGTCAAAACACACAAGGTTTACATACAGACTGAGTTGGTTATCTCTAAAATGAAAGTAAATAGTTAAGAGAGAAACGGATGCGTGCCTGTACTGTATATTAGATGCGTGCAGCTCTTAAAGGGACAGGACACTAAACATGCTGTCGACTGTCATTAAAGGGATAGTTCACCCTAAAATTTAATTTCTGTCATTATTTACTCAGTGGAAAACCAAACAGTTGCTGGTCTACATTGACTTTGATAGTAGGAAAGAAAAATCCTATGGAAGTCACTGAGGACCAGCAACTGTTTGGTTTTCCACCTTCTTCAAAATGGCATTTATAAATGTTCAGCAGAAGAAAGAAACTCATTCCGGTTTAAAACAACTTTTGAGTAAATGATGATATAAAAATACAACATTATGACAGAATTGACAGACAGATGACAGAATATTAATTTGTGGGGGAACTATTCATTTAACGTTAACAAAACAACAAAACACAAAGAGAAAAATCCCTCACTATTCTTGACTGAAAAACTTTAATACAGTTGCTTTAGGAATCAGTCTATCTAGTGTTTTATTTTTATATTTGTTCATTCAATTTCATTGAATGCTCTGCTAAATACACCTATTGTACCTGGAAATAAAGCACTGTTTGTTTTATTTGTATATTATGTGTATTTGTAATGTGTATCTTTGTTCTTATTTTTTAATAAGAAAAATAAAATAATGACAAAGATTTTTTATCTTCACCCACTTTGGCCTAAATATCTGCCATGCATCTTTGTCTTTCTAGTTTGGCTGTAATGCTCAGACAACTTGTAAAACCAAAATAGTAAAACTAACAAAGAATCGGGATAAAAACCGTGAATCGTGATATTTCTATAAAAAATCGTGATATGATATTTTTCCCATATCGCCCACCCCTAGTTGTGATGCAAATAACAGAACAGATTATATTAATCAGAAATTATATAAATGCATATAAATATAGTTCCTTCTCCTATTTTCCTTCTATTTTCCAATCTATGCTTAAATTTTATTTATTTGGACAAGAGACAATGAATGAAAGAATTATTATTTTTTTAAATCCCAGTTGTTTTAGTCAAATGTTTAATTTTTTACGTGAATGAATGAATGAATGTTTTTAGAATGGATTCTCATATTTTACATTTATTAAATGGAAAAACAATAAAGTCTATATGTGCATTTGAAAGTATAAAACTAAATGAATTAACTATTTAAAAATACTATATTCACAGTTTGTCATGCTAATAAAGCACAATAAACTGAAAGTGAATTGAGATTACTAGTCAAAATGCAATAAGGTTCTACTAAGTGCATGATGTGCAAATGTATTTACGCAAAAGTGTCAAGTTTGTGTGACAAATAGATGTCCATGTATGATGACTAATGATTTTAAGTTTGCATGAGTGAACGTGTATCTGATAATAAAAACAAGTGTGCAGAGATGCAAGAATCTTGCTCAAGACTCCTCGTCTCCACACAGATAAGACAGGAATGCAGCTGATGAATGGAAAAAGAGGTGCCGGTTGATCTGCTGGGAGGGAGAAAGAAAACCCAAAACGAGTGTGTGTGAACAGCAGACGAGGTTCTCCACCCATCAGAGGAGAACGCATCACCGGGAGCAGCCAACGGGAAAGAGGCAGATCCTTCGAGGACGCATCTGAACTTTCCTGCAGTTTGACTCATGTCTCGTTCTGTTCCTTGAGTTCTGACATTCATGAGGCACAGGTCTCTTAGCATCACACATGCTACAAGTCATGCATGTAGTGTAATTCCCTGTCACACACACACACACACACACACACACACTAAAGCAGGCTGACTGAGAGGCAGATACCTGGAGTCAGAGAGCCGGCGTGCTCCTGCAAGCTAAACGCCACATAACAATCCTACAGCAGCTCTCCACGGCCGGCTGCTCTCTCCCATGAATACTCAGCAAGGATTAGAGCACCACTACAGCTCCTGATCCATTTCATCAAAACCCAATCCCTCTCAAATACATATATATTAATATTAACTTCATTTGAATAACACTCGTTGAGTTCGGATCATCCCTCTGCAAGCTGAAATTGCACTCTTATGAATAAAACTCTTCAACACTAGTTCTCTGACTTCACTTTTGTCAGATCTGTCAGATTTCTGTGACAAAAAAATTTAGAATGTGTAGTTTACTTGGCAAATTAATACATAATTTTATATATAAAGTGATACAAATATATTACTCAATAACTCAATGTATAAGAACCAACCTAAATCTTGAGGATGATCATATTTTTGTGGCTTTACAATGTGACTTGGTTGCACATTTTCCATTTTATATGTGAGTACCTGTGCCTCAGGAAGGGCCACGTCCAGTATGATGGGCTGTCCGCGTGGCTCTCCGTTCTCCAGCCGTGAGTAAACCACCTGATAGCCGCGGATCTGTCCGTGCTGCTTCTGTTGCAGAGGAGGCTTCCAGGACACCCGCAGGGCCGTGGAGTTCACGTTGTCCACCTCAACCCTGCGTGGAGGGGCACCGGGCACTGTGGGAGGCAGAGAAGAAACATTTAGAGCTTCATCACACGCTCACAACACACACAGGTCAGCTAAAGGTACAAACCAGCTCCCAGGCTACAGCCAACACATTTGAACAACGTTTTAGCTCTGTTCAGTTATCTACTCTCCATAATTCACTTCAGACATTACATCTGCCAAATAGTTTATATCTGATCAAAAAAATTACATGTGTATTTGTTTAATAAAATAATATTTTACCAATATATTTTACCATTTAAGGTTTCAAAGATAAGGTTTCAATCTATTCACGTTAGGTATTTTAATAATAATAGTAATAATTATTAGATATTACATTTCTCAAATCCACAAAGCCTGCAAAAATGGGCTTTAAAAAATAAATAACAAAAAGGACATATAATAATAAAATAACATAAAAATATAATAATAATAATATATGTAATATAAAATAAAGTAAAAATGTAATAATAATAATACATGTATAAAAATAAGTAATAATAACAATAAAGTAGGCTGTTGCCTATCCACTTTAATTTTACTTTAGACATTACATTTCTCAAATTCCCAAAAGCCTGCAAAAATGAAAGGGATTGCTCACCCTCGTGTTGCGCCAACACATTATTCACAGATACAGACTCCAAAAATAAATGCATCATAAAAGCATTCATGAATAATTTAGACTGAAATACCAACTTTTTCAATTTATTTCAGTCATTTGTAGGGCTTGACAGCTGGTGGTCACCATTAAACCTTAATTGCATGGAAACAACCAGTGTAAATATAAATGTCATATAGCTTTAAAACAACATAAGGGTGATAAAATTAAGAAGGGTGAACTATCCTTTTGACATGCACTTCACAAACATAAATGTGTTGGACTGAGAGCCTGGGAGACAGGCTTCACCAAACCCACATAACGTTCCTGGCCAGCTCAGCTCCCCCTGGAGTTTGGGCTGAATACAGATCTGACATGAGCGCAGAAGAGTAGCAGTTCAGTAGATGTTAATGACAGTCAATTGATAGTCAATAGAGGAGGCAGTGAAGGGAGGGAAGACAGGAGTGAAGGTTAAAAAGCGCAGCATTAAGAGATTAATAACCAGATACACAACAGCCTCTCCCATCCCAGAAGTAATAGCTCAGAGCGCAGAAGATCTATGGAGACTCAAGTGCTGAACGTCAGCAAAATAGGCTGCGCTTAATTGGAGTCATTTAACTGTATAAATGAGCTTGGCGCTGGCTGGAATTCAGCCTTGACCTTCAGACGAGAAAAAAGTCGATGCCTGAAAACAGATAAACAAAACTATAGTGCTCCTCTGCAGATGTGTGACCCGAGCTGGAACGAAAGCATTGACACGGTCAATTTTAACAGCATGTTTGTGCAAGTTTAATACAAGTTCAGCTCAGTCGACACCCTCTGCAGCATAATGTTAATTACCACAGACACAAGTTTGGGGAAGTGTTTTGAACTTACAATGGAGAAAACTAGGCCAGAGTTGCAGGGGGTTGAAAGCTAAATGAATAATTCAGTCTTGCACGTTTCAGTGTGAAAGTTTGCTGGGCCTTATGTATTTATGACATTGTTGAAAAATTGCATCTGGCTTTACACAGACAAGGTGAGTAATCCATTCTAGCACACTCATACTTTTATGTTCAATTCCTGTCATTACTCTTTTCAAACTCTGTGTATTTTAATTAGGGCTGCATAATTATGACACAAATTGTCAATTATTTTCCTTGATATGATTATGCAGATCAGTGATTCTCAAACGTTTTGACTTCAAGTAACTATAGTCAAAGATAATATTTAAAGGCAGATCATGTTTTATTTACAAAGTGGAAATATATTAAAATAATTATCTTCATAATTAATATAATTATCCTAAATAAGCAACATAATTAAATTTCATAATAACCACAAGTTAATTTTCTTCATTATTTACACTTTTTACCAATGAATAAACATGACTTTTCTAGTTATTACTATTTTTACTGACAAATAGCAATTTCCAATCATATTACACCCCGATTTCCATCCAATTTCCATGACTTTACCAGGTTTCCAAATCACACTTTTAAACTACCCTCATACTGTACATTATTTAAAAAAGGACAGCTGTTAGAGGGAAGAAATAATTTCAGCTTACATCTTTAAACTGTTTTCTAACAAACTGTTTTGTTTGTTATTTTAAGCAATTTTAAGCCATTTTGGCCCCCCTGGTTGAGAACATCTTATGTAGACTATGATTTTTAAATACTTATGCCGTTCTAAAATTTATGTCCTAGTACAAACTTTCTAAGAGTTAACATTTTCACACAAAAAAAAAAATTCCAAACTGTCACTGGGCCGGTACCCTTTGAAACGGTAACTAAAAGTACAATTATGTATTTTTAAAGTGCTAATATGTACTTTTAAGGTACTCATATATTCTGTTTAAGGGTAAGTTGCGCTGCAGTGAAAGCTTTGTACTTTTTCCTGAGAGTGCATTAATCATAATTTCAAAACAAAACAAAACATTTAAGAAGTCAAATTTATTTTCTGTGGCAATCGATGTTATGTCACAAGTGCTGTCGATAGAGCTTAACTCGTATTGAAAGCGTAACATTCCTTTGAGGGATGAAAGCGCAGACTTTGCTTCTCAAATCTTTCGGCTCCATTTTGACGTCTGACTCCGCCGTCTCATGCTCTCTCAACTTTCACTCGCTCGTTTTCTCGCTCTCACCCCACGTCTCCATGGAAACCGTACCACCTGGAGGGGATGGGTTCACACTACGCTCGCTGCTCACAGCCACTTCATGCCACTCCAGCTCTTAAAGCACATTACCCAGAGTTTCAGGCATGAAGGCAATATTGCAGGGAAATTACATGTGTGCTGGCAGGATCCGTAATATGATACAGATCAGAGATCACCTGAGAACGGCATACGGCCATAAGGGTCCTCACCCCAGCCTCATGCAGGTAGTGTGAATACAGGATGTGGTCTACCGAGACCCGCTTCACGCATCACAGACCGCAACTAATCACAAACTGCTAATATGCAGCACAACACTTGGGCCGCTTTTATAAGGCAGTACGTTTCTGTGAGAGTTTCTAATAAGAAATACAGCTTGCATTCAGATCCTGTGTGCCGTGACCTTGCTCAAACCCGGCAGCCCAGCAATTTGTTTTCCTCCTTAACAGACATTCATAACTGCGGTGAATAAACTATCAAGCTCAGAACGCCTCAAACCAAAGAGTGCACTTTGATTTATGAGAATACACAAGTTAAGAGGTAGAGAAATGTAAAAAACGCTCTGTTCTGTCTGGGATTCGCTAACGAACGATCTCGTCGCAGCAGTTCTGCTTGATGAATATGGATGTCAGTGAGCTTCTCTGAATGGGCGGAAAAGGTAAGAAGAACCGATGGAAAAGTTTACAGATAAAACGCACAGCTAATTTATCAATGGCTGCACTTGCAGCCTCGCTTTTTCACTTTCATTCAGCGCCGTTAGAGCCTTATCAGCCACCGCAGTGAATTATTCTCGCCAGAATATGCAAGAGAAAACTCAATAGCTTGATTTATCTCATTTTGGCCTGATTAATAACCCTCCAAAAGAAGCTGAAATGAAACTGAACAACGCGTATAAAGTTCAGCAGCTTCCAAGTTAAGTGCATCAACTTTAAAACAGGCCCCAGGCCTGCATCAATCTTTCGTTCAGAGTTTTATTCCTTGCTTAGCTTAGCATCACTATTACTATTGCTCATGCTTGGTTCAATACAGGCTCACATAAGATATACTATTACTATTTTAAGCAATCAGACTTACAATTTTTGCTCTGCAGATGGTAAAATATTCCACAGACGTACATTGCAGGAAAGATTCAAGCCATATCTAGAGACCAGAATATGACAGAAACAACCACCCAGAACACTCTAGCAAGTGCATATAAGCACCAGAGCAATCACTCACAATAACGTTCAACAGTTTGGGGATGGTCATTTTTTTTGTTTGTTTGTTTTTGAAAGAAGTCTCTTCTGCTCACCAAGGCTGCATATATTTGATCTAAAAATACAGTAAATACAGTAATACTGTGAAATATTATTACAATGTAAAGTAACTATTTTCTTTGCGAATATAATTCATTCCTGTGATGCGCAGCTGAATTTTCAGCATCATTACTCCAGTCTTCAGTGTCACATGATTCTTCAGAAATCATTCTAATATACTGATTATTATCAATGTTGAAAACAGTTGTGCTGCTTCATATTTATGTGTAAACTGATACATTTTCAGGATTTATTTAGTGAATAGTTCAAAAGAACAAACATTTATATAAAAAAAAAAGAATCGTTCTGTAACAATGTATTTACTGTCACATTTGATCAATTTAATGCATCCTTGCTGAATAAAAAAAATATGTTCTGAATAAAGAATAATGTGATTAGACTACACATTAGATTAGGTTAATTATGATATTAATAACACACTCATGCACATACACTCAGAGTATGATGTAACTACATTTTTACATTCCATGTGAGTGCTGTTTGCTCATGCAAAACTCACTGCTAAGATGCTAGGATGTCATGCGCATTCCTAAGCAGCTGTCAGAGTGTTCAGGGAAGTTGCTAAGTGGATACTCACTGGCCCAAATCTAATCTTGTGATATTCTATTCTAAATATGAGTCTGGTTTGTCCTTCAAGGTACGCTACTATTTAAAATATTTGGGTCTCTATAATTTCATTTTTTTTTAAATAAATTACTAGTTTTACTCAGCAAAGACGCATTTAATTCAAAAGTGACCGTGAAGACAATGATGTAGTAAGAAAAAAATTATATTTCAAATAAAAACATTTCTTTTGAACTTTCTATTCACACAAAGAATCCCGAAAAAAAATGTATGCAGCCTGATTTTTTTCAACATTGCTTTTAATCAGAAATGTTTCTTGAGCAGCAAATCAGCATATTAGAATGATTTCTGAAGAATCATGTGACATTGACGACTGGAGTAATGATGCTGAAAATACAGCTTTGATCACAGGAATAAATGACATTATACAGTATATTCACATAGAAAAGAGTTGTTTTAAATTGTAATAATTTCTCATAATATTTATCTTTTTACTGTGTTTTTCAGCCTTTTGAACACAGTATTTATTTTCCACCCATTTGACATTAACTATGGGTAACAGTAATAGTAATACTAGCTAAATCTATAAGAACCTTCTCTAAATAAAGGTTTTGTGTTGGTGTGTGGGAGCATCTCGATGTGCTGCATGAACCCCATCGAAACTCTCCGTTCGCCCACTCATTCCGAGTCTTTTCATCGCACGGCGAAGACTGACTCACAGAACAAAACACCAGCGCTGTCCTGAACTTTCACTCCACTATAGAGACAGAGAGACCAGCTCCTGCTCTCTCGCTTCCTGTGTCTGCTGCACCAGAGCCGCACATTAATAACAGAAGAGTGAGGAACAGCAGGCATAGACTCCAGCGTAACAGAAGAAAGAGAGAGAATCGCACAGGGAGGCGTGGATTCATGCCGTTCAGTCAGGAAACCCGGAGCGAGGAGTTAGTGCTGGCGAGTTAGAAGATGCGGAGAGCAGGTCTGGAGCACCCGTGACTCCGTGAGCCGAGCATTACCGTCTTCTTTGGTTCTGACGCGGGTGCTGCCGCTCTCCGGGCCGGGACCCACGTCTGTGTGTGCTTTGACCCACACCACGTACTCCGTCCACTTCTCCAGCCCCTCCAGCACGTAGCTGGATACATCCGCAGGGATGTCCTTGACCTCGTGGCGCTGCTGGTCCTCGCCTGACACTGCCTGATAGGCCAGAGAGTACCTGACGATGTTGCCGTGGCGACTGGCAGCCGGAGGAGCCGCCCAACTCACCTTGATGCTGGTGGAGCTGAGACTGATCAGGTGCACTTCCTGTGGGGGGGCGGATGGGGCTGGAAAGGGGTGCAGGAACACATGAGCTGGGACCGGTTGCATAAACTTTGCCTCTATACATCACAAGAACTCGTCTAACTAGTAGTTTTCCAAGGGTCTCCAAGTAGGTTTCCAATCGGTCTTACTTTTCATATTCAAATTAGACCAGTCTACCTTTTTATGTAACTGACTTTAAGTTATGACTAACTTGTGTGCAAGTTTATGCAACCGGCTAGCAAAGAACATAAAGGTTCTTTGCAGAACTTGAGTTTAAGAATTTAAGAACCCAGGGTTCTTGAGCTGGCAAATATAGTAAACACAAACACAAACACATAGAAATAAATATAAACATGCACCATGAGAACTCATTTCGGAGGATTCCAAATAGACTCAATCATCCTTTGAGTCACAGGTTACTTTTCAAAAGTTTGGGGTCAGTAACGTGGTTTGTTTTTGTAAAGAAATTATTAATTTCATTCAGCAAGAGTGCTTTAAAGTGATCTAAAGTGAAAGTAAAGAATTTTACAATGTTACACACAATTCTATTTCCATTCATCAAAATGTATTCTGGTTTCCACAAAAATATGAATCAGCACAACCAGCACAATAAGAAATGTTTCTTGATCAGCAAATTAGAATGATTTCTGAAGGATCATGTGACACTGAAGGCTGGAAATAAATTACATTTTAAAATGTATTACAATAAAAAACAGTTGATTTAAATTGCAATGATATTTCACAATTTTACAGTTTTTACTGTACTTCAAATAATTGCAGTCTTGGTGAGCAGAAAAGACTTCTTTCAAAAACGTCTTACCAACCCCAAACTTGAACAGTAGTGTATGCCTGTTAGAAGATGAAAAGTGAAGCCTTACTGGGGTCTTTAAAGCAGTGATACACAAATCTTTAAGACTTGCAAAAATTATGATTTTTTTTAACTAAACAAAACATGAGATTAATCACAATTCGTCTATTTTGATCTGTTTTAAAGTCAACAAAATCTGGAACCCGTTTAAGTCCCCATAGTTGAGAATAACTGCTTTACACACAAAACACCTGAGAAGAGATGATGCCAACCCCTCAGAGGACCTCAGAGGATGCAACCCTCAGACAACATACAGAATTACAAAATTTTTGCCATATTACCATAAGTTAAATATATTAAGTTTCTACAATATATAAATATATTGTGGAAACTTAATTTCCTGTAAAGCTGCTTTGCAACGATTTGAATTACAAGTTTATGTAATGTATCATACATTACTGACACTCTATCCTCCAATTTGATACTGTTAAGTGCTTTGACACAATCTGTATTGTTAAAAGCGCTATATAAATAAAGGCGACTTGACTTGACTTGACTTGAATTGAATTAATACAATATAGTCTTCTAAACGACTGCACTTTAAAAGTTTCTGCTTTGTCGTCAAGATTTAAAACACTTTTTGGAACCTTTGTTTATAAGAGCGAATGCTGCATTATTTTTTTTTAAAAGTCTGCACATACTGTAGTCTAAATATTGTGTTTTGTGGTGAAAGCAGAGATTGATGGCTCACTTCTATTCTGTATCTGTGTACGTATGACAGAGATAAGAGATACATTCTGTCTGACACACTGTCTTTGGCTAGACATGTAATTGATGTGATTGATGGCCTGTCTAGTGTCTGAGATGCTCTATCGATTTGTTTTTAAAATCACAGAAAATCCCACCCCTCCTGTCTATCCCGTCCTGAGAACACGGCAAACTAAAACAATATACAGTAGGATTATTACACTGCTCTCTGGAATACTTGATTCTGACTGAAGCAGCAGCAGACGTGACATATTGGCTTTTCTGAATGATAACAATGATGGTGTACCGTATGTGTGCGGCAGCAGTATGAAAATGCGATAACCATATCACTCCTGTGTTTTGTTCAAGCAGAGCAGGCGGAACATGGAAAGAAAAAAAAAAGTAAAATAAGAGGTTTGACTCCACACAGAAGCACAAGAAACACATTTGTGAGTGGAGAATAAGACACCTGTGTAGTGAGGAAACCAGGAGAGGAAATGAAGAGCGAAAAGACAAAGAGAAAGAAAGTGTGGGATAAGGTGGGAGAAATGGGTGAGAAAACAAGATTAAACAGGGAGACACAGAGACGAGAGATACTGGACGCATCTGAAATTCAAGTGGGAGTTGAGAAGAAGAAAAAAATAGTGAGAAAAAGAATAAACACAGGCAAATGAGAAAATGAGCACACGGTTATGAGAGAGAATGAAGTGTGAGGAAAAAGAAAGAGAGCAAGTTTATTTGTCACCTGCAGCAGAGGAACGTGTGAATGAAATACAAGAGGAAAAGAGAAAAGTGAAAAAAAAAATATAGAGGAGAGAGAAACTGGTCACTGAGGAGGAAAAAAAACGAAAAAAGCGATGAAAAAATATTAAAGACAGCAAGAAATGGAGCAGATGGTAATGAGACCGAATGAAGTGAGAGGTAAGGTACATTAACGCTGAGAGAAACTATAAAGAGGTGGGAAAGGTCAAAGCTAGTGAGCTGCCTACCTAGACAGGATTTTACAGGAATAAATCATTTAAAAATTTAAATTAATTGAATCAATTTTCATTTTTGGATGATTTATTCCCTTAAAAAAATGCTGTTTTTCATGTCCTTGAAACAAGGAGATTTTTTTTAAGTATGAAATCAAAATGGACAATTCTTATTTTTTAATGGGATATTGCATTGTTTAATATTTTATCTATGCACATCATTATTTTTTTTAAGCAGCCATTAGCAAACGACAATGATCCAATAAATTCCTGATGGACAAAATCAAGTCCCGTTCTGTTTTTTGTTCCTTCTTTTTTTGAGAATAGACTGAGAAGCCATTTCACTCTGATATAAGTCACAATAGGGAAGAAATTATTACAATTTCTGTTTCATGCCAACTTTAAAGTGTTCATGCTGCTCTTTTGCTGCTTTTTAACCAAAAACAACAAGTATATGAGTCATAGGGACATTTATCTCCTTGAGAAAACCATGACAAACATGGTTTAAAGATGATTAATACTCGGATATATTACATTTAACTGCATTTCAGATAAGAACAAAATTTAAACTAAATTAAGCTGAATAATGACAATATTATCTGCTGTAGAGTTGCTTTATAGCTGAAATTAAATTTGTTTCATAAATGATGCCACTTTCAACATTAAATCTGTTACGTTAATGTAAGGCTGCTTTGAATCAGTGTGAAGTGCTATGTAAATAAATGTGATTTAACTTCACTATGAACATTCACAATTTACCTTTTGTGTTCAGAAGCCTATGTGAAGTGTTTCAAATGAGTCACTACCATTAAAGCTGGGTTAACATGCTCTCTTTTAACATAAGGTAGCTGCTTATGTAGGATCTGGCACAGAATTAGAGACAGAAAGACAGAGGGATCTTTGAGGACAGTGACTCAGAGACACTAGGACAAAAAAGACGGACTTGGAGACGTAAAGAAAAAGCCAGTGTTTCTATGGGAACCAAGCCGCAGCTTAGATCAAACCTCTCAAAGCTGACACGTCTAACAAATAGCTCTGAATAGCAGGAGATCTCTCGGAGGAGCTGTCATCAATATCTCAGCTTTAGTCCATATCTCTGGAGCTGGAGGAAGATGAGGACAGAGATTCTGACGCCACCGAGAACACACACAATCAGCGCATAGCACACTCCACGGTCACTGCAGCTCTTCACGGACCCTGAACTGAAAACCAGAAACTCCTGGGCTTTTGACGCTCAAAAAGCTGGTGTGATGCAGCTGAAGTGCTGTGTATGAAACAGACGCCAGTGCTGCTCTGCTCTAGAAAACACAGGGTCTTTTGTATGGCGATAAGGCCAGTTAGATAACATTACAATGAGATATTTTAATCTACACTTTTATAGCATTTTATTTTTTTTCCACTGAAGCCACTTGTAATGTTTGTTAATTAATGTGTCTTGAGCCAAAATAATCATGCATTCTATGTACCAATGTAGCAAATATTTCAAGATGAGATCTATTTGCTTTTGATGGTCAAATCTTTGCATTTTATTTGTAAACACTTGCACTAAATGTTTCATATGCCGTCGACCCCACAGGGTTAAATGAGTGATATGGTGCAGTATGGTTAACAAAACACAAATGGAAACGTATGGAAAGTTGAAAACATACCTTATTAACAATCTTTAGCCGAGTGACTAGGCCAGTATTGAGCTGCTAAGAAGTGGTCATAGTTTGAGTTAGTGAACAGCTGACACTTACTGGACTGGGCCGTCCGGGCCTCTATGGGCTGTGTGTACACCCCGAGTCCCATCTCAGAGCGTGCGGCGAGAGTAAACTTATAGTGTGTGTCTGGCTTCAAGCCTTCAACAGCATACGAACCAGCTGGGTTAAAGATGACATGGTGCTGTGACGGATAAAAGACAAAGAGAGAGTGAGACGCACACATAGGCTGTACAGTGTGTACAAGTGCATACTGCATAGTACAGCATATACAGTGAGATTCAGTGATCTTAGCTTTTACCTTGTTGTCAGAGTCTGCCTCCCAGTATGTAAGCTCATATTTGGTGATCTGATCCTGAACAGGCCACAGCCAGGACAGCATGATTCGGGTGTCGAGTTCTGCCTCTGCTTCAAAACCAGTGGGCTGTGCGGGTACTGCAGTCAGAAAGGGAGTTTAAAAAAAAAAAAAAAGTCGTGACGTATTGTCAAGTATGGTTACCCATACTCGAAATTGGTGCTCTGCGTTTAACCCATCCAAGTGCACACACACAGCAGTGAGTAGTGAACAAATGCACACACACACACACACACACACACACACCGTGAACACACACCCGGAGCAGTGGGCAGCCATGCTGCAGCGCCCGGGGAGCAGTTGGGGGTTCGGTGCCTTGCTCAAGGGCACCTCAGTCGTGGTATTGAGGGTGGAGAGAGCGCTGGATATTCCCTCCCCCCATCTACAATTCCTGCCAGCCGGGGGCTCGAACTCGCAACCTTTCGATTACGAGTCCGACTCTCTAACCATTAGGCCACGACTTCTTACTACGTTACTACTTACTACGTTTGTCTTACTATACACTTAAACCACACATTGTATTGACTTTTGAAGTTATCTTTAAAGTGATCTTTAAATCTAGTCAAGTCACCTTTATTTATATAGCGCTTTTAACAATACAGATTGTGTCAAAGCACTTAACAGTATCAAATTGGAGGATAGAGTGTCAGTAATGTATAATAACAAGATTAAACACTTTAAACACAGTTTAGTTTAAATAGTATCTGTGAAATCAAATTGACGATAATCGCTAGAAATTAAGTGTCCCGAAATCTAAACAGTAATATTTAAAAAAGAACAAATACTAATAAAAATTATAATAGTACAAATTACTAAAAATTGAATGACGATTTAAAAATTAAATTATTATATATTATTAAAATATTAAATTAAAAGTGAAAAAATAATAAAATCAAATAATAAAAGCTAATTATTAATAATTTTAATAAAAAACTATAATAGTATGTAAATGATACTAAAATAACACTGATACTGATGCTCAATCAGCATATAAAAATATATATTTTTAAGAATTAATTAAATCAATAAATACTTTTAATAATAATAATAATAAGTATTATTATTTTTAATCCATAAAAATCAAAGACAAAAGAATCAATAACAACATAGTTGATATTGCTAAATTAAACCTAAACAGTACTATTTAAAAAGAACAAGTTCTAATAAAAAATGACAAACGAGCACATAAAAAAAATACTAAAAATTAAATTAAATTAAAATGAAATAATAAAATACAAAAATGAAAAAAAAAAAGCTAATTATTAATAATAATAAAAAACTGAAATAGTGTATAACTAATCCTAAAATAACATTGATATGGATATCATGTGCTTTTATTGAACAAAAAATTACATGGGCACATATCTCACCTCCTTGCTGTGTTTTAACCTGCAGAATGTCCGAGGGCGGCCCGTCTCCCACGGAGGTGAACGCCAGCACGCGGAGGCCGTATGTGATGTCAGGTACCAGGCCGGAGATAGTGGTCAGGCTGCTGTCCTCTGTGTTGTGTTTCTGCCATGTGCTGAGCGGGAAGTGCATGTCGGGCGTGTAGTACACTCGATATCCTCGTATCTGTCCATTGGGCTCCTCTGGAGGTTCCCACTGCACCAGCATGGTCGTGGCACTCAACATCCGGGCCTGAACGCGCAGCGGAGGAGACGAGGGGGCCTGTTCACTGGTGCGGGTCTCTACCGTCCCGCTGGGCGGCCCGCGGCCGATGTTATTGACCGCCATGACGCGGAATTCGTACTCAGAGTACGGGCTCAAGCCACCGATGCTGTAGCGGGTGGAGGCCACTCCATCCACTTCCTGGAAGCCGTTGTCTGAGACTTTGGCCCGGTACTGAATCACATAGTAGGATACGGGTTCGGGGTTACCAGAATCCCATGTTAGAGTTACACTGGTGGCGGTGGTTTCTGTGACGATCAGAGAGGTCGGAGGACGGGGCAGAGCTGGGATTGCAAAAGAAACAAATGTATTTAGTTTCCTGACAATTAGGAAGGTGAAGAATAATAATAATATTGGCAAGTCTGCATGAGCATGAACATCTAAAGTGACCCAAAAAGAACAGTGTGATGTGTTTTCTTTCATTAATTAGTGTGCATTGACAGCAGTACAGCACAGTGCACTTCATTTTAACAGCCAATTAGACTCAATTATATCTAAAACACAACAGAAACGCATAATTGGTTTATTTAGCAGTAGTATTTGCCCCAGATTAATTTTCAATTACATTCTTATTTAAAACTCAGTGTGCTGTCAATTTATTACAAGGACTTCAAATGAATTTCCTAAAAATGTAAATATTTCTCAGTTTGAACAATTATAGTGGTCAAAATCCAATCAACATCCCAGCACAAATAGAGCTGCATTAATGCAAGATCATTACACAATAAAGAACACACTTTAATAATAGTCAGTCACTGTATAATGCAATACTGCTTAATAGTGTTAGGAGTGTTTTCAGAGCTAAATGATCGGTTGATTGCTTTTTGTTTTTGTCAAAAACTATTTCATAAGAGCTCCACAGATGAAAAGCTCATAGACAGCAAAGACATTAAATTGATATTAAAACTATAAATACATAGGCCTTATAGAATATAGTGTTAAATGTTCAAGTCAGTGTATTAACTACAACGATTAAAAAATATTTCTTTCAGTAACAGAAATAAAATCTGAATATTAGATGGATTACTTAAACATACTTCAAAAAAGAAGACAAGAGAATTTAGAAATATCGCCTTGGCAATAATGCTAAAATAACACTGGTTTAGATGTTAGATAACAGACAAAAACAAACCATGCAGACATATTTTTGCCACATGGCCTGGTTATTTTAAGATCCTCAACAAGAAAAAGGTGTTTGAAATGTATTTCTCAGTGTATTCGCTACTAAACCACATGTTCTGACATGCTAACATATGCCAAACGAATGGAAATAGATCCATGACATTTCTCAGGTTAGATACATGCTAATGATCTGGCATTTGACATCAAAGCAGCAAAATGTGCTTAAACACTGCCATTATGATTATTCTGTGTCATGTATAAGACGAGTTCAATCAGCTCACCCGATTTCCACAGGCGGGAAGAAAAATGCTTGCATTGTCATCAAATAGCTTCTGAAATAGACTCTAAACAACTTTTGTGGTATATGCGATTGGACAGCTGTCAGAATCCAAACAGATCAGCTTGAATAAGCAGCAGCAGTGTGGAAAAGGATAGAAAAATCCAGTGAAGCCTGTGGCCGTGCGCTGCTTTAGGAGGCTTAAAGAGCCACAGCTGCTATAGGCCAAGAAATCCCAAAACACATGATATTAACCTCAGCTAACATGATAACGCATGACGAAAAACTGAAGTGAGAAAAACCTGCTGTAATGCCAGATACACTCTACACGCTTTAATCAATGCTAATGCTGTAACTCGACTCTATTTGCCAGAACTGAGTTGAAATTCTCTTTGACTCCTGCTCTAAATTCTTTATTTTAAACACTTCCCTAGATACACCAGTAAACGCTTGCCGATTCACTGACTAATGAAGAGCTCAGAGCAGCGCACATTTACAAACTGATACAGTACAGTAATCAGTGCTGGGCAGACATTTACAAATTTTAGTCTGTTTCTGATTCCAAGTTACATGACAAAAATTGTCTAGTCATTAACGTAATCCATTACGTTACACATTTTAGGTAATATAACCTGACTACTTTTTGATGACTTTTAGATTAATTTTGAACTAGCTCGTTTATGGCATTGAATTAAAGAGGATAATCTTGTACCATATTGACATAAAATACAAAGAGAAAGATAATATATTCCATTAATTGTTATTAATAACACAAAGTGTTTTAAACATTACGCCAAGGTTTCCCAAACTGGGCTTTGTGAAGGAACTGTGAGTTTAATGAAAAGCTAATAATTATTAAATTATAAAAATTTTAGTGCTGTCAAAATTAGCGCGTTAACGCAGGTGATTAATTTTTTCAGTTTAACGCGTTAAAAATATTTAACGGCGTTAACACAGGGGCGGGGCTAGTGTTGGCCACCCCACTCACAACTGCTGCCTCTGTCTCTTTTTTCTTGCTAATTTAGTCACAGAACGTCTTTACCAGCATTTCAAATAGGAGATGTTTCAGACGCGTGCTTCAACTTCACTTCAGCGTCAGGCGTGAGTCAAAGGAGCACGGAAACTGTACTGTACTGAACAAAGGCGCTGCCGCACGCTGTAGCCTTTATCATTTCATATCAAAGCGCGAAAGAAACGATGTGCATGCAATGTCGTGGTCAGTTAAGTCATGAAGGTGATTAAAACTGCCTTAAAACTGTGCTTGCGTGAAATATATGAGTCACATTTAAGAACATGTCTCTGAAATGGTTTTCAAAACTGTCCTGCACTTTCTCACTCATCTAACACACTCGTCAGATCACTAATAGAGACTTTAAGACCTGAAGTGGGTCAGAAAATGTAAAGTGAGTTGAGAGAAAACACGATGCGTGTCAGATCCGCCTCGGCAGCTCTTAAAGAAAAAGCAGCCAAAATAACCTATTAACCCAGCTGCTGTGATGTCTGTTCATCAAAGAACAAAAAAAAAAAAAAAAAAAAAGGAAATCAATAACTTTATAGCTTTAAGGACTCATCTGTATTTAATTTAGAATTTAGTGTTTGATAACTTTATTCAATTTCTGTATATTTCCTACTTGCTGAAGGGCATAGGTAGCTAAATATGACATTGGTTATACTGTGTTTATGAGAAAATTGTTTAAAGTTCACTTAAATTAGAAGTTATTTTTATTAAAGTCTAATAAAAATTAAAATTGATGGCTCTCAATTATACTGTAATGTTGAATGGCAATAGTCAATGGTTAAATATTAGGGAAAAAATTATTATTTTATAGAGACATCAATATTGGTGTCAGTGATACTGGCCTTCATTCATTAAAAAGATGCCATTAATCAAATATTAAAAATATACCGTCTTTATGTTGTTTCTACATTCATTTGAAGATTAAATGTGAAATTATTGCAATATAAAAGTAGATTTAAAAAGTTTAATGTTTGGTGGGATTAATCGCGATTAATTTCAGGAAAAAATTGTGATTAATTAGTTAATTTTTTTAATCGATTGACAGCACTAAAAAATTTAAAATAAAATAAATTTTAAAATAACAACTATCAAAATAAAAGACCTTTTATTTTATTTATTAAAAAGTTTAAATATTTTATTTGTTTACCCGCATGTTTACCCGACCATTAGCCAACATCAGAGAGCCATGAACATACATATGTGTTAATTATTACCTTATTACCTTAAAATCTCAGGGGTACTTCGAGTAAACACATATATGGTAAAAGATGTTCGGCTGACAAAAAAAATGTTTGGGAATCCCTGCATTACATGTAAATAAAAAAATATTGATAATCAATAAATTCTGCATAAGTTATCACTATTTTGTGAATAACACGTAATCATGAAATAAAAAAAGTTACTGTAGTCTGAGTAATTTAAAATATAATATAATTTAATTACAAGTACTTAATTTTTGGAATCTGATCCAGATGACATGCAATCAGTTACTACACAGCCCTGGATACTATGTTGTTGCTGGTGGTTGCCAGGGTGTTGCTATGCTGTAGCTAAAGTGTTCTGAGTGGTTTAGAGCGAGCTACTATGTGGTTCCTATTGTGTTCTATATTGTTTAAGAGCGAGTTGTGCTTATTAGCTAGACTTAAAGAAGCAGAAAATATTTCAGGGTTGTGTGATATTCTGGTTTCTGAGCACACCTTCAGTGAGAGCTTGTTTGTGTTTTAGCATAATTTTATTGTTTAAATCTTTAAACCGCTGTGTGTGAACAACAGTATTTACACCAACGACACAGTGCAGCCCCGTTCTAGATTTCACAGCATATCAATAAAGAGAGTGAGCTCTTTCAAGAAAGCGTTTAACATGATAAATTTGGGACAATGAAATGTTTCGAATGGATTCATTATTGCGCTACAGCCCTAAAAATAATCCTTAATGATGATTCGGAGCTCAGAGGTTCTGTTCGCTCTGTCAAGGAGGAAAAAAGGAGGAGAGAGATGTCCTCATCACATTTCAGCTCTGATGAAACATTGATGAGGTGATTGCATGCGCTGTCTGTTTGGGTCGGTGGGAATCCCCATGAGTGTGTTATTGATGAGATTTCGCTCTCAACGTTTCTGGGCCCAGCCTCCAATCTGATTAGAGCAGCTTTGTTTATTACCGTCTAGATAATCACAGATAATCAGCGACTTTAAGTACACAACTGATATCAGCGCTAGCTGTATGATCACTTGAGGACAAAGATTAAGAAAAGCAATTTATTCGTTTAAATGAATGTAACCAAGCATACTTCATTATTTTTAGGAATATTACTACTTTATTTAAATATAAATGGTTCTGTATTACTACATTTTGAAAAGCAAAATAAAAGGTGCATTCCAATGCATTTCTCCTTTGTATGGGTGCAATTGTAGTTGCATAACTGATTCACAAACAAATAGGTTTTTTTCTTTAATGTTTTGGCCAAACCAACAAACTAATTAGAATTTTTAGGGTTATTGATTGATTGTTTGATTGATTGACTAAAAGAAACTTTTATTCAGCAAGGATGCACTAAGTCAATCAAAAATAACAGTAAAGAGAATTATACAATTTCTAAATAATTCTATTTCAAATAAATTCTATTTAAAATTTCACAGTATGCACAAAATATTAAGCAGCACAACTGTTTTCAACATTAATGTTAATAAGAATAAGAATAAATGCATAGAATGATTCCTGAAGAATCATGTGAAACTGAAGCCTGAAGTAATGATGCTGAAAATTCAGCTTTGCATGACAGGTATAAATTACATTAAAAAAAATATTACAATGGAAAACAGTTATTTAAAACTGTATTAATACTTCACAATATATATATTTTTCTATATTTTAGATCAAATAAATGCAGCCTTGAAAGACCTCTTTCAAAAACATCTCACGACCCAAAACCTTTGAACATTAGTGTATCTTTAATTAAATTTAAGCATGACTATTGAATACTTTTCACATAAGTGCAAACCTTAATCAGATACTGTGTGACTTATATCTATGGCGAATCTAAGGTGTCTCTTACCTTTGACGGTGATCTGAGCCGTGGTGTCGATCATGCCCAGGGACGATATAGCCACACAGGTGTAGTTAGCTGACTGCCGGATGTTGGTGAGCTCCAGCACATTTCGGCCAATGGGCATCTCCTCCTCTTTAGTGAGTTCCTTTTCCCCCTTCATCCACTTCACATAGGGCATGGGAGCGCCAACCGCTACGCAGGTGAGGTTCACGCTGCCGCCCGGCATCACCTCGTGATTGGTAGGTGGGATTGAGAAACGTGGCGGAACTCGCCGGACTGTTGGAGGAGTGCAGATGATGTTATAAACAGAATACAGATACAGGAAGGCACAGAATATGCTTCAGGAATGGCTCTGGCTATACACCAATGACATCTAGGACTGTATTTGAGTGACTGTACTGTAAATATGAAAGATATGAAATATGAATTAGCTCTCTCTATATCTTAATGATTAATCTGAACAGACAAATGCCAAGCTAAATCAAGGGAACAGAGCTGAGAGCCTTAATATACTAAACATTCACCATATAAGAGTCTGTTTTGACAGTAAATACATCAAGGCCTTTTTGTCTCTACAGATGAGTCTCCTTATTATTCATCGTGGCCTAATGGTTAGAGAGTCGGACTCGTAATCCAAAGGTTGCGGGTTCGAGTCTCGGTCCGGCAGGGATTGTAGGTGGGGGGAGTGAATGTCCAGCACCCTCAATAACATGACTGAGGTGCCCTTGAGTAAGGCACCGAACCCCCAACTGCTCCCCGGGCGCCGCAGAATAAATGGCTGCCCACTGCTCCGGGTGTGTGTTCACATTGTGTGTGTGTGTTCACTGCTGTGTGTGTGCACGTTGGATAGGTTAAATGCAGAGCACGAATTCTGAGTATGGGTCACCATACTTGGCCGTATGTCACTTCACTTCACTTCACTTCACTTACAAATACATACTGTACTAAAAATGCAGAAGAAGGGGGATGTCAATCAAGGTGGTCATAAAATAATTTTTAAGCTTTAGTCCTGAGGGATGCAGTGCTTTTTTCTACATTTTTTCTCTGTCACACTATCTTGGGCTGACAGACGCTCAGGACCTCAAAGAGACAGCGGACAGGTGAACTTTAGACTCTCATATCACTGTGACTGATAGCTTAGCAGAGCAATGCGCATTTCCTTTATCAATTCATAGATATAAACATTCAGACTCTGAAAGCTCAGATTTCACTGAATTTCCACAGAATTCAAATGCCTGTCATTTATAAATTTCATTTATAAATTCACCACTCCTTGCATGTTTGTTAATTAAAAAATACAGATAATTTGATTATGCTTATTTTGTCAGATCCATTTAACACATTTCAGCATTAGGCATATGTATTATGTCCATTTTGGAAATTCTTTCTGGTAGAAAACTAAACTTAAAAAAACTATTTGCATGTGCCTTTTTTTTGCAAAGAAATGCATCTTATTTATTATTTGATAGCAGTCTCTCCTCACACGCATTTATTTGGTGTGAAGCCAAAGCCAAACCATCCTGTCCACTGAATACACAGCTAACACACTGTGTATCTGCAGAGCTGCCCATAACGAGGAGCATTTTCTGTAGACTTCATGGGTAAACAGCCATCTGAGAGCGTCCATGGAGAGCCCGCTAATAAACCGATCTTTTATAACGTCTCTCCTTATATAAAGTGGAATTGTTTTCAGATGGCAGCTGAGTTTAACAGGGAGCTCTGTGGCCAGACGTCTGCCTATATTTCACAGATAAACAAGTCTCATTTCTGACAGACACCAACTCACTTCCAAATCAGAACATTACCTGTTCATTTCCTTGTCATTACCTCCTCATTTCATCACATAGAAAATGGTTGTGGATAAATTAGGAAAGTATGTGGCTGAGGGATTACTAATGCTCAGTATTTATTTGACTTGAATGCAGTTTCTGGAAAGTAGAGCGCTAACTACCATCCAAACTCCAACAATAATCAGTATAAATGCTTTATTTGGGAACAGTTGCTGAATTATTACAGTAGGTAAGGTTGGTAACACTTTATTTTCAGTGTCCATGTTACAGATGTTGCATATACTTACTATAGTAATAACAATAAATTATGCTTAAATACATGCAACTAATCCTAAACCAAACCTTCATCCTAACCCTAACCATATAGTAAGTACAAGAAGTTCATTAATATTACTCAGTATTTAAATGTACAATTACAATGTAACAAGGACACCATAAAATAAAGAGCTACACTTTATTTTAGTGTCCTTATTACAGTTTAATTATAAGTACTGCGTAATATTAATTAACTACATGTACTTATTATATGGTTAGGGTTAGGATTAGGGTTTGGGTTAGGGTTTCTTGCATGTAGTTATACATAATTTATTGTTATTACAAGCTTCTTTGTGCAAGGGAAAAATTAAGAAAAAGTAAATGACGCAGTTCGACTTACAGTTCGTCAGTACAAACAGCGGTCACGCTATTTTTTAACCACATAACTTTTAACTCAGTTTTTGTCATTTGAACATATTGCTGAGTTTCAGGTACAGTAAACAATATTCATTGCAAAATGTATTGATTCAAGTCAGGTAAACACTGAGCAAATTGTGCTTATGGTGTGTGATCTGTACTGTCCGTGGCCAGAGGCTGCCGGACTGATCATCATCTCGGAGAGATAAGATCAGAGTTTGGACTTTTGGGATTGAGTTAAGTTTGTTAGTCGGCAGGAATGCCTGCAGGTGTAAGAGTGTAAGAGAGACGTCACATTAATCCACGTTAGTCACTGTACATAGAGAGGATGATGTTACCCATGGACATGAGGGATGGTCACGACATGATGGCAAGAGTTTCACTCAGTTAGAGTTTGTTAAGAAAGTTTGAGAAGTCTCTGCTGGCTAGTAAAACAGACCGGCGTGAGCGATGTGAAAGATGCCAGTGGCCGTGGTGAGATTAGATAATGGGCTGAGGTGACTTTAGTCACTGATCTCGTGAGAATATTGCTGGGAGTGTTAACAGAGCAATGAAAGCTTGCAGTTAGACATGCAGACATACACATGCATGCAGACATACAATCTGAAGAGAGAAAGAGAGCGCAAGGAGAGAGAGAGGAGGTTTTGAAGGGGAGGTGATTGCAGGCCGCTAGGTTTATTCAATGCACAAGCGACTTCATACAAACATGCACACGGACACACAAACAATCCCAAGCACATCAATGGCCGTGCAAGCTTGAAGCAAAAAAGCACACATAGGCGATAGTAAACAGAGCATGCATGTGTGACCTACAGACTAAAACACCAATAAATTACAAAAAAAAAAAAACAATCCAAACAAACGCATCAAAGAATGTACAAAACAGTGCAAAGAATCCAATTTCAGCTTTGTCTGATCAATAGAAAAAAAACACGGTTGGATAACTCTCCAAAACAAGCTGTGATCAGAGAGGGATTCCACAACAAGCAAACTCCTGATCCTGCCAATGTTTCTGCTGTCAAGGATGGACACTACATTTGAACCGTCTTCTGCAGTGTCAACTCGCTGTAAATCTTCTGGTCTGAGATGGATTATTGGAGAATCAGTCTCTAATCAGCATCAAAGCCGTGCTTTACAGATTCAACCAACTCAAATAAAAGTCTTACACGAATACTGAACAAGTCAAAAGAGAAACGTGAACTCAGGGTCCAAGAAGAATATGCCAAAGAAGAGTAAATCTGCCAGGTTGGCTGGCTTTATTAGAAACAAAGACGGTGCTTATCTTCTAACGAGTGGAAAATGTATCATTTAGAATTTATATATGTCTATGATACATATCAGTTTCTTCTTCAACAACTTCTAAAATGAAATATATATATATATATATATATATATATATATATATATATATATATATATATATATAGTGTATATACCGGATCATTTCATAAATGATGCTTTTCTTTGCCACAAATAACAATAAAATATTTTATTGTCAGGGAGGAAATTATACAATTTAATTAAAATAACAAAACACAGTTTCCTGGCCAGTAATAAATATTTATGGCCACCAATTCACTCCATATTGGCAGGTGTGACAAAAAAGAAAAAAAACTTGGGCGAACTTCCTCAGCAGATGTGCATGAATGTTCTCTATAATAGACAAGGGAAGTCAGAACTAAGACTACAGGGATTATTCGTGTTGAAATGTCTCATTTGTGCTCTGCAGGTGCCAATGAGAGAGACTGCAGAACAACAGCACTGCAGATATCTCGCCCGAGGCCACATAAAGTGAATTATGCATTAAGACATGAAAACCTGAAGAGATGATCAGCACAGAGATTGGAGTGACCAAGAAACGACTGCCAGATACCTGGGTCATGTTAACCCAACCAGAACCCCCTTATCAACAACCACTGCTATATGGTTATTTGAAAGCTCTTGATGTTACATTATATATTTTTCAGATGAGTCTATAAGTGTACACTCTTAAAAAAAATGGTGCTATATAGCACTAAAAGTGGTTCTTGGCTCGTAATCATAGGGGAACCACTTTTAGTGCTATATAGCACCATATCTTTAAAGGTGCTATAAAGCACCTTTGTCAAATGGTGCTATGTAGAACCATAAGAGGTGCCATACTGCACTGTATTTCTTCAACAAAAATGGTGCTAAACAGCACCAACAGTGGTTCTTTGGCTCGTAAAGAACCTTTAAAGGAGCTTAACAGGTTCTTTGTATGGCAGTGGTGCTATATAGCACCTTAATCACCCCAAAGAACCACAGAAGAACCGCTGAAGAACCATACAGGAGTTTAACAGGTTCTGTATATGGTAGTGATGCTATCACTCTAAAAAATGCTGGGTTAAATACAACCCAGTGCTGGGTAAATATTGGACAGAACACATGCTGGGTGGTTTTCAACCAACAGTTGGGTTAAATGTTTTAACTGGAAACTAATTTTTCAGTGTATTTGCTGTGTTAGTCCTGGTTTTTCTTTGACAGCATGTTGTTTCTATTTTCCTTGAGGTTCCACACTTGAAAGGGAAAAAGCTCATTTGTCAATGTCATTCGATGTTCTTGTCCAACTGAAACAGCTTGTTTCTGTGATAATGTGACATGAAGAGGACATTGTCTTCCTCCTATATGAAGAACACATGCCCGGGTTCAACCGCTCTGGGTTTTTGGAAGGATAATGACGCACTTTTAAACAAACAACACTGGGACGAAAACCTCTTTTGCTTTCTGCCATCATATTTTCTGTCTGTTTGTATTGTTCTCCACATCGGAAGTCCTCACCAAATGGCTGATTCTAAAACAAACAGCGAAAGCTGCTTTAGCCAGCTTAAATACTTGAGAGCTCAAAAGGCTTTCTGGCAGTTCACAGAACAGGCCCTCTGAAGAAGGAGCAAAGCAGAGCAGACAGGGGATTCCTGCCATCTTTGAAATTTGAACTAGTATATAAACAGGTCTGATCCGCTAAGCTAAAGGTGGATTCCTCTGTTTGTTCTTTGACCTCTGAGTTCAGGCTCTGAACAACAGAAAATCGGCCTGTTCATTTAGAAAGAATGATGCTGCTGTCCTCTTAAACAACACCAGACTACGCTGCACAAAACACCTCCAAACATGAGCATGCACGCAAGAACGCTTCTGTAAACAAGTACATAAAAATACTTCAGACAAACAAAATAACTGGCTGAAATCCTCACGAGTCAAAGGGTGTTTTCACACTTCACATGCTTGCCATCTTTTGTGATGAAACCAATAGATAAATGCAGGTGTAATATATATATATACATTTTTTTGACGTTTTTTTATATATCTACATTTAAAAAAATATATATATCATTTTTATATTAACAAACTAAATAAAACTGAGAAATGTTGCCTTGGAAATAAGCTTAAATAAAATTATTTTAAGTATTTTTTTTTCATAGACCTTGGTCAAAACCAAAGGAACAAAACCATATATATATAAATGTAAAGTGCCATTACTCTACTCTTGTTATAAACTGTACTTGTACTGTGGTTCAAAACCAAATAATAATAAATAAATTAAACTCAGAAGTGTAGACTCAATTTTAAAAACAAGGACCAAATGGATTTTTTGTTAGGATTTTTGTAATTTGCAACTACTATGAATGTAATCATACCAGCTGCAAAAAAAAAAAGAAAATACATGACTGAAAAACTGAAAACTGGTTTCCATTTTTTTAAAAAGTGTACAATAGAATGGAGCCAAAAACACAATGCATTGATCTCAGGTTCAGACTGAGCCATCGAAAGAGTGAAAACAGCCTAAAAGATCCCTGAAGTTGCTTTAGGGCTCTTTACGCCCCTGACAAAACTACAAATGCCTGCTAACAACAAAACATCCAGAGTTCTGACACATGCAACATGAAGAAAAAGGCCAGGCTGAAATGCAAGGCAGCAGCATGCATGTGGAAGGGGAGGATGTGAGAGATTCAGGTAGAGCAGAGCTCCAGAGAGACTGGCACACAACAGCAGGGGACGCACGCCGCCTCCCGTCCACCGGCTGACCCTCTGCGTAGGAGGAGAGATAGTGAAAAGAACGCACCTTCCCGCTGGTCTGAGAGTGAGGAGTGGATTGATTTTGGATGGCAGGGTGCAATGATGATGGAGGAAGGGAAACAAAAGAGAAGAGAGGAGGAGGAGGAAGACAAGGAGAAACAGAGAGAGTAAAACAGGCAAATATTCCGCTTATCCATAAAAAAGACGTGAGACAAGAACATGGACACAATCACAGCACCAAAACACACTCACACATCCATTCATTACTAGAGTTTTCTTGTATTGTAAATCAAGGTGTATTTTATGACAGATTAGTCGATGCATTGCAAATGCATACCGCATTTTCTGAAAAATGAGTTGCACAGGGTCAAAATTGCATTGCTGAGAGAAAAAAGATTTGCATTGGTCACATGTTTACGGTTGCATGCCATTATTACATTTAGAAATAATGTAAAATATCAGTGAATGAGAGGTTTACAAACATTATAAACATTATTAGCATTAGTGCCATTCATTTTAAGCAATATTTATGCTATTATAATACCGAACCTATAAGCAAATTTGTTAAATACATCATACAAGTCGCTTTGGAATATAAGTTCGCAGCACATTTAAAAAATAAATAAAAAGCGACTTATTATTCCAGAAAATACCATACTTAAACATGCTTTCTTGCCTTGCTGTGGTGGTAACCTCAGGAGAAAAGACTATATGATTACTATAGACTGACCCAAACCCTACCCTACAAGAAAGTGTGTATTTTTAGAATTAAAAAAGTACTGAATTGTTTACATACACATGTGTGCACATAAAATGAATTAATTAACCTAGTATGTCCCTCTGCAATCTCTTTCTGCCTAAACCTTCCAAAAAAAGCACACACACACACACACACACACACACACACACACACAAACAAACAAACACAGAAGAAGCATGATGCAAGACCCTCAACAGTGCTTGAGGGTCTCAGTGTGATAAGGCACATGAGAATGAGAGTGAACACACACAATCTTTCACATGAAAGGATAAGCAGTTATGGAATGATCCATCCTATATACAGTGATAAACACCTACTCACTGCAGCTGAACCCAAAGAAAGAAGACAGAGAAATTAGAGTAATAGAGAGACGAGGAGGAAATGCTCTAAACAAACACACACAGCGTTCAGAAGAGATCTGTTAGAGTACGTGTGTGTAAGTGAAGTTTGAACACCTGGAGAGAGACTCTAGTTAGTCACATGATAAAGAAGAACAAAACCACATCACAGCATGAAACATTCTTATTAGCAGGGCTGGCCGATATACTGAATGTTTACACTATATATGCAATATTATTTGGCTGGCAATATAAAATTGGCTTTGAACCTGTTGCTTGATGTTTAAATGAGTGATATTTTAAAAGCATTACTCATTTAAACCTCTGTATTGAAAACATTGATGGAGTTGGTAAGTTTGATTCACTTCAGTGAATCGGTTTCCTTCAAACTGTCCATTTCAATGAATCGATTCAAGAATCAATGATTCACTGATTCAGTGAATTGTTTGCTCAAAACATTCATGGAAGTGCCTTTAAGGCAATTTATATGCCTTAAAAACTTTAAGTAAAATGTGTATGTAGGGAAACACTGTTATTTATAGCAAACACTGTTATGTTTGCTGTAATATTCTACTTTACTATTTATAATAATTAAAATAAATAAGTAAAACTGATTAAATATTTTTCACATGCATTTCCTGAAAAAACATTTCATTATTATTTGAAACTAAAATTTTACTATATTTAAATTCTGTCTTTAAAATACTTCTTCTTTTGTTTGATTAGAATGATGATTCCTCTAAATGAATAATACTAAAATACTAAAATATTGACTTTTAGATTTAGATTGACTTTTAGGGTTGTATCGTCCAGCCCTTAACACCAGTTACAGAATAACAATGCAAGATAAATGCATACACACAGTGATAAGCCTATAGCGTTCACTTAACAATGAAGTCACATCTATAGTAAACCCTTGAATAGAAAAGCAATACATGTATGACACTACCAGTGAAAAATTCATGGACTAACAAAATAAGAACATCTCTCTGTCTTACCATAAAGCATCAGATACTCATACATATATATTAAATGCCATTCATCAAATGGCATGTCCTGAGAGCGCGTGTGGTCTTGTGTAAAGATCAAAGGGCTCCAGAGAGAATTCATTTGATATGATCTGCACAATGCATCATTTATATGAGTTTCTCTCTGATTGGACGAGGGCTTGAGGAAGAAGACCAAGAGAATTTATAGACACAGATTTGTGTCTAGCTCTCATTTCCTCTGCTTTCAAACACACACGAATGCAATATTCAAAACACAGTATCAAAGAACAACGCATCACCATTTGAAGGTCTGAATTTGAAGTGTCCTTTAAGTACTTGCCAGGCAAAAGTGGCTGTTAAATAAAAGGCTTTTCTTTGAAACAAGGCTTCAGTGGTCTCTATATCTGCTGTAATAGATCCCGACATTAATGAGGGAATTTCCACAACGGGATTCTCCATTCTCTGCAAGTCTCAACACGGTCCTTTCCTTGATGCCCTGACAACACTTTCACCATTTCCACCAGCCTTCATGACCAGCAGCATTAGAGGGCATTTGATCTCATTTGCTACTCTTTACTATTTTTAAATATATTCTGCACTTGTTCCTGAAGTCCATTTACAATGCTAATCAAAGGTTTCTAGCACCAAAAACTTCATTTAATATTTTCAACCTCTCTTTGACTTCATCAGTTAAATAGGCTGTTGTTACTACTGCACCTTTAAGACTTTTAAGATGTAAAATCTGGTGAAAGGCTCACCTCTTCACAACTAACAACTAATGCAATACAAACTGTAAAGCTATAATATTGGAAATATTCAAGTTAAAACACTTGAAATATATCAAAAATAACAAAAACAGCAGAGATCACTGGTGAATGATGAAAATGTAATCAATGTAACAGCGAAATCAACTACAATAATCTTGAAGTATAGTACAGATAAAGTTGTAATTTCACAGTAAATAAGTTGGGAAGTTTGATTAATTTAATTAAATCAGTTCTTTTCTAACTGTTCATTTCAAATAACTGAATCAAGATTTAACAATCCACTGATTCAAAGGTTTGATTGCTCAAAATGTTCATATTAGTGGCAATATATATTCTAAAACGTTTTAATACAAAACAACAATTGTAACAAAAATAAATAAATAAATAAAATAAATAAAATCAGTAAAAATACACATATTGCCTTATTTAAAATGTAAATTATAAGATGTATCATACTTTTTGCTACGAGTATTTTACAGTAAAATTACATGTTTGTCTTGTTAAATATATATAATGATCACTATATATACATATATATATATATATATATATACATTTTTTTTTTTTACTTTTTATAGTAATGCATAAATTTTAAGCTTTTACTTTAAAGATTATATTTATAAGTTAAATTTAACATAAGTTATGTTCTACTGTGGTAGAAGTTTGTGGTAAATATGATACAATGAAGTAAATATATGTTTAGGCAAATACTGTTTACTATGCATGACTATTTAAAAAAAAAATAATAATAATAAATAAAAAAAACACCAACTAAATATTAATTTAGTGAAAAGCTGTGTGGAAAACATTTTGTGAATATTCAAAATGGGAAAACAATGGAGCAGTTCTCCGCTGCAGAACCGTGTTTCTATTAAGACAACTGTGTGATTAAAGAGAAATGTGAGCTTTTGAGTGGCAGGTCCTGTTCTGGATGTGGTAAAACCTGTATGGAAAGCAGATCAAGGTGAAACGGATGGGGATTTGGATTTGGTTGTACATCTTACCTCTGACGTAGAGGTTGGCAGGAGCGGAGTAGCGTGTTCCTGCGCTGTTCACTGCCACACACTCATACTTGCCCTGGTCCGATTCCTCGCTGTTCTCGATCTGCAGCGCTCCTGCAAACACAACACACGCAATCACAAACACTCTCTCACACACTCACAAACAATCTCAACCTCCATCGCTTTAAACGAGGGTGGCCTGAGGAAAAGAAAAGAGCTTTCTGCCTAAATAACACATACACACTGACTAACACTCAGCTCGCATATGACCTTTCTCGTCTCTCTAAACACTGAAAAAAAAGAGCAACGTCTTTCACTCCATAATTCAATAAATCTTAAGCAAACTGAGTTATTTATGCATTGTGGCAAGTAATAAGACCTGCAGGCTATGCCAGCTATAAACATCACTGTACATAAGCTCTGCTATTCTGCGAGCCGAGACAAAGCCGTGCTCTTAGAGAATAGATCTATCAAGACATAATACAGCTGCTGCAATTACTGTCAATACATCCTCAATGCATCCACTGCCAAGCAATTCTGCAAACAAAGGCAAATCCAGGTGGACTAAAACTAAAAGGTTGTTTTTTTCTGACAGCAATATGTTAAAGTTCTCGCAGTTCGTCTTTACACTGTCACTTACCTGGGTCCGGCCTTCTGTTGATAACACATAAAAGTTCATATACATTTTGTTTTGACAAAAATTAGCTCATTAGGTGTTTTAGTATGGCGATGCTGTTCGTTTGCGTGATGTGACAGACATCATGCAATCTGTGGATGATGGAAGCACACCGAGAAAACTAAAAATGTTGTCAACGTGTATTTCAGAAGTATTCCTGAAATGCATTATGGGATGGGTTTAAATGTGTGCATTAACAATAGAAACATAATCGAAAGACTGTGAGTGCATGAGACCTGAGCATTAACCTCGCTCCACGAGTGAATTATTCAGAATGACTCTTTCAAACACAAACACACACATATGAGATCTGTTCCAAACCCATGTGAACTGGAAAAATGTTTATTTAAGGATCAACCAGGGTTATCATTGTTAACTAAAACTAAAACTATAAATAATTACTTGAAATAAAACAAACATTACCTGAAGTAAAATAAAATATAAACTTATTTCAATTTAGTTAGTTGCCAAGGCAACATTTGTCAATTTGGTTTAAAGTAATAAAAAAAAATTCAAATTAAAACTACTGTAAATCTTGATAAAAAACTATATAAACATAAAAAACTAATAAAATGACAAAAAAAGTTTTTTTTATTTAAAATTAAAACGAAAACAGTAAATATAAAAACTAATCCTAATTCCTAATTCCTAGATATATCATTTTAAAATAACACTGGGATCAATGTGTAGCTTAAATACAGTACTGTAAGTTGCCCTAATAAAGCATCTGCCAAATGCATATATCTGAAAGTAAATACCACCAAATATGTAAAACTACTTTCCCCATCATTCTCTGTGTCAGCATAATAAAATGCACAGGTAATGCATGTGTTTTGCTCTTTATTTTGTTGAAATATGTACTATGTAAATATTAACTTGGCCTTTTATTGCTATTTATTACCATTTTCAAACTTTCAGTATCTTCCCTCCTTACTGATTCTTTGATGTGATGGTAGATTTTGGTCAAAATGAGGTATCTTTTTAATTTTGCAATGTTTTTTTTGTTGTTTTTGTTTTTTGATACAGTACAGCTCAGCAGCGTTTGGAACAGAGCTACTGTCTCTTCTTCTCTAGTCATCAGGAAAGCCGGCTTTTCTTTCTATCGCGTATTACATCTGAAGCGCTAGTGTCAGACTGATGTTGAAGTATGCTGTTCTACCCTCTCTCAGTCTCATCTCACTTTCTCGCCTTGACATTCCCTCTGAAGAGATCGACTCCAGAGTTGCAGTCAAATTTTCTACATCAGTCCTCTCATATCAGCGGTAAGCTTTCTATCCCTCAGTTTGGCTGTTCTGGACTCTTCTGCTAAACGCCTGGAGACAAGAGGCGTTCGGTGAATACAAACTGTCATAATGACATTAAGTTTTTCTGCTGCAGGGAATGAGATGCTGTCCAGGTATCTCACACTTTCTCAAGCTGCACTGCAGCTCAGCTCAGCTATTGATCAGACAGACTGTCAGTCATCTGGACAGTAACTAAAGGTCAGTTCAGTGAAAATGACACTTAAGCATATTTCCCCCAAATTCTTACTATAATGTATTCAGACATTTTACATTTTTAAAACTATTGCTATTGTCAATGATACTCAAAATAACATGATAAAAAATACTATTATATATAATATAATATAATATAGTATACATAGATATCATATTCACCCAAATTCTAATTTCCGTAATGTTTTCAAACATGTATCGTGTTTAGTTTTTAAATAATTCTTGCTATTCTCAATGATACTCATTACTGTATTACATGAGTATCGTCACTGAGTATCATGCACTATTCCTATTATGCATTTACACAATGTAATAAATTAAGAATAATATATAATGTAGTATATAATATATAGAATATAGTGCAACTAAAATCGAATAAGCTGAATAAATATATTAATGTAATTTTATTGCAATATATATTTAATAATAGTATAGAACAGTATATGTTTCATAATATATTTTTATGCAAAATGTAATTTCTTCAGATTTTGGAGTGAAATATTACAGATATGTTCATGAAAGGTTATGTGAAATCCATACAAATGTTAATCAGATGCATCTTTGTTTTGTCTTTTGTTTGGTATAGTGATGTATTATTTTCAGTAAGACTGAATCAGATGTCCATTAGTGAGACAGACGAGCAGAGGTTCATGCACAGAGACGAGGCCGGATCGAAGACGAGGAGGAAGACAAAGAGAAAGACTCCAGAATGAGAGAGAAGGTGGGGACAGGGTGATGGAGGGGGACACTTGGTGGTGAAAGAGGATTCGAAAGATGACGCATTTGGATATTTTCTGTTTTCAGCATTCTTACCTCTGATTGGTGTACCACCTGGTGAGGTAATATGAATGCAAATAAGATTAAAGAGAACTGTTAGTGTGAAAGAAAGAGAGAGAGAGAGCTAGAGAGAGAAGAGGAGAGAAAGATGAACAGGAGAAAAAGATTTCTTATTTAAGAAGCGGCATGTACAATCTTCCCCAGAAGACGTTTGGCTCTTCTGTTCTTAGTGTGTGTTAATTCACATTATGTAGCTTACATTGCTGCTTCAGGCCAGAAACATACTCTATGCAAGTGCACATGATCCTGTTGTACATACATGATGTTCTCCGATACTCAAGAGAGTTACTGTGCTAAATGGCTGTGCAATCAAAATAGATGTGATATTATTCAGATAGCTGGCTATAAACACGCTAAAAGTTTAATTAATCTGAACTCAATTTCACAGCAAAAAATGACAGTGGTGGACCTGAAAAAGAAATCAGTAATATCTGCAACAGTGTCCCTTGTACTCAAGTCTCTCAAGTTCAAGTACTTGTGTAGAGTATGTTGTGGCCTTTAAATGAGTCATTCTTGTGATCCAGTAATAATTTAATCTCTCTCTGCACAAGGGTCTTCTGCTATTTTTACAGCGATGCACATTCTACCTCCAGCACAACTTTGACCTTTGGATCTGACCACAGCTGTGCTAAATAAATACAGTTGTCTGATGCAACGCAAAAGAAAACCATTTTGTGCAAAGTGATAGTTCAATCTCATTGCATTGACCGACCCTTGAGTCTTATTACTTTCAAAAGAGACTTGTTTAACTTTGGAAAAAGCTTCAGATACTTGCCAGTTTGTTGTTATATGTTTTTTCTTCTGACCTAAATCGTATTATAATTACGATTTACAAACCTGTAGTAGATGCCTAGGAGTGTTTTTTTATAGATCCTTTGCAATATCTCGATATGTGAAGTTGCCTTAGGTTTTAATCAAAAAGAGTCCATATGGAGTCTGTTGACTATGATGCAGATTCATGTCAATCTGGATCATAAGTCAACACTCCACCATGTGAAAACAGTGCGGATCCGGGAAGGGGGTCAGAGACATGAGGAAGCCCCTGTAAACTGTGTGGGTTGAGGTCCATCAGCAGTTTACAGAGAGCCTGGCGTACACTGGGACCCTCAGAAAGCCCAGGATGTCCAGAACAGGACAGGATTGAGGACTTTAAGGTGAGTCTGCAGTGTAGCACGAGCATAATGAAGAATAGTAAGACTTTACTATATCTTCACTATGGCTAGAGGGAGAAAACTTGAGTATGTGTTCATTTTTGCAGTTGGTAGTAAGAGTTCTCCATTCACCGGCAGTAGAGAGACAGTCGCTATCAATCCTGGCTGTATTTAAGACGTTAAACAGCAGCTAAACTGGACATCCATTATCTTACTGAGGAGAAATCAATAATCAGCCCGACACATCTCTGTTCATAAAGATCTGCACACCAATCATCATAATTCACTTCTGCCTGAGAGCTTACTGTGGCGAAGTGGGTAAAAATCGGTAACGTGGGTCTATGGGATTTTTGCCTTTTTATCATCTGTCAGATAAAAATGTTTCGATTGCTTATAAAAGTAATTGCACACCTCAAGAAGCTGCTTGATTTGAGGCATCATTCATGTCCGTAGCACAAATGTTGCAGAAAATTAAGTGCAGAAATTTAAAAGTTTTGGTCACACTTTATTTTAAGGTTCAATTATTGCTATTAACAAACCATTAACTACAACCTTTGCCTCAATAAACTACTAATTTGCTGCTTATAAATAGCTAGTAAGGTAGTTGTTAAGTTTAGGTATTGGGTAGGAGTAGGGATTTAGAATATTGTCATGCAGAATATGTGCTTTATAAGTACTAATAAACAGCCAATATATTAATAACAGGCATGCTACTAAGCAACTAGTTAATAGTGAGAATTGGTCCAACTACTAAAGTGTTACCAAGGTTTTTTGTTTGAACAATGGACCCTTTTCACAGACTGATGTTTTTCCAAAATGAACACTTGCTAAGCACCAAATGTATGTAAAAATCAGCATTAAACACCGTTAATTGCCAGTTGGCCGGATACCTTTTTTAAAGTAAATCTAACAATGCATGAAAATGCAACATAGTTTAGCACAATTATCATATCACAAAGATCGTGCTATAATTATGTAAATATGTAATTTGATGTGCTGTTTCAAAGTATAGTGCTGTGATATTTTCATGTGAACTGCTCATGGTAGCAATGTTTTCAATAGAGCGGTTCACATTAAATGCTGCTCTACACAAAATACATTTCCGTAAGCGCTGCGAGTCGCATATAACGTGCATTTGAAAATGCAACGTGCCAAAAATCTTCCCAAGCTTTTAATGAGAATAGTTTATAAATTGGTTGTCAGCTAAATAGAAGCATTTCAAATCCATTAAAAAAGTATATATATGCATACTGTATATATAAATTTTTAATACTGTAATTTCATTGTTAAAAAAATTGTATAAAATTGTAAAAATTGTATAATAATTGTAAAAATTGTCCATAGAAATACACTTGAATATCTGAACGGCCTTCGGCTCATGTGTGCAGGAGGCTTGACTCCTGACGTAGAGTCTTGTGAGTGTTTACATTGAGAGAAGCAGGATTACATTTCCCATTTCTCTTGATCAGATTCGGTCTCCCTGTCTGCTTATCACCCAGCCTGCACTGTAAACAGATTGTTGATTGATGTCCAGGGCAGAATCACCTGATTTGCTAAGGTTGGTGGTAATTACTCGTACACAATGACATGTTTCAGTGAGATTAAGGTTCCGTTTGAAGCGGGAGGTATTGAATCATGAGTGCTTTTCCTATTTGTTCATAGGCGTTCTGTAAAGGTCACGAATTGAAAAATTGTTTCATTAGCATTCGTTAATGGAAAAAGGCCTTTGCGCTAATGGCTGGAGAGCAAATCTAATCTCAGGATCAAATAATGGACTGCATCCAAACAAATAAATTATGTGATTGTCTGGTAGCTGCGAGATGGATTGGCCGACAGGGAATAATTTGACAAATACGGAGCTGTTTGACGATTGACGCAGGAAATGATTGTTGACAAGGGCCGATGATTCTAATCAAAACAAATCACTGTGCTGTCATGTTAATCATGTTTGTGTGTCCTAACCGGAGGGTTATGTGAATAAAAACTGCCAGCCACTCTGTCTTTCAGTTTGTTTCAGTTTACTTTAAGACATGAAATAAAACCGGAGGCTCATTTGGAACGGGAATGTCACTTGTCGTACAGATGCACCGCAATAGTAGAATTCCAGAAGTGAAAAATCCATTCTTTCCCTCCATAGAGATTTAGTGACTGTAAACCAAGCATGTGGCATTTTATACTTTTAATCAATGGCTTGCACAAACAGTTGAAAGTAGGTTGCATTTTTTTTTTACCAGAAATACGGTAAAAACAGTAATATCATTACAATTTAAATCAACTGTTTCCTATAGTAATGTATTTTAAACTGTCATTTTTTTTTGTAATGCAAAGTTGAATTTATAGCAGCCATTACTCCTTTCTTTTATTATTATCAGTGTTGAAAACAGTTGTGCTTCCCTATATTTTTGTGGAAACTGTGATACATTTTTTCAGGATTCTTTGATGAATGTTCAAAAGAACGAAATATTTTAAATAGAAATCTTATAACATCATATAAATGTCTTTACTGTCACTTTTGATCAATTTAATGAATACGTGCTGGTTTTTCTTTAAAAAAGAAAAATCTTACAGACCTTAAAATTCTGAATGCTAGTACACAGGCAATAGTTTGTCATTTCTGATTCAATCCCATCATTCCCTCATGAAATATTGTGCACAGTCTTGTACTGTTGCCTTTTTTAAAATGTTCAAATACTTTCAAACACTTTGAATTAAATGTCGCAATGCAATTCAACTGGGAGCTGGTTTGGTTCAAGCCTTAGAACTCTTTATTGAAGAATTTTCTGAAATCCCTATGGAGAGAATGAATGGGATAAAAAAATCTGGAAAATTGGCCACTCACTGTTGTGCTCTATTGTCTTTGTCACTGAGGTTAGAAAAACAATTCATGTTCAGCAGGTGCCGCCGGCTTCAATGTAAGCAATCATCATCTTAGCAAAAGCGCTCATTATAGTTTATTCTTCAAGCTTGTTTGCCTTTTGTGTGTTTACAGAGTTCTTTTTACCTGAACGGAGCTGCTTGATTCGTCCATTGCTGCTGTTAATGTCGACAGGCAGGAAGTCTTTGAACCAGGAGATCTCCGGGTCGGGGTTCCCGCTGGCGGCACAGAGCATGGTAGCAGTGCGTGTTCGCTCCACCACCTTCAGCTGCGGGCCCATGTCTATGGTGGGGAAGCCGTGAGGGATCTGGTCCTCTGGAAAACACATAGACAAAATGACAAAGAAAGAGGCGTCAGCACACATGATTGAATTGCACGATAAACTGTGCTTTTTCAGTCGGAAAAAAGCACCACGGCTCGTTTTTCTAAAGCACAGATCTTACAAATGTTCGTCCACAGGACCACCCGGGGCGATCGGACTGTAGCAGCTGAAATGCATGACTGTAAGACACAGAGGTGGAGTAGAGATCACGGTGTGAAATCCACTGCTAATGTAAATACGAGCGGGCCGAGGCGTGACTAATCCACCCGTGGTGTTTCTGGTCATGGATATATGAGGGTGAGAGGGGTAATTTCCCTCCGGCTGTAGTGACACCTCACAGAACGGCTGACTCCGGCTGACCCACAATTTCACTACAGGAAGTCTAATATTGGCATTACTAAATTAGGTACCAAATGCTGCTGAAATGCAAAGGTAGAATTACATGTTGTGTTCCTCGTTTGCACTATAGAGGGCATGGAAAGCTCTCACTCTCTCTGGCCCCGTTAACACCTGGTATTATCATGCATCGCAAATGCATTTCATGCATTTTCAGGGTCGCCGTTTGCATGACTGTACATCACTTAATATGCTGTCAGTCATGAGAAAAATGTTCTGTTTGAGGGATTGTTTACCCAAAAATGAAATCACCCTTATAAACCTCTTCTATGACGGTCAGTGGGGTCCATTGGAGTTGTTTGGACCCTAATGTTTTTAAAAAATATCTTCTTTAGTATTCCACAAATAAATAAGGTTTGGACGACATGAGAGTAATATTCATTTTTGGGTGTCTTTTGTCTACCACTCAAAGATTTAGGGTCAGTAAGATGTTTAAAGTTTTTAAAAGAAGTCTCTTATGCTCATTAAGGCTGCATTAATTTAATCCAAAAATACAATAAACACTCATATTGTGAAATATTATTACAATTTAAAATAACTTTTCTATTTGAGTATATTGTAAAGTGTAATTTATTCATTCTAATATGCTGATTTGATGCCCAAAAAATATGATCAATGTTGAAAACAGCAATGTGTCAGTCCTGTGTCTTGTTTTCCCCTCCTCTCGTGTCTCTATTTGACCTTCCTCGTTCCTGTGATCATTAGTTAATTAGTCCCGAGCCCCGTTTGATTAGTCCTCACCTGCTCCTCGTTGATTTCCCCATGTTTATAAGCCCTGTGTTTCCCTGCCTCTGGTTCTGGTCTGACCATCATCTATGTTCGTCTCTCCCCAAGCTCCTCGTATTTTGATGTGAAATTCAATAAAGGATTGAATTGAGAATCTCCGTGTCTCCTCGCTCCTTGTGTCCCGAGAGGGTTCTGACACAATGCTGCTTGATATTTTTAGGAGAATATGATACATTTTATTTTTCAGGATTCTTTGGTGAACAGAAAGTTAAAAAGAACAGCATTTCGATCAGATCACAATGTGTCTTTAAGACTCCATTTACACTTGCTTTCAGCACTGTCCACTTGAGATTTTAATTACTCGAGATGGATGTCAAAAGATGTAAACTTGGTCTATGAGGCATAGAGCTCTGTTTCTGATATGTGGTTGAGAGGTAAGTGACGGGAACAGTGCAGAACTGTACATAATGTGTTGTGAGTGTTTCAATGCGTGTTTGAAATGGGAAACGAGGAGTGGATGTGCACAATCAGAGAGAAAGCAAACAGCGTCTAGCAGTCGCCACGCTCTCACTGCTAGCAGATAATGGAGGATAAAACAACTTGCAAATGCAAATCAGCATCATTAAGAACAGCAGGTGCAGACAGGAAACACACAGGACTAAATGCTCTAACTGTTCTCTGTGCGTACACTAATTGAGCTTTACCAACACACAAGGGCTGCACAATTATCAGAGATAACATCGAAACTCTGATATGGCATAGTGCAGTTATTAAAAACTGCGTTTTAATGTGAAATCAAATGAATAATGCTCCACGTAAACTCGATCATGGGAGCTGTCCTAAGTTTGAATTACTTTCCCATTGTATGCAACACAAATTGAAGAGGGTCTGGGTTCTTTTTCATTTGATTCACTTTTGCATCAAGTGTAAAAACTAATAAAGAGTGAAACTCTTTCTACCGACAGCAGAACAAGGATATATCCTTACAAAAGATATTTTAATTTGAAATGCAACATGGTTCAATATCTTTTTTTTTTTTTTTTATCCCTCTTACCTTAAAGGAACACTCCACTTTTTTGGAAATAGGCTAATTTTACAAGTTCCCTAGAGATGAACAGCTAAAAGTGCTACTGCCAGCCCCGGAGATCGGCTGAATGGATTCAAAAACGGTAAAACTCAACTGTTTAACTCTAGGGGAGTTGGAAAATTAGCCTATTTCCAAAAAAAGTGGAGTGGTCCTTTAATGTTTCTAGTTTTAAGCATGAATCTAATTAAAATGTATTATATTAAACAATATAATATTATATTACTTATATATATTACAATAATAATAATAATAATAAAAATAATAATAATAAATTATAATACGTTGAAAAACACTGAAAATATCCATAGTTTGAAGGATAAAAATGAAATTTTTAGTTTTAGTGTTTTTTTCAATCATGATCAAGAAAGAAAGGAATAAAGACAAATAAATATATAAACAAATCCCAATTATGACTAATAAATAAATAAATTAATTAATTAAACAAACAGTGGCTTAAATCCCAATCATAAATAAATAAACAAATCAATTCAATCATTTAATCAATCAGTCAAACAAATTTTCCCCAAAGCATGCAGCCAAAGATCTCACATTCCATTCTGGCAGTGAAATAGTTAAACACTGTTTATGGGTTTTCCACCGCAAACACAATGATGAAACCAGACTCCTCTGTGGTTAAATTACGGTGTCACTGAAGCACTAAAGTTTCGTTTTCTCACAGGAAGGTTCTTTTATGCTACACTGCAGCTGAAGAGTTTCTCTAGGAGACAATAGAAGGAGAATTTGGGAAAGCCTTCATAAAGAGCTTAGCATGAGCCCTGCAACGAGAGAATATGCCAAAATGAGGCGAGGGAGACTCCCTGGAGGGCCCGTGGTCTGTCACTCGATGTGTGAGAACGTGCACCAGAGGAACACCTCGTCCTGCTGGAGGAGCTGCCTTTGTTACTGTTTGTTTTCTGTTGGGAAGGTGCATTGTAGGAAGGACTAGGTACAAGGGCTAGGGTCACGGCAGGGTCGCAATTATGCACCACAGGCCTTTGTGTGACACGCAGGTCTGGTAATAGACCCCAGTGGGAATAAACCAACACCGGCTGCAGCAAGATACACCTTCATATTCTGAAGGAATCGTCCATTCCAGGTCACCGCCAAAGGGGAAGGAGGGTTTCAGACAGATACCATGGTGTACTATTGTATCATGCTGGCGTAGTGGTTCAGAAAAAAAATCACAAACGAGATCTCTAACAATTGTCCTTGGCAGCAATGATACTAAATGAAGCAAATAAAGACTTTTGAAAAGTCTTCTGCTTTTAATGCTGAACGGTAAGCAGTGCTTATGTTGTTTATTAAAATTATACATTTTTATTAATTGAAATAAAGCTGAAATAAAATAAAATAAAATATACATATTAGATTAGATGAGAAACCTAAAAATTTAAATGAATAAATAAATACATATATACATACATATTAGCATTATATGTATTTTAGAAATGTTAAAATAAGTTGAAGTATTAAAATGACTAAACAGACAAATAAAAAAAAAAAAAAAAAAAAAAAAAAAATATATATATATATATATATATTAAATAAAACACAATAAAAATGGCAAAATCATATAATAAAATTACTAACTTAAACTAAAACTTTAATTTTAAAATTAGAACTGAAAATAAAACTAAAAACAAAATAAAAAAAATAAAAACTATTGTAGTATAAAAAAAAATACTAAAATAACATTGGTAACCAAAATTCTGAGATCTCAATATGAGTGCAAGCTTTTCTGATCAAATTCTCCCTCAAACAAATGTATCATTAATATGATAAAGAACTATTTTAAGCAACATCAACAAGCTAATTAAAAAAAAAAAAAGAAATATATTTTTTTTGTTTCTTTTTACAATGCAACTTTATTAACGCTATATAATTTATTGCAAAGCATGACTGATTTGACTAGATTATTAACATTTCTTCTAACTTAAATGAGAATAAATAAAAGCGTTTTTGTTTTACATTATTTTAAGAAGATGTGAGTGGTGTTTGTCTATGCAAAACCCAATGCTACAATGCCAGGGCATTCTGGGTGGTTGCCAGGTCCTCACTCAGGTGTCCTCAGTGTTGTTTAGTTCAGTGTTATGAGGTTGCTAGGGTGTTGTGGGTGGATGCTGAATGCCCCAATTCAACGCCCCGAGTCTCTGATATCCTGGTCCCCTAGATAAGGCTCAGGTCCCGCCTTCAGTGTCAATCTGTGGGTTTTTTTTGCCTGCTTTGGCAAGCAACACTAAAAATAAAGAAGTTTCATGGCCTGCAGCAATGCAAATGTACAGACTTTGCCAACAACATTGTCCAAAGTACTCTAAAAACTAAGCGTATTGAAGAACTGAACAGAAGCTGGGCTTTGATTCTGGGTTTCACACGTCAGTTTGAGTAGTTAGTGGCATTAACTCCACACAGAAAAGTCGCTAAACGTCACGCTCTCAGGAGACTTTTCGTATCCAACTCGAACACTTGTTTCAAGACCTTTGTTGAATCTGACGGCTGAAGAAAACATGTCATACCTCCGTTTGTGTGCTAGAAAGGAAGAATAATAAAGGAAAGCCCTTGAAACTCAATCACCCTTATTAATTCTCCAATAACAGGGCGACACGAATAGCCATGCAGACAACGCTGCACATTTTTGACAGGCTCACAGCGATGACGCCAGCAGTCATTTTCCCACAGTCAGTTAACACTCAGATATTTAATTAAAGCATGCAAGGAGCTGGAAACAGAATTCAGACTGGCTATTACGCCACATTACGTGACCCAAACGCTGCTGCGATTATTCGCTGGAATTTGTGAAATTGTGGATTACTCCCTCCACCCTGTAATCCATGAACGCTGGAATCGCATGGACCTGACAGGCTGTCAATCAGAGAGAATTAGCCGTGGAGACGACGCCGTCCCAACATGCCTCACCGTCTCGCTCGCAAACCGTCGCCCGCTCGTGGAAGCTCATTGCCAAGGCAACTCCCAGGAAAACACATCAGAGGGAACAGGGGCGACCCGTCTTCACCCGCTGGAGGAAATCAAATGAAAGACAACATTCTCCCTGTCTGTTTCCATCCCTGTCTTATCTGATAACTTCATCACCTCGGGGAGATTATCAAAAACAGCCAGACTGAACATATTATGCTCTGTAAAACAGACGATGAGCAGTGTGTCAGTACATATAGCCGTTGCCAAGTGCAAACACACAACTGCACTGCACGCTAGTTTCTTTCTTAGGAGCTAAACTGACAAGTGAGGATTCATCCACCTAGTTGCTTAGACAGATTGACAGAGTCTCCATCATATTTTACAGTCTCTATTAGGAATGGGTGGTGTGATCAAATCATATCATATCACAGTTTTTTTGAGGTAAAGTCAAACCAAAAAATTTGATAAAAAGTTGACAGTAAATACATTTAAAATGTTACACATGACTTCTATTCTCAAATAAATCCTATTCAAACTTTCTGTTCATCAAAGAATCCTGAAAAAAAATGTATCGCACAAATGTTTCTTGATCAAATCAGCATATTAGAATGATTTCTGAAGGATCATGTGACACTAAAGACTGGAGTAATGATGCTGAAAAATCTGCTTTGATCACAGGAATAGGCTAAATTACATTAACAAATATATTTAAATATGAAACAATTATTTTAATTGCAAGAATATTTCACAGTTTTGCCAGTACCTTAATCAAATAAATTGAGCTTTGGAAAGCAAAAGAAATGTCTTTCAAAATCTTACAAAAACTTTTGAACTATTGTATGTAGCAGATTCTCTTGCACCATAAATAGTGTCAAACCACCCAGACTTAGACTGTATAAAATGCAGACAGAAATCTATCGCACTACCCAGAATGCCTTCGCAGTGTAGGTCAGGTGTGTTGACTGAAGCATAATGAAGTGGTCCATTCAGTCGGACATGTGTCACAATGACCTGTCCGCCCAGCTCTGGAGTGTGTGTGCCGGGACAGGACGCCTCCACACTGGGGCTTTTTGTTCTCCGAGTGTTACTGTGACGAGCTCTTTGGCTCAGTGTACCTGCTGGGTTCTCAGACATTTCTGGAGGCGAATGAAAAAAAGACTCACATTCACCTGTAACGCAGACAGACAGAGGGAAGGATTTGCTCAGGGGAAGACAGAAGGATCTTTATGGGTTGCGAGTGTCAGTGAGAGTGTCTCATGCTGCCGGGCTCGGCTGAATTTAAAAGACGTGAGACAATGTGACATTAGGCCCTGAGGATACTGTCTAATGTTTCTAGGTTGTGAATTCCTGGGATAAGCGCTGCACAGAATCAAACTATGCACCCAAAAATCATTGTAATTTTAACAGTACAAGACGGTAAAAATGGTAAAAACTT